>NW_011889179.1:153866-155849 GCF_000151845.1 Pteropus vampyrus | reverse complement strand
GGTCCGACCTAATCTGAGGGGTGTGCAGGGGTCCTGGAGCTCGGAGTGGGAGACGTGCCGAGGTGGCCTGGAGGTTGAGTAAGCCCCGTGGGGGATAAAAGTCCCCGGAGTTCAGCCCCTTCCCCCAGGGTGCTGCTTCTGCCACAGCAGGAGTGGGGGAGTCCAGCGGGGCAGCAGAACTGTCCCCACAGACCGCCCGGACAGCTCGTATGCCCGGAGCGACGGCGGTCACCTTGAGCAGGCTCACTGTTGTCCACACTGGGACTTGGGACACGCTTTGTTCCTGGCGGAGCGTGATGACTCTGGGGCTTGGAGGTGGGACTCAGTCCTGGTCTGCAGCATAACCTTGACCGAGCCACCAGCCCTCTGCTGGAGCGAGCCCTGTGCCCGAGGGCCCACCGTGCTGGGAGCCCAGCGTCTGGGCAGCTGTGCGTGTGCGATGGGGCGGGCAGGGCGGTGGGGCGGGAGCTCTGGGTGCCCACGTGGAGGCTCCATGACAGGCGGGGCCAGGAAGCGGGGTGGTGGGGGAGTGGATGCCTTCACTGCTCTCGGCCCCCTGTTGTGGCCCCCAGCACACCTCCAGCCTCCCCGGAGACTGGGGAGAGGAGCTGCCCAGCACAGGGGACTGGAACCTGCCAGGCTGCATGCCCGGAGGCTCGGGAAGGGAGATGCCCCCGCCCCAGCAGGGCCGAGTGCCCAGGGGAGGGGAGGCCGCCTGCAGCTGATGGCTCCAGAGATAGTCTCCCCCGGATATTGACAGCTCAGCCTCCGGGGACTTTAATACCATGGCTCTGGGGAGACACCGCGAGGTCCCTGTCCCTGAGCGGCTCAGCGTCTGCAGAGGCGGGTGTGGGAGGGATCGCCCCGGCCGTCCACCTGCTCCCCTCACGGGCGCTCGCTCGCGCATCCACTCCGGCCCTCTTCCTCCGCGCCCGCTCCTCCGTTCATTCAGCCGCCTGCCCGTCCCGTCCTCTCGTCTGTCCGTTCACCGTATCGTCCACAGAGACCGAACGAGCATCCACCATGTGCCAGGCCCTGTGTCCACGGAGATCGCGATGACGCGTGGTTTGTTCTCTGCCTGCAACTGAGCTTGAAAGTCCAGTCGGGAAACGGTGACGATGTGGGGGCAGCATGAAGGGAACCCCAGAGTTCCGAGCCGCCCGCCGGGCCGGGGCCGAGCGCTCCCTGGTCTGGGCCGCCATGCTCGGATGCGCGATTGGCGAGAAGGGGCTTATGCAGTGACCAAGGACGCGGTGTCCTATCACGCATCGAGGAGGCTGAAGGGAGGCCGTTGGTGGAGTCCGCCTCGCAGGTGAGACGAGGGAGACCCCAGCACGAGGCCTGGCTGTGGCTAGAGGCCAGCTGAGCTCGGAGGGTGCAGAGCCGCACCCCAGGGTGGAATGAGGACCAGCCGGGAGCCGCAGAAGGTATGGAGGTGCTGGGGTCATCACGCAGACCCTCCAGGATGGTGCAGGGGGAGGAGAGTGAGGAGGGGACAGGGAGATGCTGGACCTCGACCAGGCATCGCGCACCAGGTGGACACTGCCACTGGGGGGGCCCTCCGCACCACCCACGCGGGGAAGCTCTGGTGGCGTGGATTCTGCTGGTCCGTTCCCGGGCCCGGGGCTGGTCCGCAGCCCCCACCAGGCCTCAGCCCTGGACTAACACACGGAACGTTACCTGGATCTGCGTCTGCCCCACGTTGGGCCTGGGGGCGGGTCAGTGCTGCTGGTCACGCTGTCACCGTCCCCCAGTGATCTTCCCTGGGTGCAGACACCGCAGCTCCTCGTGGCCTTGCATAGCCCCTGATTCTCTCCGGGTCTCGACTTACCCATCTGCTAAGCGAGAGGTGCGCCCTGGGTCTGGGATTCTCGTGGAGGCAGACGGGGGAGGAGGTGCCATCTCCACTGCACAGACGAGCTCGGGGAGCTCCCTCCAGCCAGGCCCTCACCCCCAGACCCCACGAGCAGCCCCGGGGGGCGC
>NW_011889179.1:152059-152716 GCF_000151845.1 Pteropus vampyrus | reverse complement strand
CAGCCGTGCCTCCCTGGACCCCTGCCCACCGGCCACCTTTCTCCTTCCCCTGCAGGCAGCGGGTCTCCAGGAGGTGCCACCTCTCCGACCTGGGCAGGCGCCTTCATGCTCTTGGTCCTGCACGTGGCTCAATTGCTGCCGGGCTCCCGTCTGTGCCCACGGCCACGTGGCGGGGTCCTGCCGGGGAGCGGGCGGGCGAGCCAGGCGACCTGCCTTCGGCGGTCCAGCCCCGTCTCCCTGCCCGAGCTCCCCGCCCGCCACCCGCCTGCATCCGCCTCGCTCAGCCCTGAGCCTCACCCCATCGCTCTTGCTCCGCCTCTGGGGCTTGGCCCCCTCCCCCACCGGCCTCTGTGCGTCCCTGGGGACGGCTCACAGTCAGCTCTGTGCCCCACCCAGACCCAGGCACAGCGGTGGGGCAGGAAAGCTCACCCCTCCTTCCTTCACCAGCTTAGAGGCTGTCATTCCCCTGGTGGCCCCCAACCCCTTCTAGAGAAGCGGGTGTTTGTGGTGGGGACACCGTGGCTGCGGGTCTGATCACAGGACACACCGTCCGTTCATGCAGCCAGAGGATTCCTGCCTGATTCCTGCCGTGTGCCAGGCAGCAGCCCCGCCGGACATGGCGCCTCGCCAGCGAGAGCTGGAGACAGCCAGTGGGGG
>NW_011889179.1:142297-150959 GCF_000151845.1 Pteropus vampyrus | reverse complement strand
CTCTGGGGCTTGGCCCCCTCCCCCACCGGCCTCTGTGCGTCCCTGGGGACGGCTCACAGTCAGCTCTGTGCCCCACCCAGACCCAGGCACAGCGGCGGGGCAGGAAAGCTCACCCCTCCTTCCTTCACCAGCTTAGAGACTGTCATTCCCCTGGTGGCCCCCAACCCCTTCTAGAGAAGCGGGCGTTTGTGGTGGGGACACCGTGGCTGCGGGTCTGATCACAGGACACACTGTCCGTTCATGCAGCCAGAGGATTCCTGTCTGATTCCTGCCGTGTGCCAGGCAGCAGCCCCGCCGGACATGGCGCCTCGCCAGCGAGAGCTGGAGACAGCCAGTGGGGGCGGCAGCGTCACGGGGACGTGTTCTGGGGCAGTTCACGTCGAGGTCCTTCGTCATGCGGCGCCCAAAGCCACCTCCCGCTGGAGCACAGCTGCCTCGGGGACTGTTCCCTGCCACCTGGCCTTCCTCCAGGGGACAAGGGTCCCCGGCCCGTCATCCTCTGTCCCCTGGGCTCGGCCTCCCCTCTGTACAGCTATGAGTCTGGGCACAGCCTCCGGGGGGTCCCTCTCTGGGGCCAACACATCCCTGTTCCCAGAAGGAGCCTTTTCCGCCTTTTACAGGTGCTCGCCTCTGGGGAGACGGCCTGCTGAAGCGGGGGAGGGGCGAAAGTGTCCTGCGGGTGGGTGCGGATGTGCTCATGGGGCCTCTCCTTTCAGCAGGCATCCATGGAGCACCTACTGCGTGCAGGCTGTGGCCAGGCCTACTGTGCACAGGGCACGTGTGAAGTTTGCACTGGAGCCTTCCGGGGCAGAGAAGGGTCTCTCGTCCCCACCTACCCTGCCCTGAGCACCTTGGCCCAGGCCTGGGTGCATAGTAGGGACCCTGGGTGCATAGTAGGGACCCTGGAACCAGCCCGTTAATTGGGTAGAATGGAGAGGAAGCTTCTTTATTTCTCTAAAGCGTTGTCATGGTGACTTCTGTCTCCCAGCCTCCAGGGAACAGGGACCCCTGAATGGCTCTGCAGGTCTCTGTGATCACTGCGAGGACCCCTCACCCTTTGGTGACCCCCCAAGCCATCAGTCTGCTGGGCGGGCACGGCCGACTTCTCACAGCAGGGACCCAGTGGGACAGAGGAACGGGGCACACTGGGGAGCCACGCCTCCCAGCTCCCTCACGGTCACACCCCTTCACGGGGAACCTCCGGGCTGGGAGGTGCCTGGGAGGTTGGGGGCCACAGACAGGAGTGGGGTGGCGCTGGAGAGCGGGCCTGGCCTGCAGCGGGGTCAGGGTGCACGTGGCCGGCCTTCACCGCTGACGCGGCCCCTTCTGGGCACGGCTGGCGGCAGCGATGGGCCGGCACGGCTCCTGATGGCCCTTTGACGTCTTGCCAGAACCAGGGGCCAGTCCGGGGCCCTCAGCACCGCATCCCAGCACCATGAGTGTGCACCTGCCTGCTACACGTGGCACGTGCGTGTGTCTACACGGGCAGATGGGCGTGAACCAGAGCTACAACCCCGTTGCTTGGAAACACCCTCTCATCTGAGCTCTGCCAGGTGGGGGCCTGTCTGGTGGGGTCAGCACTCCCTGGGGGGCCACGCAGGCGGAGGAACGTGTGAGGGTACGGCCTTCTGCGTCCTGCGTGCTCATCGGGGCGCCCTCCGGGCCAGGCCCGTGCTGGGCTTGAGGCTTCAGCCATGAGCCAGGCAGATGGGGCCAACGGGCTCGCCCTGGCTCCAGGTCTGGGGGAGACGGATGCCGAACCGCTGACATGGCAGGAGTTACATCTAATTACCGCCGTCGCGAGGGGTCCCCTGTGCAGGTGTCCAGGCATGTGGGCCAGCACGGGTGGGCGGACCCTGGGGCCTTGAGCCCAGAAATCCCAGGGGCCAGCTCTGGCCCGAACCCCTGGCCTGCCCGCCCCCTCCTGCATCCTCGGGGTCTCCGCCCCATCACAGACTCCAGGAGCCAGCGGTCCTGCTAACCCTGTTTGCCAGGTGGCCCCGCCTCAGGACCTGGCAGAAGCCTGGCCCCGCCCCGGCCTCCCCTCCGAGGCCTCCGCACCAGCCTGGGGCCCCTGTCTCACTCCAGATGTCAGCGGGGAGATTAAATCTCAGGTCACACACAGTTTAATAAGCAGAGCCCACTCCCCTCACGAACGAGGCATCAGAAGCTCGGGAAGGAGGCGCCGAGTGGACAGGACTGTCTCGCGGCCTGAGGGACCTGAGTCCCTGGCTGGGCACGGAGTGGGGCCCGGGGCAGCCCGTGGGCCGCGAGGGCCCTCCTGCACTCGTCTGGGGCCTGCCGTTCGGCAAGCCCCAGCCCAGAGCCATGTCACAGCCGCGGGGGGCCCGAGGGGGCTGCTGACAGGGAGGGACACAGCCTCGGGGGTGCCCTCACCCCCACCTCCAGGCCTGGCCACAGTCACCTGTGGGTTATGTGGGCGGTGGGCGGAGCGGACGCTGTGGGAGGCGGATCTGCTTTCTAGTCCCATGTCCTTAGTGAGTTATGTCACCTTCTCTGTCCTTCTACGTCTGTCTGTCTCGTCTACAGGCCTCTGACTCTGCCTGGGAGTTTGGGGGGCTGTGGTGTGATTGGGAAGGAATAGAGGCCGGGGCTCAGCACCCTAAAGCCAGAGGCAGGTGGGGGCCTTGTCCCTGGCCCAGGCGTGGGTGTGCAGTGGGGAGCCCGGACCACACGGTGCCCTCACTGCTCTGCGTGCGGGGCTGCGGGAATCCTCGGCCTGGTGACTCCCGGGGTCCCGGCTCCACGGAGAGCGATCTTGGGGGCTCCCTCCCTGTCCCCCAGCCTGGGCCCGGGCAGCAGAGAAGCCCACCTCACCACTGCAGCGTCCACAGGTTCATTTCCAGGAGCCCGGCCGCTCCCTCTCCCTGACTCATCCCCAGTGCAGAGGGATGGTTTTAATAACGTGGCCTTTTGGGGCCTGAATCACTGCAGTCCAGGAGGACGGAGGGCAGATTCACTCCCCCGGGGCGCCAGCAGGCAGCCTTCTCATTTAGAAGACAATTTGTTGCTTTGGGTTGTTCTGGGTGTTTTTAAAAGCAGAGGTCTGAGCTTGGATTTTCTGTCTGCCCAGGGGAGCAGGGGTCAGGAGGGCGGGGGGCTAGAGGCTCCCAGGCCTCACCTGACGGCAGGAGGGGCGTCCCCGGACCTGTCAGTGGGGTCTGCAGGCTTCCCTGGCCTCAGCTGGACGCGCAGAGCGGCTGCAGCCACCCACTGCTGCCGACAGAGCCCTCTGTTCCCGGGGCGGCCCTGGCCTGGGCCCCCAGCACAGGAACTAAGGCCTGGGCACCACGTTCTCGCCGTTGCGTGTATGGTGGCTACGCCCCTGCCTCAGTTTCTCTGCTGGCCCTCCAACTCTCCCTTGGCACTGAAGCCCTGGGCCCGGCTGCAAATCCAGTGACGGGCCAAGGCCTTGGGCGAGTTGCCTCTGGAAACGGGGCTCAGTTTCCTGACCTACGAAATGGGCACCTCTGCTTTTCCAGATGTGGGACCGTTCTGTGTCCCCGATTCCCAAGGGAGGGCGCTGAGGCCCAGGGTGACATGTGCCTCGATGGCGGGACCCACCGTGTGTCACGAACAGGGCGCGGGGTGCTGTGAGCGCCCCACCTCCCAGGCAGCCGCGCCCTGGGAACCCCTCCCCCCGGATCGAGTGTGAGGCTCCCCCGTAGCCCACCGCCCGTGGCCCGCACCAGTCAGGTGGCCGCCTCCGAGGCCCTCGGACGCAGCTGTGCGTCCCAGACGTGTGGCACTGGGACGGGCCATCTGCTCTCCGCAGCCGCGCTGCCTTCGATGCCCTCGGGGCTTTTATTCTCATGCCCCCCAATGGAGACAGCAGCGGCAACGTGGCATCTGTGGGCTGCCTCCCAGCCCGCCCCCCGCCCCTGCGTGGTCCCCTCTGCCCTGAGCCAGCTCGTCCTCCTCAGCCTGGGCCCCCCGCTTCCCAGTGACCGTTTCTGGGTCCCTGAGTGGCAACCTGTACCCCAGGCCATGGGCTGGGACCCCGCCTCCCCCGCTGGCTCCCGACTCCACCCTGGGTCTCGGCCCCGCTGGGCCCTCCTCAGCCTCCCTGTCCCCCACCAGATTAGCCACCACGTCCCCGCTCTGCTTACCCCGTGTGCAAACACGGGCGAACATGGTCGCCCAGCCCGCTGTTTGCTATGCTGAGAGGCTATTTTAGGGGGACAGGAAGAACTTGGACTATTTGGACCTCTGAAGCCCCTTGCCAGACAGGTAGAAAAATAACCACCGGCCGCAGCGACAGGGTGCGTGTGGGGAGCTCCGGGGGGCGTGGCTCGCAGCGCCCTATTCCACCCTGTCTGCGGC
This sequence comes from Pteropus vampyrus, assembly GCF_000151845.1. NCBI lineage: Eukaryota > Metazoa > Chordata > Mammalia > Chiroptera > Pteropodidae > Pteropus > Pteropus vampyrus. The sequence continues at coordinate 146,615 of NW_011889179.1, read as the reverse complement.
TCAGCCGCCCTGCGCCTCGTTCTCACAGGACCACAGGGGATGGGGAGAAGCACACGCCAGCCCCACCTGCCCTGGGTGACCCCCACCTGCCACCCGTACAGCCCCACACTCCCCAACACCTGCTCCTCCCGACCCCTCTGTGGCTCAGGCGGCCCGTCTGCGCCCTGTGCTCCGAAGCCTCACGCCGGGACGGGCCTGGGGGCCGCATCTGGGTCCTGGCTCCGCCGGTGGGCTACCAGTTGGGAGAAGGCTTGTGTGGCTGGTGGCTGGCAAGGTGTCTCGGCACCAGGGATGCTTGCTCAGAGGGTGGCCAGGGTCTCACGGCCTGAGGCCAGGGTTCCCACTGCCCAGGCCGGCGCCCGGAGAGGGGTCGGGCCAGGGCCCGCTGCTGGGAATGTCCGTCTGGTCCTTGTGGCCTGGCTCTAAGCCATGCCTTTGGCCCTCATTTCTGCTGACTCGTCATGCCCGGAAGAGCCCCCCGCTGGCTGCTCGTGGGTCGACCCCGAGGAAGGCCAGGGCTCAGACCTGACCGCGTCCACTAGGCAGCCGTGCGTGTGATTCAGCCAGCGAGGCCCCCTGGCTCCCCGGAGGTCACATGGCTGATTCGAAGGGCCTTAGGGTGTGCACAAGCTTTTCCCCAGTTTAACGTGCGGGGAAACCAGAAACCGGGGAGACTGAGTGATTTGTCCAAAGCCACCTGGGCTGGGCTCGGCTCGGCTGTCCGTGTCCTCTGCCAGGCAGGGTGGCCCTAGGGCCTCCTCACCCTGGGCTCCCATCCCCAACGGTCCGTCTGGCGACGCAGTGCCGGCTCCGGCTCCCAGGGGGCGCTGAGGCCCCGCAGCTGGCTCCCCGCCGCCCCCTCCCCCGGGGGCCCCGCCCCCCGCTGTGCGGTCTCGCCGGAGCCCTGTTTTCCAGTCAATAGAAAGTGCTCCGTCCCGAGCCGTGGCTGTGCGTCTTCGCCATCTGCATCGGAAGGGTTCCAAACGAAAAGTCTTTTCCTGTTGGGGGAAAAAAAAATGTAAAAGGAGAAAAGGAGACTTTGCCTGACGGATTAGAAAATTTTCCACTTCCCAGCCCCTGAACCGAGCGCGCGTGCTTCTCGTGCCCAGTTCCCCGGCTGCAGAAGGAGCGCGGGTGGGTTTCCGAGCTCAGCACCCCGGCTGAGGAAGCCACAGGTGGGGCACCTGTCTGGGCCAGCCCCGCCTTCCGCTTAGCCCTGACCTTGGAAAATCCACCTGGGCTGAAGCCAGGCCCCTGGTCACAACGTGGCCTTGTTAAGCCTCCATCAAAGGGACGCCAGAAGGCCAAAGCATTTTACCTAAAACCCGGAGCATCTACAAATAAAAGTGATGAATATTTACACAGATCTGGACTCTCCAGAGTGTTTGTGAAGTCGGCATTTCCTAAAGGGCCCTGGGACCCACGGATGGGCCTCCCCTGGGGGCAGGGGGACCGGAAGATCGCGGGGGAGGGGTACGAGGGGCGCCTGGTCACCAGCAGCAGGAAGGGGCCTGGGCAGGGCTGGTCCTTCTCAGAGGCCCGGTCCCATCCTCAAGCGCCTGGCTGCCCGGCCCTGGGTCTGCGGGAGGAAGGACACACTGAGAGCCTGGGAGTGACCACAGAGGGCCTGGAGGCGGGGAGGCTGGACCTGTCTCCGGGCCTCGGGTCCAGTGAGGGCGTTTGCTGTGGACGAGAGCCACGCAGGGCCCACATCTGCCCGGTTGGTAGGGAACTGGCCGTGGGCTCCAGACACTGGGCTTCTGGGGCCCCGGGGAGGGTGGGCGGGCTGTCCTCCAGCCTGGGAGCCTGGGAGGGCGTGGAGCCGCAGTGGCTACACGGAGTCCGCTCTCGGTGGTCAGAACGGAGCGCGCGCACCCTCGCCCCACCCAAGCCTGGCCCTCCAAGGTCGCCCGCCGCAGGGGCTCAGCCCTTAGCCCCTCACTCAGGCCAGCAGCCAGGCCGGCCCTCCTGGCAGCTTCTCCCTGGCTCTCCACCCCCCCCCCATTCCAGCTGCCGCCCAGACCTGTCAAGCTTACTCTGTGCAGCTCTGACTAGCGGCCGCTTCTCTGCATCCCAGCTGCTGCCGCCCCGGGCCCAGCCGCATCACCCCTCCCTGGGGACTCAGCATCGCCCCACCTAGTCCCCGTTCCCAGTCTCTGTCCTCCAATCCCTTCGCCGCACGATGGCCAAGGTCATGCTTTAAAAACACACATCAGGTCGAGTCATTTCCTTACGAACCGCAAACCCACGCGGTGCCCATAAGCCTGCGGGACGGAGCCGCTGCCCGCCTCCCACCCACCTGCACCGCGTGGCCTCCGGCTCAGCTTGCTCAGCCACGCTGCCCGCGCTGGGGCTCTCTGCACCTCTGCTGCGTTCGCTTCTGCGTCCCGAGGTCCGACAGCCTGGAAGGTCCTAGGTGCCCAGCGATGAACGAGCGGGCGTTTGGGCGGGTCCTTCAGCCGGAACTGCCGGAGGGAGCGAAGCACATCGAGCCGGGAGGAAGCAGCGGGAGTGGAGGCTGGAGGAGGAGCCGGGCGGGAGGGCAGGAGGGCGCTGGGCCCCCGCGGGTCTTGCCCACAGGCCGAGGAGCATGGCCACATCAGCAGGTCCCGGGGGCGGCCTGGCAGGTCGCCCGGTGGCTGTCCTCCCCTGTCGGGCTGACCGGCATGGCCTCAAAGCACTGCACCTGGGCCGAGCCGCCTTGAGCTGATCCCTGCTCTCTCTCCAAGCAGCGTGGCCACAGGCAAGTCACTCAGCATCTATGCACCCCAGTCCTCACTCGTAAACGGTCCCCATACCCGCCAGCTGGCGCGGATGTGAGCGGCCTGTGGTGGCTGGTGCCGGCTCGGTCCTCGGCACAGAGGGAGCTGTCCTGGCTGTTTCGGAGCATCCGTCTGGGAGGGCAGAGGGCTGCAGGCAGGGAGGCCGGGGCGAGGCCGACTCCGTCATCCAAGTGAGCGGCCCGCCAGGCAGGGCGGAGGGGACAGAGGGAGGAGAGCGAGTCCCCGTGTGCTCTGCCTTCTTGGAGAAGGAGCAGAGTGGACAGTTCCCTCCCCACTCCCCACACTGGCTGCCACGTGGCCTCGGTCTCCCCCGGCCGCTGCACTGGGCAGCACCTGTCCCCTGTCCTACCTCAGGCCCCCGGCTCCGCCCTCAGGGTCGTGCTGTCTCTCCTGGAAATGTCCTTCCCGGCCCTCAGCTCGCCCGCTCCGCTTCTCAGCCCTGTGCGCGGGCCGCCTCATCGGTACCCACGTCTCTTCCACCTGTGAGCAAAGGTAAGCACGGCTCTTTCACCTGCTCCACTCAGCCAGCCTCGGGCCCTGCTGTCTGGGGCCCTGGATGGTGACCTTGAAGCTGCTGCTGGCTGCCCCCTCCCAGCCTGGCGGGCTACATGGGACTCTGAGCTGAAGTTGCTCAAGCTGACATCCCCCCCGCCCCCCGTCCCTGCCCTTCCTCCATCCTTCCTCCCAGCCTCTCCCTCTGCTTCCTCCTCCAGTTCCCTCGGGAATGACTCACACATCTGCCTCCCACCTGCACCGCCAGCTTCCCAAATCTTCATCTGAAAGGGTCGCGTGGAGCAGATTTCTGCATCCAGAGGCGTGGGGGGCCGTGACAGGCAGTGCTCCCTGGGGGCAGTGGTGCTTTCCCTGCAGCCTGTGGCCCCGGGAGGGAGCCTTGCTGGGCAGTGGAGACCGCTGGCTGTCCAGGGGGGTGGGCGGCTCCTGATGGGCCTTCTGATCCTCACGACCTGGGACCAGAGGGGCCCGCCTGGCGCGTCGTGTCTCCTAGAGTATCCCGTCTGCCACCTTTCTGAACTGGCCGCCTCCTGCTCAGCCCCAGGGAGTGCACTGAGGGCGGGGGGGCAGAGAGGGAACAGGTATGGAGCCCAGCACTAGGGCCATTGAAGGTGCCGGCCGGGCCTTCTAGTGCCAGGCGCATGCCAGCATTAATGGGAAGGCCAGGAGGATGAGGGACCCAAAGATATGGCTTCACAAAGCCACTGTCTGTCCTTGGACAAGCCATGGCACCACCCTGGGCCTCGGTCCCCTCATCTGTCAGCTCAGGGGATGGGCCAGTGCCTTCTGAGCCCTCTGCCTCTCCCAGCAAGGGACATCCACCCCAGGGACCGTGGCCCAGGGCTACCCCATCCCCGGCCCGCCCTCCCCCGCCCAGGAAAGCTGGCTACGGGCAGGTGGGGACAGCCGCCCACTCCGGTCGGATCATGTTCCTCGCCAGATGCTAACTTCATCAGCGAGTCCACCGCTGGCCCTCTACTGCGGCGGTGAGAGCTGGGGCCGAGGCGAGACGGGGAGGCGGG
>NW_011889179.1:135974-136505 GCF_000151845.1 Pteropus vampyrus | reverse complement strand
CCAGGGCTGGGCGGGGGGCTCCAGGCCTCAGAGCGTCTCTGCCCCTCGCCCTCCCGGTCCTCCTGTGGTTTCGAATGCCGCCCACGGGCCCTGGTCCACACCCCGTGTCTGGTCCTCCGCGCGTGCTCCGGCCCCATGGCCTTCGGCATTTTGGACCTCTGTATACTCACAACGGAGTTCCTGACTCGTCACCCCCCAGTCCCTGCTACTTCCTGCCCCTCCTCATCTCGCGGGTCAGCCAGGCATCCAGGCTCAGGATCCAGACACCACGCTTCCTCTCACCCCACCGGGACCTTCTGCAGGCCCTGCTCCCCCCGGGGACGGTGACGGCTTCCCGGCAGCTCTCTGTGCACTCCAGGAGGCCACGCTCCGGCCAGGGCCCCTCGCTCCACTGGCGTCCATCCTGCCTCGAGCGTGGCGACTCCTGACTGTGGACCCCAGGCTCCTGCAGGCTCTGCTGAGGCCCAGGCCCCATCTTGTGCCCCTGAGCTGCCCGGTGTCCCCGCCGCCTGGCGCGTCGAGGGCGCGTGC
>NW_011889179.1:132522-135910 GCF_000151845.1 Pteropus vampyrus | reverse complement strand
GACTGTGGGCAGCCCCCTGGCCTCTCTGGGCCTCAGTTTCCCCATGAGTAAAGTAAGGATAGATAGTACCTCTGCTGGGCCAGTCGGGCATGGCCCTGGCGACCCCCGTCCCGGGACTCACGTCACCATGTGGGCTTCTCGAGGGCAGACTGGGAGCAATGACTTGCTTCCCATGCAGGTGACGGGCCACGCTTCCCCCACGCAACACGGAGCCCGTGGCCGGGTCACCTCCCATCCTCACGCTTGGCGTGCTCGCGGCCGTGGAGCCAGCCACCGAGTGAGAACCGCTCCGAGGGGCCCACGTGGCAAGGAACAGAGGGTGGCCTCCGGCTAGCGGCCAGCCAGGGACTGAGGCCTCCGTCCAGAGCCCACGCAGGACGGCATCCTGCCGACGAGCATGCGAGAGCCTCGCGGGCCTCCCTAGTGGGGCCAGAGGCGACCTCACCAGAGCCGACGGCCCGGCTCCTGGTCACGAGCGGTGAGGTGTCAGCTGTTGTGATTTTGAGTCGCTGCATGTCGGGCAGCAGCAGGTAACTGATACGATGTCCTTCTCGAGGGTTGCCTTGGCGACTGCCTGGCTGGTGTGTGTGCGCGTGCCGACATGGGCACTCGCGCGTGGCAGGGAGGCTGCGTCTGAGCCGTCCACTGGTGTCCAGGCCTGGCGTTGGGCCGGCCGCAGTGGGGGCTCGCTCCGTCGCGGGAATCACGGATGGCGGGTGGCTCAGCACAGGCCTCGCGACGCCCCGGGCGGCAGCACCCACGGGTCCCTGATCGAGTCCTGCTCCCAGGGACTCCCGTGGAAGACCCCACGTTCGGCACCGGGTCCCTGGACGAAGCCCTCCGCTGGCGGCCTGTGCCAGCGCCCCCTGCTTATGTCCGAGCTCGGCTCAGCTCGGTTCTCCTCACTGCCCCCGTTAGAAGGCCCTTCGCTTCTTCCCTCCTAGGGGACGGGGCCAGGCATCTGAGCTAGCTCCTGGCTGCACTTTTGAGGGTGGAGGCCATGCAGGTGTCACGTCGTTGTGTGGCATCTGGTACAGAGTCTGGAACACAGCGGCTGCTGGGGACAGGTCTGGGGCAGGAACACATGAGCAGCTGGTCTAAAATGACAGTCAGAACCTGGATGATTCGATGTGGAGACGGGAAAAGCCTTCGCCAGCATTGTCCCCTTAGAGTCTGTTTGGGTTTGGGGCGCCCGATGTCCCCTTGAGAGGGCAGGTGTATTGACTGCACTGGGCTGACGTATCCTGCCCCCTGTGGCCCCTCATGGTGCAAACTGGCTCCTGGTGGCGGTGGCCTGGTTGTCGCGGAGGGGCGGGCCCGGGTGGTGTGTGGAGACTGGAGAGAAGCAGGCCAGGCTCCGCTCTGCTCCCGCCCGGCCTGGAGGCCGAGACTGTGGCCACGTGGGGACAACAGGAGCCCATGACCGGGGCTCACTCTGAGCCCGGAGGCGGCCTGGGGTGTCCCGGCTCACGGGGTTGTCCAGCGCTGTGCAATGAATTATGGTAAGTCCTCCCTCTGTGCCATCCGGCGCGGTAGCCGCCGGCCACGTGTGGCTGCCGAGCCCCTGAAATGTGGCTCGTGTGGCTGGAGACCTGAGTTTCAGCTTTATTCGTTGCTACTTACTTGAAATCAGAATGAGTGGCGTGGGGCTCGTGCCCCGTGTGGGACACCATGGGTCTGGAACGAGGAGCGAGCCGACCGGGGACCGCTCGCTCGTTCTTTGTGTCTGGAATCGGATCTTTCCAAGAACACTAAAAATAACCTTTAAAAAAAAGGAGTTCCCAGAGACGAGCGCCTCGGGCTGCGTGGAGCGCGGGAGGAGCTGATCCGCGGAGCGGGTCTCCATCTGTCCGGGAGACGCCGCCCGAGGGGAGCGGGGACTTCTTGACTCATCCCTATTTTTAACGGTTTGTCTTCAGATCTGCGAGACGTCAAGGAACGAACTGGCAACGAACGCTGCCCTCCGCCCTGTCCTCCCGGTTTACCACGGGCCGGCTCTGCCGATGTCGTCGAAGTCCCAGGCCGCGGGCCCTTCCAGATGCAGGGCCTTCCCGGAGGTGGCGCTTGAGCTGGGTGTGGCCGCGGTGTGGCCGCAGTGCGGACGGCAGGCAGGGCGAGGCTGGCGGGAGGCCTGTCTGCAGCGAGAGCGGCAGGTCCGACACGGTGACCGTTGCTGGAGCAGAGACAGCCTCCGGTGGCCAGGACACGCGTGCCACGTTTAGCACTTAGGGGACGCTTGGCAGTCTACTCTGTAGTGGCAGCCGCGGAGGCAGCGGCATGATTAACATCATCATCAGGTGCTTTAACACGGAGTGCTTCGTTTAGTTTTCAAAACAACCCCGTGGGAGGCTCTAATAATCCCCACTTTCCAGGAGAGAAGAGAGGGTAGAGCGAGTGGCTCTGGACACTCGGGATGCTCGATGGTGTCAGTACACGTGGGAACGTGACAGGAAGTCAGCAGCCACTTCAGCATCGGTGAAGGAACAGACGGACGGGAGGGGCCTGGGACCCCCCCGGGCGGGGTCATTCTGCCTGAGCCCCCGGCGGCCGGATCCGGCCTCCTCCCCGGCCCTCCGTGTGTCTGGAGAGCGTCAGGCCGAAGCCCTGAGCCTGGTCTTGGAGTTCCTGGCGGGCGGGCCCCGACTCCGCCATCCCGGCTGCGTGCGTGACTCCTGCGTGCCCTCTGCGGAGACGGTGACCCAGAAGCTCTCTCAGGGGGGAGCCGAGGTGCAGGTCTCCGGAGCTGCGGGAAGGGCCTGCGTCCATTCGATCGGGGTGATCCAGTGGAGTGACCAGGCGTGGGAAAACGGGGTGGTTCCACCGAGGCTGGAGAGCGCCTGGGTGGTCCAACTCCCAGAGGCCAGGTCAGCTGTCCAGGCCGCACGGCCACCAGACCACAGAGGTCTTGGGGCCTTGGAGCTGGTGGCCAGCTCTCTTCCAGGGCAGCTGCTTCAGACGGCCGGGGTGGGGCGGGGAGGGCTCAAGCGCCAATGGGGGGGCAAGCGCTGGGAGCAGACCAGTCCTCCACTGTGGGGGGCCGGTGTCCTCCTCAGCCCAGAACCCCCAGGACCAGCTTCCATGACCTGAGAGGTGGGGGTCAGAAGCTCAAGAATTCAAAGAGGCATCCCTGTGGGCGTAATGGGGTCCGGGCCTGTTGGAGTCAGGAAGGGTCCCCTATCCGTCTGCCAGCCTTTCCCAGGGTGCCCCTCTCTGCCTCCCCTGTGGCTGCGGGTTGGCGGGTGTTTGTGACAGGCAGGGGTGGCGCCAGGCCCCACGTCTACGAGCTGCTCCCTTCCTCCCCCACGCCCAGGACAGGTGCTTTCACCTCCCCGCCCACGAACAGGTAAACTGAGGCACAGAGAGGCTGACAGGCTCAACCGGGGCCTGG
>NW_011889179.1:122037-129792 GCF_000151845.1 Pteropus vampyrus | reverse complement strand
GTGAGTGAGAGAAGCAGAGAGAAGCTTTCCCAGAAGCTCAGCCCCGGGGTCTGTGACTGGACCGAGGGGCGGGAGCGCCCCCTCCCCCCATGAAGCCCGCCCTGCGATTCCGGATGGGAGGGTGGGCGAGGTACCCAGAAATCCACATACAGAGAGAAGGAGGAGGAGAGAGAAGAGTAAAAGCAAACAAAGAAGCAAACAAAGCCCCGCGCTGCTCTCCGCGCGTCTGCAGAGCACGTTCCAAAACACACGAAGAGCGCAGCTCTCGGAGAGCCGGCCCAGGAGCCGGAGCCGGAGCCGGAGCCGGACAGCACTGCCCCGGAGAGAGGCCCCGGTGGATGAGACGGAGAGGGCCTGGGGGGCTCAGGGACTGAGAAGAAGCGGGGAGGAGACCCGTGGGCGGCCGCTTGCTGTTTGGCTCGCTCGTGAGGGATTCGGGTGCAGCGACGTGGGTTTGCTTCCCATTTTCGGGGGCTGCCCTTCAGCCTCATTCCTGATGCTCCTTTCAGCTAGAGAGACTTGATGATAGTGGGAAATTGGAAAAAATAACAGCACGCCCTTGACCTTGCTCCTGGACTGTTCCCCGTTGCCTTTCCATAGAGGAAGCCTGCGCTGGGTGGCCGCGTGGGTGGCGGGTCTGACCCAGGGCAGCGCTGCCTGTGACCAGGGCCTGAGTCTGCCGGCTGCTGAGGCGGCGGCATGGTGCTCCCAGCAAGCCCCCCCCTCCGCCCCAACCTCCCTCGGCAAGAAAGGCGATAGTCCATCCTCTGTAAATAAAGCAACTAAAACTATCAACGATGGGAACATGAATTCACTCCAGATAATAATCGATTTTATGGAGTCGCTCAAGGAGGACTTTAAAATAAGCCTGTTCAGATGGCTTAAAGAGATTAATGAAGGTACCATTATTATTAAGAAAGAATAAGACATTACGGGGCGAAAGCAGAGAAGAAATAAGATCAAATGATTACGCATAAGCAATAAAAATCCTGGATTAAAAAAAAGAGAGAAAGAAACAGAATTAGCAAAAACAAAATGCGAAAGATGACGTAACCCTCGCAAGGACCGTAACAGAGCGAGGGGTGATACACCGGATGAGGATTCACCTGTGACACAGCGGAGAGACATAAAGAGAGAAAAATCAAAGAGCGGCCAGTGGGCGGGGGTGCCGATGGGGACCCTCCCACTGGATTAAATAGGAAAGAAACAATTTTTAAGAGATAATGACAGATGTAAAGGACCATATTCGTCCCCGGATCAGAAAGAGCCAGGTAATAAAGCTGCTCTGTCCACGGCTCATCCTCACGATAACGAAGAGCAGGAAGGATTAGCAGGCAACCTTTGGTCTACCCGAAGCCTGCTGCCTCCAGCGAAGATGAAATAACGGGGTTCACACGAAACCAACCCCAAATTAGAACTAATAGGGACCAACGGTGTTCATTCCATTGAGTGCCAGGAGGAGAACGGTGGTCCCCGTGAAACGGGAACACGGGGGGAGCCCTGTGATCGCCCGAGCTCTCAGCCGTGAGAGAGTCTGCAGGCCACAGCCGGAGGAAGAGACCTGCTGGTCTCCCTGAGTTGAGTAAAGGGGACAGAGAACCCGGGCAGTGTTCTTAGGACAGCACGCCATGGGGGAGAGGCTTCACAGACAGGGTCGTCTGGAGAGCTTCAGAGGGTCCCCTGATCAGCACGTGCGAGGAAACCAACCGAGGCTGGGGGAGACCCACGTGGAAGGATTCGATGACGTGGTACCCGACATTCACACAAGCTTAAGTGGGAAAGCTCGCGATCGAGTCATGGGGCATTGGGCAGAGTACACAGAGAGTCTTTCCCCGAGCAGAAGGGTGGTTAGCCACGGACCCAGGACTTCTCTGATCCCGTCCAACAAATTTTAAAAGCAAGATCAAACTCTTTCCAAGTAACATAACTGGATGCCAGAACAAAATCCAAGAGATTTATAGGAATATAAAATATCCAGCACCCAACAAAATAAAGCTCAGAATATCTGACATCCGACAAAAAATTACCAAGCATGAAGCAAAGCAGGAAAAGTCAATCAATAACGAGGAGAAGAAATCCATATAAATCAATCTAAAACACAGATATTAGAATTAGCAGATAGGACACAACTATATATGTTCAAAAAGTAAGTGGAAATAGAATTAATAAATATAAATTTTACTGAAAGAAACAAAAATTTAAGTAGAGACATAGAAGATATAAAAATAAGACTCAGTCTACAGCCATGCCACCCTGAGCGAGCCCGATCCCGTCTGATCTCAAAAGCTAAGCGGGGTCGGGCCTGGTTAGTACTTGGATGGGAGACCACCTAGGAAGACCAGGTGCTGTAGGCATAAAACAAACAAACAAACAAACAAACAAACAAATAAATAAATAAGGGATTGTAAGCTGACAAGGTCCTTGTAGTCTGTGAGGTCGACTAAGGATTGCCCTGCCAAATAAATAAGTAAGTAAGTAAATAAACAAATAAATAAGACAGACTCAAATAAAACTTATAAATATGAAAACGTCAATATGTGAGGTAAAAGATACCGGATGAGATTAAGGGCAAATCTGAATTGCAGAAGAAAAGACTGGTGAATTTGAAGACACAGCAATAGAAACCATCCAAAATGGAAGCGGTGAAGAAGAGGGAGTTTTTAAAAATATGAAAAAAAAAACCAGAAACATCGGGGAGCCATGGAACAACTTCGGGTAGCCTAACATGTGTGTAATCGAGGTCCCCAAAAGGAGAGAACAGTAACAATATTTGAAGAAACATGGCAAAGGAAAAATCTCCCAATTGATGAAACCCAGAACTTGAAGAACGTCAACAAACTCCAAGCAGAAAAACATGTGGAAAATGACACCGAGGTACCCCACAATCAAATTGCTCCAAACCAGTGACCAAGAGAAATCTTAAAAGCAGGTAGATGGAGGGAAAGACACGTTCCATACAGAAGAACGACGAGGATGGCAGCTGACTGCCCAGCACAAATAACGTAGGTGGGAAGACACTGGAGCGATGTGGTTCAAAGTACTGGAAGAAAAGCTGTCAACCTAGAATTCCACACCCAGCGGAAGCGTCTTTCAGAAATAAAGGTGAAATCAAGACTTTTTTAGACATACCAAAGCTGAGAGTATTCATCGCCCACAGCCCTGCACTCCGAGGAACGTTGAAGAAAGTCCTTCAGGCAGACAGCCACGGCACAGAGGCTGGAGGGCGTCGGGTGGCGGCGTGTTGTTGGGCTGATGCTCTATGAGAAGTACAGGTAGGCTGTGACAGGCCGAAGGTGCACAGGGCGGATCCGACAGCAACCACCGAAATAACGAAGCAAAGACGGATAGTGAACAGGCCAACGACGGATCTAAAATAGAATCATAAAAGTTCAGCTAATACAAAAGGAACAATGAACAGAAAGGAGAACCGGCAAAGAATAGCGAGGTGTGAGATTTAAACGTAACCGTAGAAATAATCACATTATGCGGGAGAGGCAGGGGTGAGTGGGGGGAACGCGCAGGATTTCTAGGTCAGTGATACTGTCCCGGACTGTATCCTGTAACGACGGATGCATGACAGTGCACACTGTGCAACCCGCAGAATGTGCAACGCCGAGAGTGAACTCTAAAGTCAATGACAGTCTTCGATCGATGACGCCGGTTGCAACAAATACACTACTCGGATGCAAGGTGTTCACTGCAGGGGAGGCCGAGGCCGAGGCCGGGATGCCCGGGAGCTCTCTGTACTTCCTGCTCGTCTTTTTTTCCTGTAAAAATGCTCTATTATTTTTTTTTAATTGAAGTAGCTTATATTAATGTAAGATAAATTAGATTTTGAGAAAACGATATTATCGGGAAAAAAATCTCGATGATGAAAGGGCCAAGTCATCAAGGAGACATAATCCTAAATGTTTATGCATCTAAGAACACAGCCTCAAAATACATGAAGGAAAAACTGAGAGAGCTGGACGGAGAAGCAGAAAAACCCACAATTATAGGTGGAGATTTTAATACGCCTCTCGATAACTGATAGAAGTAGACAACAAAACACTCAGTATGTAGAAGCTTTGGATAACATTATGAACCAACTCGGTTTAACTGGCATTCATAGAACAGTCCACCACCAGCAGCAGAATACACATTATTTCCAAATGCATATGAAACATTTATCAAGCTGGACCATATTCCGGGCCATAAAACAATTCGCAATACATTTAAAAGGATTCAAGTCATATAAAATATGTTCTCTGGCCATAATGGAATTAAATTGCAAATCAATAATAGAAAGGCACATGACACATCTCCGAATATCGGAAAATTAAAGTATGCTCTGGTCAAAGGAAAAATTAAATGAGAAATTAGAAAATGTTTTGAACCAAATTAACACAAGAACACAATGTATCAGAATTTTGGGGGATGCCACAGATGTATAGCAATAATTGCCTACGGTGGAAAATAAGAAAGGTCTAAACTCCATGTCTTCAGTTTTCACCTTAAGAAATGAGGAAGAGGAAATCAAACCCAAACTAGTCAGAAGAAATGAAATAACAGACATCATACTGAAAATCAGTGACATAGAAAATATAAAAACAATAGAGAAAATCAATGAAGTCAAAAGCTAGTTCTTGGAGAAGATCAATCAATTTTATAAACCTCTAACCAGACTAATTAGGGAAAAAATGGGAGAAGGCACAAATTCCAGTATCGAGATTTTAAAAGGTGACTTCGCTACAGAGCCTACAGATAATCAAACAATAATAAAGGAAAACCATGAACCAACCTTTACCAATAAATTCGAAAACTTTGATAAAATGGACCGATTCCTTGAAAGACACAAACCCACTCAAGAAGAAATAAATAACCGAATAGCCCTATATCGATTAAAGAAATTAAATCTGTAGTTAAGCACTTTCTCACAGAGAAACTATGGTCCCAAAAGGCTTCACTGGTTGATTCTACCCAGCACTTAGGGAAGAAATAATATCAACATCAATTCTCTACAAACGCTTCTAGAAAAGTGAAGAGATGGGAATATTCTCTGCTATGGGTTGGATATTCGATGGGGGATGTAAACTGGTATGATCACTTTGGAACAAAGAGTTCGATGGTTTCCTAGAAGTTAAACATACACTGACCTGATGATCCAGTATCCTCCCCAAGAGAAAGGCACATGTGTGTCTAAGCAGACTTGCACGTGAACACGTAGATAGATAAACAAATCGTGGGCCATCCCACCCACCTGATGGAACCTGAGTCAGCAACGAGGAGGGACGATTATGGGCACAAGCAACAGCGCGGATAAATGTCAAGTGATTACAATGTAATTACAAAGTAACTACATTGTGCGGAGGAAGCCACTCGTCAGAAGAGCCGAGGCGGCGGTTTCAGTGTGTGTCATCGACAGAATATTCATTCCTAGAACATAAGAACACCCACGAGTCGATGAGAAAAAGACAGAAAAGCCCGAAGGAAAATGGGCGAAGAGTTGGAATAGCCAGTTCACAAAAGGGGAAACGAAATGGCAAATAAATATATTTTTTAAAAGCTCGGTCTCGCTATTACATAGATAAAATGGCAATGAATTCGAAGAGACACCATTTCGCACCCAGCAAGGTTGGCCAAAGCGGGGAGTCAGGCGGCTGCAAGTGATTCGAGGGTGTGGGACGGGGGCCCTCCGACCCACTGCCCTTGAAAGGACCCCGGCGCCTCCACTCTGGAGAGCTATGCACCGGCAAGGTTGCTCGAGGCCCACGCCCGGCAGTGCCGCTTCTGGAAATTCCTCTCCGGTGCACAGAGGTGTGCACAGCGGCCTGCAGCCCACCTCCGGCCCAGGAGGATGGCTCGAGACTGAAACGTAGTCGGTAAAAGGCCGGGAGGAGGGCGGTCGGCAGATTGAAGAGAACCCCCCTCATCTACGTGGATGAAGCTCCGAGTGAGAGCTCGGGGTACTGGGGGGGGGCACCGTGCTACGCGCTGTTCACGCAAAGGCCGACGCCCTGCAGAAACAACATTCTGCACTATTTACAGGAACATAAAGGTGCAGTAAAGATGACGTCTCTGGGAGGGGGCGGGGGGAGATGGCAAGGTAGCAGAGGCCACCAAGGCCACCTCTGCTGTGACAGGTCGGCTCCGGGTCCCCAGACCTCTAGGCAGGGGCCTGGCCCGGAAGCTGGGTGGCAACGGAGAGGGGAGGGCATTTCCTGGAGAGAAGGGCTCCGGGCGGGGTCTGGAGGGGGGAGGTCGACCGCTGGGGGAGATGCAACCTTTCCCCGAAAGCAGGGCAGCTCCAGTGACACGAGGTGAACCCCGAGGCGAGGCCGAGGGCCTTGGGTTGTGTGAAGGAGGCCAAGGTAAGACCGTGGAGAAGGGGGGGCGGCAGTGGAGAGGGAGCGCCCAGGCCCAGCCGCCGCAGGCCGCCGGCCCCGAGGGGGCCCCAAGGGCTTGGCTTCGCTATTAACACAGAATCTATTTTAATTCCCTCGGGCCTGCGTGAGCCTCTCCTTAGGCAGAGCTGCTGCTTCTAATTTTCCTGGTTTCAGGGCGCCCGGGGCGACAAGAGGAAGGCGAGCTGCGGCTGGCGCTCTGGGGTAGCCCCTCCCCTTCTGTCTCCCTTTCTCCCGAGACAGGTGCTGGGCTCAGCCACGGTTCAAGGCCCGCTCTGGGTGGAGCCGCTCACAGCCGCTCGCCGGTTGCGTGGGACTGAGGTGCCCGCCCTGAGCGGGTCCCCTCGGAGTGACCAGGGACGGAAGTGCTCTCCGGACCCTCCAGCACTGCCCAGGGCGCACAGCCCTGTCCTTGGCACTGCCAGCTCCTCTCCGCCGCCCAGGAGGGCCGTTCCCGCCCCCACTTCGAACCCCCGCCCACCTCTGTCCTACCGAGCAGGGCTGGAGGACCCCGAAATCGCTCCTCACCCTTCTCGGGCCTGTTGGTGCTCGGACATGCCACGGCTCTGGTCTCAGGGACCTTCACGTTGAGAGTGACGCCAGAGCCACTTGCCGGAGAGGCCGCCGGACACGGGGCATCAGCTGACCTCGCCCGCCCCTCGGTGCCGCTCACTGTGGGGCGCTTTGGGGGCGGGTGGTCGGTGGCGATGCGGCGTTGCAGTGCGAAGGCTGACCCGCACCCCTCCAGGCCCGCCGAAGCGCCCCTCCTCCCCGCGCCTGTCCGCACGACTCCGGGAGCGCAGGGTGGGCCCGGGTCGCCACACCTGGCCCCTCGGCCGCCAACCCGGGCTCCCTGGCATGTGCGGAGCGGGCCCTCCTGGTGGGCAGAGGAGCCACGGGGCACCCTGACCCCTCCGCGCGTGCTTTCTGCTGCGCTGTCACTCAAAGCAGTCTCTGTTGTCGCAATGTATTATTGCCACGGACACCACATGTTAGAGCTCGGTGTCAGCAAAACGATCAAGGAAATTCATTCATTATTAACTTATGATAGATGTAAGGCTGATAGCTTTCCGAGCTCCGGGCCCCGGGAGAGATGCTTTAAGAGGCTGCCGCCGTTCAAGGCCGCGCTCCCGCCCCAGCCACGGAGGGCGGGCGGGCTCGAGGCACAGCTGCAAACCGGGAGCCTGGAAAATCGCAAGCACCGGGCATCCTCGGGCCAACTCAGCGAGCGTGCGCGCAGGGCCTCAGCTCCCGTCGGCGGCGAAGCCGCGAGATGACGCCAACCTCGCCACGCCGCCGGCGCTCGCAGGTGAGGACACCCGCCCCCTTTTTCAGGTCACGTGAGGAGGGACCCACACTTATCTCCCTTTCC
>NW_011889179.1:119792-121505 GCF_000151845.1 Pteropus vampyrus | reverse complement strand
GTCGGTAAAATTTGTTATTTTGTTCACCTTGATGTTCTTGCACTATTTAAAAAACACTGCATTACAATAGTATTTCCCTGGATTCTTGAGTGCCCAAGGGGAGCGCCTCACTGGCCACCTCGGTCCCGGCCCTGAGAGCTCTCGGGTGCTGAGCTGACCAGATGGCGCCGACCCAGGGTGCAGTGTCGCCCCCCAGCTGGACCGGAGCCATGGCCCTGCTGTGGCCTACGCGCGGCCTGCCAGCCCCCGGGCCCAGCCTCCCCAGCAGAGTGGGCTGTGCCCTAGGCCTCGCCTCTAGAGCCCGGCTGGTCCGAGGGGGTGTGGCTGTTTTAGGCAAGCTCCGCGTGATTTGGGGCAAAGACACCCCTCTTCAGGGAGCAGTTGTACAGCCGACGTGCGTCAGAGGGGTGTGCAGGGAGAAAGGCATGGTGACCCCCCACGGCCGTCCCCGTGGTAACCCCAGCAGCTGCGTCTCTGCACTGCCTCCCTGGCGGCGGCACCCAACACTGTGGGTGCCAGAGGGACCTCGGTGCCAGACCCCGTAAGCCTGGAGCGGAGCCCGGTGCGCAGAGCGAGCACTGCACGCATGCTGGGGTCCTCACTGCTCATCACCCCTTTCCTTCGGAGCTCTGAGCGCCTGCCACCGGGCACCCTGCCCCCGGCCGTGCCCGCACCTGTGGAAGTCCCCCTCCCTCCCTCCCCTCGTGCTTCCCTGCCCGGTTCATTCGGCTCCGTAACAGGCCTCACTACAAGCTGACTAGCCTGATAGACACGCTCGAATGAGTCTCACTCTCGTCCAGAGATGTGGATGGGAATTAAACAGCGGTTAAATTAACCACAAGGCAGGGAGGGGCTTTCTCTGCACTCGAGAGGTGGGGAAACTGAGGCTCACAGCTAGTGGCAGGGCTGGGGCCTTGAGCCCGAGGTTCTGACCCCAACCCACACTGTGCACGCAAAGGCCGTGCCAATAGCTGCCCCCTTCTTCTGAGGTGAGACGCGGATGGGTAGGAGTTAAACAGCTGAGCTGCCTTCCCCACAGCAGTTAATCACAGAATTGGAGAGGGTGCCCAGCCGTCACCCTAGACAAAGGAGCCAGAGCAGGGGCTTCAGAGCCTCACGCTGAGAGATTAATAAGCGTTCGGCATTTGGCTGGCACGCTAAGACTGGCAGCTCTGTCGTCAGGCCCTGCTCCGAGGTGCCCCCTGGGATATCCCGGGACACAGGTCAGGATTTCGGTGGTTCCCCGGCCACAGCCAAGCTCAGTACACAGGCTGCAGCGGGGTGGCCAGGCCCAGGGGACTCCCACTTGTGCCGCGTGCCGGCGGCTTCTCTGAGGGAGTCAGGGGCCGGCGGCAGCCTGGGGAGTGGCGGTCGGGCCTTTCCGAGATGCAGGCGGATCCCAGCCTCAGCCCCCACCACCTCATCGCATGGAGGGAGGTGAACGCCGTTAGGCCTGGGCGTGGGCCCAGCTCTGCCACTTCCTGGCTGGTGACCCCGGACAAACGGCACTCGTCTCTGTCATCAAGCGAGGATGGTAACGCTGGGCTGGCTGGCCACGCAGGGTCAAATGAGAGGATGAAGGACAAGCCCTCGGCACATCTCCGGGCCCCCAGCCAAGCCTGTTCCTTTACCGGCCACGCCGGCCAGTGGTATAGCCACCCGGCCTGGCCAGCAGCGCCCTGAGCACACCCTCTGCCTCAGTCAGACCTCCCG
>NW_011889179.1:118302-119742 GCF_000151845.1 Pteropus vampyrus | reverse complement strand
GCGTGCCGGCGGCTTCTCTGAGGGAGTCAGGGGCCGGCGGCAGCCTGGGGAGTGGCGGTCGGGCCTTTCCGAGATGCAGGCGGATCCCAGCCTCAGCCCCCACCACCTCATCTCATGGAGGGAGGTGAACCCCGTTAGGCCTGGGCGTGGGCCCAGCTTTGCCACTTCCTGGCTGGTGACCCCGGACAAACGGCACTCGTCTCTGTCACCAAGCGAGGATGGTAACGCTGGGCTGGCTGGCCACGCAGGGTCAAATGAGAGGATGAAGGACAAGCCCTCGGCACATCTCCGGGCCCCCAGCCAAGCCTGTTCCTTTACCGGCCAAGCCAGCCAGTGGTATAGCCACCCGGCCTGGCCAGCAGCGCCCTGAGCACACCCTCTGCCTCAGCCAGACCTCCCGCTGCACCCCGGGGCGGTCCCCACACCCCCACCTTGTCCTCCTGGGAATATCCAGAAGGTTCTCGTCACCCTGTCCTCATCCTGGTGTGTCAAACCCTCCGTCAGGACGAAGCAAATCCCTAAGGAGAAGGCGGCCCAGGTTTGGGAAGAGGGGGTTGGGGGGAGTTGAGTTCGCTCGTTGATTCGCGCATCCATCCATCCATCCATCCGCTGTGTCCTGAGCCAGGCTCGTTTGCCCAGGTGCCTCGATGGACCGTCTGGCCCTGCAGAAACACTGTCTTTGTGGACCGTACACTCGAGACAGGGACAAGCAACCTGAAAGTTGACAACGTGACAATTGCGTTTCAGGTGAGGGTCGCTTTGCAGCGGGAGGCAGCGAGGTCCGGGAGGGTGATGACAGGGAGCCCCTCCGTCCAGCTGGGGGGGGGGACTTGTGCCAAGGACACGGGCAGGCAGCCAGGTGGGTGCTGCAAGGCTGCGTGGGGGAGGGGCAGAGGCCAGGGGCCAGAGCTGCTGGGCGGGGCCCGATCGTTCCCGGCCCCACGGGCCACATGAGTTATGATTTAGTGCCCAGGGCCACGGACGCCTCTGCGTGGCACCGTCCTGCTGTGTGGGAACAGAGGGAATGGCAGGGACAGCCGGCCTAACGGTCCCCAGAGCCCTCCAGCACCGAGGCCCCTTCGGGAGCTGGGGGTGGGGGCCCAGTGTCCCAAACAGAAGCGGTCTCCCACGCAGTGGTGGTCAGCTCGGTGTGGGCAGAGGCCATCCCGGTCGTCCCGCCCCTGCAGGAGGCCCAGTGGACCCTTAGCTGCTACAGAGCACGAGGAGTGTGGACAAAGGGGGTTCTGCCGACCCCCCAACTCGCTCAGAACTGCCCATGCATCTGGGGAATCACGCACGAGAGTCCAGCCCAGGCCCCAGCGCAGAGCTGTAGCAAAGCCCCAGTCATTGCAGATGGAAGGACAGACACGCAGGGAGAAGTACAAGCCACCAGGCCCTCTCAGGAGCACCGAAGCCAGCCTGGCACACCGCGCGGGGGGA
>NW_011889179.1:116070-118252 GCF_000151845.1 Pteropus vampyrus | reverse complement strand
AAGGGGGTTCTGCCGACCCCCCAACTCGCTCAGAACTGCCCATGCATCTGGGGAATCACGCACGAGAGTCCAGCCCAGGCCCCAGCGCAGAGCTGCAGCAAAGCCCCAGTCAATGCAGATGGAAGGACAGACACGCAGGGAGAAGTACAAGCCACCAGGCCCTCTCAGGAGCACCGAAGCCAGCCTGGCACACCGCGCGGGGGGAGGCTTGGTCCGTCAGGCCTCCTCGTCACCAGGGCTCACGTCCTGCACAAGGCCGCTGGGCTTCCCAGGGGGAGGAGGCCTGGTCTGGCTCCACCTGCGGCCTCCTTCTCCTGGGCGCCCTGGGGTGGGGACCAGATGCTTATTGGGGTTCCCGTGAGTGCAGGTGCAGGGTGCCAGGGCTGTCCCCACACTCTGTCCCGTTCTGTCTCCTGGAGGGAGCTGTCGCCATTTCTGGCCCATGCGTCCGAGTGGTACCTGCCGTTCCAGTCTGGCCTTGGGACGTGAAGACCCCACTGGGCCCTATGCCAGCAAGAGGGACAGGGCTGGGAAAGAGTGATGACCACGGACGGCTGCGGGGGACCTCACAGGAAGACCCGGCTGCAGCTTCTGCAAAGCCGAGTTCATGCCCCGAGGAGACCCCTCCCCAGGGGACTCTACAAGCGGAGCCACATCCCACAGGGCATCCGGGCCTGGGCCATAGCAGGAAGGGCCCAGCTGTGCCCAAGGACTGTCCCCCGCTTCGAGCCTCCAGCCTCACACTGTCCCCCAGGCAGCGCCTGTGGGAGGAGGTTAGGCCCGCGATGGAGGAAGCAGCAATTAGTCCCAGCGTTTGCCGAGTGCCTCCCTCTGCGGTCCCCAGCCTGCGGGCCTCTGGGGCCTTTGAGGGGCACCCTCGCTTGCTCCCTGGAGCGCCCTCCGCCCCCTTCGCGTGGGGGGCGGCGGGAGGCGGAGAGATGCCATTTGCTTCGCTGCTCATATCTCTGTGCGGCAGACGCGCGGGGCGCTTTCAAGCCCCGACCGGAAAGGCTGGGCCCCCCGGGCTGCGGGCAGATGCCTTTAGTTCTCGTTTCTCCCTCCCAGGCCTCACCCCTCGCTGGCCAGCTTTCTATTTAATTAGGGGGAAGAGAAAATTGTGACATCAACTCAAGGGCATCACCTTCCCAGTGTGGCGAAAGCAGGGAATTAATCCCAGGCCCAGCGGTGTGTCCCTCTGCGTCCCCCGCCACCCCGCCCCCCGCGTCCTCCCCCAGCAAACTTACTTGCAGATTTGCACAGCTCGGACAAGGGGACAGGAGGGAGGGGCGGGCAGCTTGCGGGGGCCGCAGCCTTCCAGAGCCAAACGGAAGGACTAAGGGAGCGGCCAGATGCAGAGTGAGGGGCGGAGGCCACATGCCCCCCGCTCCGGGCTGCGGCTGCTGTGGGCTGTGGGTCCGGACCGGCTGGGACCGGGGAGCAGGTTGCGTTCATGGTTCTGGGAACCTGAGATCTGGAGTAGGCAGAGGGCCAGGGACAGCTGGGCAGTTGAAGTGGACTGGGAAATCTGTTCATTTGTTCATCTGTTCATTCATTCATCCGTTCATCCATCATCCATCCATTATCCATCCATCATCCATCCATCATCCATCTATCATCCCTCCCTCCCTCTCTCCATCCACCCACCCACCGACCCACTCACTCATTCATCCATCCATCCATCATCCATCCATCATCCAACCATCATCCATCATCTTTTCATCCATCCATCCATCCATCCATCCATCCATCCATCCATCATCCATCCATCCATCCATCCATCCATCATCCATCCATCATCCATCCATCCATTATCTATTCATCCATCCATCCATCCATCATCCATCCATCCATCATCCATCCATCCATCCATCCATCCATCCATCATCCATCCATCCATCCATCCATCCATCATCCATCCATCATCCATCCCTCCATCATCCATCCATTCATCATCCATCTGTCCATCATCCATCCATCATCCAACCATCATCCATCATCTTTTCATCCATCCATCCATCCACCCACCCATTCATTCAGTCGTTCATTTGACACGTGCTTATCCAAGGCAAGGCAGCCTTTAGACCCTATTCTAGGCATAGGGCTCAGGGCCAAGCAAGGTGGCCACGGTCCCTGCCCACTGGCCATACCAGTCCCCAAGACCAGCACCAGCCCCTCACAGGTC
>NW_011889179.1:113949-115205 GCF_000151845.1 Pteropus vampyrus | reverse complement strand
TTCTAGGCATAGGGCTCAGGGCCAAGCAAGGTGGCCACGGTCCCTGCCCACTGGCCATACCAGTCCCCAAGACCAGCACCAGCCCCTCACAGGTCTCAGTCTCGTGGGGGTGAGAGATCTGCTCCTGTGGGTGATGCTCAGACCCAGGGCCACACGGGGGACGGGGCACATGATGGTGGTGGGGGCCGGGGAGCAGGCCTTCAGGAGAGATGGAGCTTTGAGCCGGTCGCAGTTGGCAAGCCTCCGCAGGCCGCGCAGAGGGAGAGGCAGTGTGGGTGGCTGTGAGTTTGGGAATCAGGAGGCGCTGTCCCTACAGATCGAAGGGGCAGCAGGGGGCCCAGGCTCCAGGCCGTGAGGGGCAGTGAGGGTTTGTCTTGCCCGGCATAGCAGTCAGTCCGTGAGGGGTCATCAGGTTCGTGGGGATGAGGATGGGGCTGGCGCAGGGCTGGAGCCCTTCTGTGTGGCTCTCACTCTGCTTGCGCGCTGTGACCTGGGCAAGGCAGCCGCCTGCACCGCGCTGGTCCCATCTGTAGACGAGTGTCAGATGGAGGGGCTGCTCCTGCCTGGGCACTTGGTGCCATCAGCCCGACCCCCTGTCACCAGGGTCGCCCTGCCCTCCCTGCCTCCCTCCCCCACCTCAGGGGAGCTGGGTGGTTTGTAGAAAGCCTGTCCTGTGTCATTCCTGACTCAGGCAATTTCATGTGCTGGTCACCAACTCGTGGTCAGCTGACCGTGGAAGCCTTGCCCCGCCGCATCCTCCTGCACCCCATCTGGACCGCATGTACCCCAAAATGGAGCAGCTTAAAATGCCATATGTTCCTTACTTCACAAGTGGTTCCGGCTCGGCCTTGTGAGGTTGCATGAGGATGTCACCGGGCGACTGTGCCCTGGAGGCTGGGTGGGGCTGGGACCCGCCTCCCACAGGCTCCATCCTCCGTTAGGCCTCTGCCTAGAGCTGCTGGAGCGTCCGTCCACACACGTGCCCTGGCTTTCCCCGCGACGAGTGATGGGGACAGACGAGGAGGCTGCGGGGCTTGTTAGCAGCCAGTCGCCGGCTCAGACCCATGCTCGCTGAAGCAGGGTGCCTGTCGAGTAGTGTCCCTCCTGCCCGCGACCTGGCCCCCAGGACCAGCAAATGTTCTTATTTGGAGGAAGGGTCTATGCAGGCGAAATCGAGCTAAGGATCTCGAGATGACAATAATCTGGCTGGACCCTAAATCCAATGACAAGTGTCCTTATAACAGACAGAGCGGAAA
>NW_011889179.1:110204-111814 GCF_000151845.1 Pteropus vampyrus | reverse complement strand
CGGCTCCCGCTCCTCTCCGGTGTCTTCCGTTGCTGAGGGCCGGTGGGGTCTCCATGGAAACGCATGTCTTATCCCACTTTCGTTCATCCGTCTGCGAAATACCCTCCAAAATTCTGTGCTTTGCACGTTTGTCCCGTAAGCCTAAAAAGTAAAGTCCATTAAAAGCATGTGAGCTCCTTAACAATGGCGCCGGAAATAGCATGTCCACCAGGCGCTTTTCCAAATGCGCGGAAGGTGGCTTCTCCTGCCGCGGAGGGGCGGTGGCATCGCAGGTCCCGCCCGTGCAGGAGGCCCCCCGAGCCCCTCCCGCGTTCTGCGAGCTGTAAGCTCCTGTACAGTGATGGTGACGCGGACGTGACAACCTGGCCTTCGATGGCCTTTTCTTTCTGCTCCCAGCCAAATGCTGACCTACAAAACTCAATTCCGTTTGGAAGTAAGTCAAGCGCCCGTGTGTTTGCTTCAACCCCTTCCGGAGGCAGGGTGGCCCCTCCCGCCCCTGCCTCCTTCCAGCCCCGGTGAGAGCTGCCAGGCACGAGGCCAGGTAGCCGAGTCGACCCAGAAGGGGTCGCTGAGCAAGGGGAGTTCCGAACCCCGATGGCCCGGCACGGGAGGGGCACGCGCGGCCAGGCACAGCGCTCGGTGCCGGAGCGAGGGGTGCAGAGAATGGGCGACGGGCTCTGATGGCCTTTGGGCCCGTTACCCCGTGTCCCCGCCCCACCCGGCGAAGGTGGCGCGAGAGAAAGGAGGTCGTGGGAACTGACCCAGAGCCTGAGCTGTCGCGAAGGCGGAAGCGTCCAGCCCGCTCCCCGCCTCTGGCCCTCAGCTGCTGGCCGGGCTCTGGGGCTCAGGAGGCCCGGTTCCCTTAGCCGAGGTCTAGAGAGGCCTACCCCACTCATGGAGTATCCGTTTCTGTTGAGATTGGGGATAATGAAACCTATTCTGGGTTTTTCAAAAAGATGATTTTACCTAATATTTTATAATGCTGATTGATGGTTCCATTTTAGTTAATGATGGGTCCTGAGGCGCTTTCACGGAAGGAAGAATGTGCTTTCATCGAAAGGTGTCAAACCCACTCCCTACAACTGGCCTGCTCACGGGGGGCCTGAGGAGGTGGTGCCTGAGCTGATGCAGGAAACCATGACGATGACGATGACGATGATGATGATGAAGGAGGGGGCGGTGGAAACTGCCCCTCGGAAATGCCGGCCTCTTGGCTTTCATTTGTGAAACCTCCCTGCCTCCCACCATGGTGCCAACTCTCCTCAGTCACAGCAGAGAGGGCACCTCCGCCAGGCAGTCTGCCGTGACTTCCATAAGCAGTCTCTATCCACTTCTTGTTTTCACGCATTGAAAGGGCAGAGGCCATGCTTTGCCCCTCCTGGGTTATCAGGGCAGAGAGCCAGCCCCAGACAGAGGTGGCCTGAGTGCGATCGGGCTCCTGTGATTCTCAGCCGTGTGGCCTTCGCCATGTCACTAAGCTCTCGGGGTCTCAGGTTTCTCGTTTATGAAGCAGGGACAATAATAGACCCCACTGCTTAGGATCATTAGGAGGACGGGATGCACGCGAGGCACTGAGCGCAGCCCTCGTTACAGAGCGGACGCTGTAAGGA
>NW_011889179.1:108158-110154 GCF_000151845.1 Pteropus vampyrus | reverse complement strand
GCTTCGCTTTCCCTGGAGCTAGTAATGGTTTCATTTCTTCATTTGCTTGGTTTTCTACACACTTAGCACTAACTCCATCTCAAATTCTCCCCTCGCTCGGTAAACATGTCAGGACGTGTGAGCACATAAGGTCTGCTTGTCTCTTTGTGTCTCTGCAGGCGTGGCTGTCACCTGGCCCCACCGGCTAATCTCAGCACCTGGGGTCCGCCCTGCCCCGGGGCTCCGCAGGGCTCCCTCACCCGCTTTGTGGCTTAGGAGGAAGTTGTTTAGATGGAGCAGATTCTTCTGGAAAGGGTGTGCGGGATACCCGCAGGTGGACTTTATCCTGGCCTCGCAGGAAGTCATGCCCCTCGGGCTGGGGACCAGTTGCTTGGGGGAGCAGCCGTTGTGCGCTGCCTTCCAGCCCCGCCGGCGGTGGAGAGACCCGTGACATTTGGATTCTCGATCCTTTGCACAAAGCGTGTTTGTCTACGCTTTGGTCCCTTGCTCTCTCCGGGAGCCGGTCAGACGCTCTCTCTGTTTCTGGGACGTCATAATCGCCAGCCTTGCTGCGGGTCGATTTCACGGAGGTGCTGAGTTCACGGCGGGCCAAGTGGACCCGGAAACTCAGGCCCGCGTTCGTCCACCGGGGCGGCCGGAATAGAGTCCCAGGGGCTGGCATCTTAAACAACAGAGATCCAGTCCCCAGAGTTCTGGAGGCTGGAGGTCCAAGGCGAAGGAGCGAGCGGGGCTGGTCCCCCGAGGCCTCTCTCCTGGGGCGTAGACGGCTTCTCCTCGCTGCGCCCTCCCGCGGTCCTTCCTCTGCGTGTCATGTCAGTGTCCCAGCCGCCTCCTCTCCCGAGGACACGATCACAGCGGATCGGGGCCCCCTGCCGGGGCCTCGCTTTCCCTTAATCACCCCTTTAAAGGCCCGGCTCCAAATGCAGTCGCATTCCGAGGTCCCGGAGGTAGGACCGGGACGTGTGGATTTGGGGGCGCACCGTTCAGCCCCCAGCAGTGCCCTTCCATCCGGAGCGTCTGCCGAGTTAGTTCTCGGGTGGCTTCTCCCTCCTGCTTTCTTGGTTTTCTCTTTCTAGAATTTCTGTTCTTAAAAGGTTGGGCCTCCCGGGCCGGCCCCTCATTCCCCCCACGGCCCCGTCTCCCCCCGGCTCCCGCTCCTCTCCGGTGTCTTCCGTTGCTGAGGGCCGGTGGGGTCTCCATGGAAACGCATGTCTTATCCCACTTTCGTTCATCCGTCTGCGAAATACCCTCCAAAATTCTGTGCTTTGCACGTTTGTCCCGTAAGCCTAAAAAGTAAAGTCCATTAAAAGCATGTGAGCTCCTTAACAATGGCGCCGGAAATAGCATGTCCACCAGGCGCTTTTCCAAATGCGCGGAAGGTGGCTTCTCCTGCCGCGGAGGGGCGGTGGCATCGCAGGTCCCGCCCGCGCGGGAGGCCCCCTGAGCCCCTCCCGCGTTCTGCGAGCTGTAAGCTCCTGTACAGTGATGGTGACGCGGACGTGACAACCTGGCCTTCGATGGCCTTTTCTTTCTGCTCCCAGCCAAATGCTGACCTACAAAACTCAATTCCGTTTGGAAGTAAGTCAAGCGCCCGTGTGTTTGCTTCAACCCCTTCCGGAGGCAGGGTGGCCCCTCCCGCCCCTGCCTCCTTCCAGCCCCGGTGAGAGCTGCCAGGCACGAGGCCAGGTAGCCGAGTCGACCCAGAAGGGGTCGCTGAGCGAGGGGAGTTCCGAACCCCGATGGCCCGGCACGGGAGGGGCAGGCGCGGCCAGGCACAGCGCTCAGTGCCGGAGCGAGGGGTGCAGAGAATGGGCGATGGGCTCTGATGGCCTTCGGGCCCGTTACCCCGTGTCCCCGCCCCACCCGGCGAAGGTGGCGCGAGAGAAAGGAGGTCGTGGGAACTGACCCAGAGCCTGAGCTGTCGCGAAGGCGGAAGCGTCCAGCCCGCTCCCCGCCTCTGGCCCTCAGCTGCTGGCCGGGCTCTGGGGCTCAGGAG
>NW_011889179.1:107182-107503 GCF_000151845.1 Pteropus vampyrus | reverse complement strand
CCCTCCGAGATGGCCGAGGCTGCTCGACCTTGGGGACGGCCAGTCCCATCGGTCCCAAGCCATCCCTGACGTCTGGCCTGCTCCACCCAAGGGGGTTGACTGTCTCTTTTGTCGCCCAAAGTAAAAGCGAAGCCCCAGCTTCCTTGTTTTGAGGTGGAGATGTACGTAATTTTATAGAAAACGATGCACTCAGTCATGTAACGAGCACCAGTCGGCCCTTCGAAGGACAAGTACGGCATGTCTGCAGAGCGCAGAGCAGGGACCTGGGCTTGTCTGGAGCGTCAGTGACGACGTGCTCTTCAGGGGGCGTGGAGGGGAGGG
>NW_011889179.1:104146-106695 GCF_000151845.1 Pteropus vampyrus | reverse complement strand
CATTAGAGTGTCACTGGTGCCACGTCACTGGCGTCGGTGTCTACGTCGGGCGCAGGACTGATGTCCACGGTCCTCACAGCGCCCCGTGTCCCGGCTTACGCGGCCGTCATTGCTCTTTCTTCAGGTGAGGGGACGAAGCCGGCGCGGGTCTCGAGGGCTTGTCCAAGGTCATGCGGCGAGTGGGAGCCGCGTGCGGGCTCCTTCCAGCTCGGCTCTGCCACCGCTCGCCGCAGGCTGGTGCCTTAACGAAGCAGACTCCGGGGAGGTGCGGGTGGATGGCGCGGCGTTCTTCCTGGAGAAGCTGTCGCTCAGATTAGGCTCCGAGGGGTGAAGGAGCTCCAAGCCGGTGGACGTCGCTTAAAAACGATGTTAGCGTGGGCATCTCCGGAGGCATCTGTCACGTTGACGGACGCAGAGGACGGCCCTTCACGGTCGGGGTGGTGACCGTGGTGACGGTGTTTATCACTCCCCCCGCGCCGTCTGACCAGAGGCAGTGCCGACAGAGGGGAGGCCGTCTGGACCCCGCTGTCTGCGCTGCCCTGGCCTCCCCCAAGGCTGTGAGGGAGCGAGGCCTCTTCCCAGGGTCCCCCTCCGAGATGGCCGAGGCTGCTCGACCTTGGGGACGGCCAGTCCCATCGGTCCCAAGCCATCCCTGACGTCTGGCCTGCTCCACCCAAGGGGGGTGACTGTCTCTTTTGTCGCCCAAAGTAAAAGCGAAGCCCCAGCTTCCTTGTTTTGAGGTGGAGATGTACATAATTTTATAGAAAACGATACACTCAGTCATGTAACGAGCCCTTCGAAGGCTAAGTACGGCATGTCTGCAGAGCGCAGAGCAGGGACCTGGGCTTGTCTGGAGCGTCAGTGACGACGTGCTCTTCAGGGGGCGTGGAGGGGAGGGAGGGGCATCCAGGTGGAGAGAAGCACGTTGCAGGGGCCACCCCCTACCCCCCTCCACGGTCCCCGCCAAGGCCAGACCAACCACGCGTGCCCTCGAGGTCCCCTAGCTTTGGTGGGACCTGCCGTCTCCCGTCTTGGCACCGCGACGGCCACGTCTCCAGGCTGCTCATCCCGCTGCAGGCTCTGCTGCTCACACGCAGTCTGGGCCTCTGACCTCGGGGGCCAATGACCCGGATTTAAACAGCATGGCGTTTGCGGGAAACGGAGGCCAGGCCGGTAGCCGGTGGAGGGAGTGGAGTCTGTGCTGGGTGAGCTCTTTGGCCAGTGAATAGTTAAGACACATCTCAGGCTGTAGGGAGGCAGAGTGGCTTCTGACACAAGGACAACCTATAGTGCCTGCACGCTCTGTCTCACAGGAGACGGAGCTGGAGGCGGCCTGCAGAGCCAGGCAGGGCGCTGGCCACGTCAGCGAGCCCGGAGCGTCCAAGTGGGACGAGGTTCGGCCGGCAGCCCTCACCCCACGTCGACTGTCCATCTGCAGACTCATGTTCCCCGCCCCGGCGCCAACCACGCAGGCCCCAGAGCAGAGGACTTCGGCGTCAGAGGGTCCAGGTTCAGAGCCTGGCTCCCTTTCCACGACCTGTGTCCCTGTGTTCACACACTAGCCAGCGTGCGGAGCTGTCACCAGGTGCCGGGTACGTCCCAGCCTGGGCGTGGCATGATGCGCAGGCCAGGCACGCTCCTGTCTTGGGGAGCTGGCCGTCTGCAGGGGACTGTGAAACATGCGGTGAGCAAACACACGGGGCCGAGATTCTAGGTTACGGCCCGTCCCCGAGGGAAGGACACCCTGAGGTCCCGGAGGCTGTCCAGCCAGGACGGACGGAGGGTGAGACGGAGCAGGCTGAGCGGGGCACACAGGCGGGCCACCTGCCACTCAGTGCCACGGGAGGGACGGTGACAACCCCCAGAGCGGCGGGGAAAACGAGACCGGAGCCTACGAGTGTCAGCGCCGAGGCTGCTGTGGCAGAGTGCCACGGGCCGGGGCCTGCGAAGAGCAGAGTCTCACAGTCTGCAGGCTGGACGCTCGAGATCAAGGCCCCGCAGACCGGGCGCCTGGCGAGGGCCGCTTCCGGGCTCACAGCCGGCTGCCGCTCACTGAGCCCTCGCTCGCTCGCTCGCTCGTTAGTCGCTTGACCCAGCAGAGCCGCCTTCGAGCCCTAAGTCTGCGGCCGGTACTGTCACAGGTGCCACTTACCCTGTGAGCCAGGTGAGGTCCCAGCTCTGGAGGGCTTAGGGGTCCCCTGGGATGGGCTCGACAGAAGAAGCCAGGCAGTGCATAGCAAGATGGCTCGGGGGGAGCTGAGCGCTGCGCCAAGCCGTGCGAGGCACAGAGCGAGTGGCGTGGCAGGAGGTGGCATGGGGGCCGGTCGAGCCGTTCACACGGCTGAATTGTGTCTCCTTCGAAAGTCATACATGGAAGTCCTAACCCCAGGACCTGGGAATGTGGCTGGAGCTGGCGTCCTTCCGGAGGCGATCAGGGTAAAGGAGGTCCCTGGGGCGGGCCCTGATCCAGCGTGACGGTGTCCTTATGAGAAGAGGAAATTAAGACAGACAGGCGCAGAGAGTGGGGCATGTGAGGACCAGGGAGAAGA
>NW_011889179.1:103347-103612 GCF_000151845.1 Pteropus vampyrus | reverse complement strand
GTGCCGGCCGCAGGCTGATCCAGACATTTCTCCTCCATCTCCTCGTGGAATCGGCAAGGCGTTGTCCCGAGGGAGTGCGCCCCTCCTGTGGCTAAGGAAACCGAGGCTCGGGAAGGCGCACGGCTCACCGAGGCCGAAACCGCCAGGGCGCATCCCAAAGCCCGAGGCCAGGCCGGCTCAGCCCGGGCGTCGTCGTCCGTCGGGTGCCGTGGGGGCCGGCAGAGCCGCAGACCTCGCTCGGACTCGCCAGCGGCATCAGCGGGCG
>NW_011889179.1:100580-101767 GCF_000151845.1 Pteropus vampyrus | reverse complement strand
AGCCAGGCCCATGTGCCACCCTGAGCGCAAAGTGCCAACGCCTCCTGCGTGAGGGGCGGCTGTTTCCCACGGCGCTGAGGCGGGCCCGCAAGGCCACCTGCACGCTGCCACATTGACTCCCCACCCCTGGGCGCGTCTGCCGCTGCCCCACCCCCCCTGCCTCCTTGCAAGAAGTGGTTTCAGTGCCTCAGGCGGGGTCTCCCGGGACCTGGGCAGGAACCCTGGTGGGGTCAGGGGCCATCAGTCGCCGCGGGTGGAGAGTGCCTTCCTGTGGGGACCGGACAAGGGGGCAGATGGGGGTGACACCACCAACCGTAAGCCCTGGTCCCGCAGGGCGAGGCAGGGAGGGACGGCACACTGCTGGGCGGCTCCAGGAACACGCAGCCCGCCCCGGCTCATCGGCAGCTGTTTGGCACTGAGCCAGAGGGTCGGGCTGCGGGGCCTTCCCCCCCCAACCCGCAGATTACATGATGCCTGTGGCTCACAGATGTTGCAAGCCCGGGCTTTCGATAAGCTAAGATGCTAGGCTCCTAAGACAGTGTCACAGATTAGATTTACTTATTTTACCCCAAACTTAATCAGAATGAAATTCGAGGTGACTTCTGAGCGTCTAAGCTGTCGAAAGGATGCATCCTTAAAATTCTAACACCCTAAGCTCATTTAGGGGAAGATGTGATGATTCCGGGCTTCTGAAAGCCTGTGCTTCTGAGAGCCGCACACTCTCTGATTCCTCGTCTCCGGCGGGGCCCGGAGTGGCCAAGCGCAGCGGATGGGCGGCTGCTGATAATCTTCCCTTTGAGGGGCTTTGATGAGCTCGGGGGCGGACGCACGGCCGAGCGCAGCTGCTTCCATCAGAGGGGATTTTGCTGAGCACTGGGGATTTGAGGCTCGGGGGAGACGCTAATGGCAGCTGCTTCGTGGAAGGCGCTTTGAATCTGGAGGAGAGAAAGGCGTTAATAAAAAGAGGTGTAGAAACTCAAGTCCCAGCCCCGGGAAGGCGGGCGAGTGGAGAAGCTCGGCCGCGCTTCCTCTCGGCACGTGTGCGCACGCACCCCGCACCCTGGGCCCCGAATCCCTCTCCCAGCACACCCCTGAGACCGCCGGTGGCAGTCCTTCCGACTGTGGACCTGCACTCAGCAGAGGGGCAGCCGGGGAGCAGCCTCACTCCCCAGGACCCCCACCCAACA
>NW_011889179.1:95052-96495 GCF_000151845.1 Pteropus vampyrus | reverse complement strand
GCCGTGGGGGCCGGCAGAGCCGCAGACCTCGCTCGGACTCGCCAGCGGCATCAGCGGGCGAGTGTGCATCGATCCCCCAACAGGTGCACGGCGCCCCACACCCCGCACACACCTGCGCTGGGAACCCTCGGGCTGACAGACGCCAAATGCTGTCTCAGTGAATATTGAATTAACCGTCCGTTACTATTGAACGTGCTTTAATACGCGTTCGTGACTTGTTAATATATTGATACCTATTTGTGGCCCTTTTGCAAATCGCCTGTTTGTAGGTTTTGCCTTCTCCCCCCGCCTGCCCGGGGCGTTTTTCTTCTTACCGATTTGTAGGTGTTCTTTATTTATTCCGGATATCGATCCGTTATCTGCTGTATGTTGCAAGAGACTTTTTTCTTGGGAAGTCACGAGTCTTTTAACTACGCTTATGATCCCATTCTATACGGAAGTTTTCAAATGTGACATACCCAAATCGATCATTTTCCCCTTTGTTTTATTTTAGAAATTTTTCTTTACTCTGAGGTCACAGAATATGTCTCTACATATTAACCATTTTAAACTTTTTTTTTTTTAAATCACATGGAGATCTTTAATTCTCCAGGATTTTGTTTTCTTCGATACGTCTAGTTATCCGAGGACGTTGACATTCGGCCTTCAAACAAACACGAGCGGGCATTCCGTCCTCATCCCTCACCCCGGGGGAAATGCCTCCGAGGCGTCATCGTGACGGTCGGTGCGTACAGGCGGGACGGAGCCAGCGCTGGCCCCAGAGGTCAGCTGCGGACCTCCGGGGCGAGGTCAGGCTGTGGGTCCGACCCGTCCCCAGACCTGTCCTCTGCCGAGGCCAAGTTCTAACGCCCGCCAGCCCGGCCCATGTGGTCCGCCGTGTGGGCGTTCGCAGGGGCGTTTCTTGCTCACCCGCCTCATCCTTTACTGCACAGGGAAGTGAAGACCAATGTCCTACACCCTAACTTCGGGCACCAGCTCCCTGGAGGCCAGAGCAGAGCCTCCCTGGGTTTGTTGTCTTTCTGCTCCGTACACTCATCAGGAGACCAGGAGACTCCTGGGCTCTCAGCACCAACAGGAAGCTCTGGGGGAGACCCCTCCCCGCTCCCTACTGCCCACTGGCCGGGCCCCCTCCTGCTGTAGCTGGGATGCCATCGTCCACTGTCCACCCCGTGCCCCAGAAGGAGGCCCTCCTTGCCGTCCGTGCTGCACCCCCACCCAGCTGAGTGCCGACCCGGGCTGTGTGACGAAGGGGCTCGGTGGCATGGGTTTCCGTGACGAAGCCCGTCACCCTCGCCGGTGCTCCCTTCCTGCCCCGCCGTCCCCTCCCAGCCGTGGCGGTGGCCGACAGGCGGTGATGCTCGCCCTGCGTGGCTTCAGCCCTACCCCCGTGAGGCTCCCGCGGCTCAGCTCGCCTGTGCCGGCTGAGGATGGTCCTCGGGCAGG
>NW_011889179.1:92452-93862 GCF_000151845.1 Pteropus vampyrus | reverse complement strand
AGCCACCCCCAGGGCGGGCGAAACGATCCTCCAGGCTCGGATTCACACGGCCCGCGTCGGAGCCGAGGGCTCACTCGCGCCCGAAGCTCCGTGCTCTCCGGGCACGCGGCGTCCGCTCGTTCATGCTCTCGTTCATTCATTCACTCGTTCCTTTCACGTCTGCATTTGTTCATTCACGAGCTCATTTAGCGCGAACTGTGGCCCAGGGACTGTCCCAGGACAATGAGTTAAAGACTCCAGTGCAGCATTATTTACAATAACCGAGACATGAAAACAACTTAGGCGTGCACCAGCGGATGACTGGACGAGGAAGGCGCGGTGGGCACAGACAACGGCACTTCAGCCGGCCGTGGAGGCGAAGGGAATCTTGTCGTTCGTGGCGACGCGGATGGAACTCGACGGAATTATGCCGAGCGAAATAAATCAGAGCAAGACAAACACTGTGTGATCTCACGTATACGTGGAACCTAAAAATAATGCAAAGCAAACTCGGAGAGAGAGATCAGGCCTGCGGTCACCAGAGGCAGGCGGTGGACGGTGAGGGAATTGGAGGAAGGGGCCAAGGGACAAACGTCCAGCTGCACAGTAAATAAGCCCTGGGGGTGTGACATGACGCCTGGGGACCCAGCGTCTAGCAAAGCAGAGCCCAGGAGTTCTCGCCCCGAGGGGAAACTTTGTGCTCTTTCGTCTCCCTGTTTTGCACCTGTGTGGGGTGGGGGATGTAAGTGAGCGTGGGTGCTCAGCACCACACCGAGGTCAAGGCCAGCCCTCCGGACGCCATCCCGTGTAAGGAGCGTGATCAGCGGGAAGTGGCAGAGGGGACGGAGCCTTCTGACCCCGATTCTCCAGCCCGGGGAGGAACGAGGGAGAAAGCAGCCATGTGCCAGCTTGGGCCCTGCAGCTCTGGGTGCTGGGGTCCGGCCGGGAGCCCCGCCTTCTGCTCAGGCAGCTCCAGAGCAGGGGACTCATCCGTCCAGATGTTGCCCCGTACCCCCATGCAGCTGGGTGGGGCCCGCGCATCGCTGGGACCTCATTCTGCAGGGGGCAGGGCCGCTCGCTCCCTGGCTGGGCTGGGATGGTGCTGGCTTGTTCTGCGGCCCGAGTCCCACTAAGCACACAGGTTCCCCGGGCCGTGTGCGCCGAGGCGGCAGAATCCTGTTTCTAAGGCAGCCCCACCCCCACCCCGCCTCCAGCCGATGTTCTCAGGGGGGCCACCATGTGCTGGAAAAGTTCCCACGCCCGGTCGCCCCGACAGGGCTGAGGTGTCGAGGAATCCTTTGGTGACGGGACCATTCTGTCACACGTCCCTCAGGGGCTGGCGCTCCACGGCTGTGTCTGTGCATCTGGCCTGGGATGGTGGGCCTTACGGGGAGGTGGGCGGATACAAGGCGAGTGTGGGCTCTATGGGGG
>NW_011889179.1:90565-91762 GCF_000151845.1 Pteropus vampyrus | reverse complement strand
GTGAGCGTGGGTGCTCAGCACCACACCGAGGTCAAGGCCAGCCCTCCGGACGCCATCCCGTGTAAGGAGCGTGATCAGCGGGAAGTGGCAGAGGGGACGGAGCCTTCTGACCCCGATTCTCCAGCCCGGGGAGGAACGAGGGAGAAAGCAGCCATGTGCCGCTTGGGCCCTGCAGCTCTGGGTGCTGGGGTCCGGCCGGGAGCCCCGCCTTCTGCTCAGGCAGCTCCAGAGCAGGGGACTCATCCGTCCAGATGTCGCTCTGCACCCCCCATGCAGCTGGGTGGGGCCCGCGCATCGCTGGGACCTCGTTCTGCAGGGGGCAGGGCCTCTCGCTCCCTGCCCGGGCTGGGATGGTGCCGGCTCGTTCTGCGGCCCGAGTCCCACTAGGCACACAGGTTCCCCGGGCCGTGTGCGCCAAGGCGGCAGAATCCTGTTTCTAAGGCAGCCCCACCCCCACCCCACCTCCAGCCGATGTTCTCAGGGGGGCCACCGTGTGCCGGAAAAGTTCCCACGCCTGGTCGCCCTAACAGGGCTGACGTGTCGAGGAATCCTTTGGTGACGGGACCATTCTGTCACGCGTCCCTCAGGGGCTGGCGCTCCACGGCTGTGTCTGTGCATCTGGCCTGGGATGGGGGGCCTTACGGGGAGGTGGGCGGATACGAGGCAAGTGTGGGCTCTATGGGGGGCGTGGGGGGACATGGGGGAGTGTGGGCTCTATGGGGACATGGGGGGACATGCAGGGCATGTGGGCCTTATGGGGAACGTGGGGGGACATGGGGGAGTGTGGCCGTCGCATGGCAGCCTGGCAGACTTACGGCCTCACAGCTCGGTTCCCTTGCTCAGCTCTCAGATCAGCCCCTTCCAGGATGGAGGCGGAGGGAGGAGGGGGTGCACGGAGCAGAGGGCTCCCGTGGGCGCACCCCCAGACCCTGCCAGGGCTGCGGCTGCAAACGCAGTCGGCACGGGCACCCCGATTCTCACAGCCCGTAAGGAAGGGCGTCGGGAGATTTCTTCAGCTGTTAGAATTTATCTGACATCCAGGTGCCAGGTCTGAGATCGGCTAATGTCTGTGGAAAGGAGGTCGCAGAGGGCTTGCCCCAGGCGAAAGCTCTGTGACCGCTGGCGAGCATGTCCGCGTCACCGTTAGTGTGATGATGTCGGCAGCCGGGCCCCGTGGTCCTGCATCACAGGAGAGGA
>NW_011889179.1:70905-89720 GCF_000151845.1 Pteropus vampyrus | reverse complement strand
AGCCTGGCAGACTTACGGCCTCACAGCTCGGTTCCCTTGCTCAGCTCTCAGATCAGCCCCTTCCAGGATGGAGGCGGAGGGAGGAGGGGGTGCACAGAGCAGAGGGCTCCTATGGGCACGCCCCCAGACACTGCCGGGGCTGCGGCTGCAAACACAGTCGGCACGGGCACCCCGATTCTCACAGCCCGTAAGGAAGGGCATCGGGAGATTTCTTCAGCTGTTAGAATTTATCTGACATCCAGGTGCCAGGTCTGAGATTGGCTAATGTCTGTGGAAAGGAGGTCGCAGAGGGCTTGCCCCAGGCGAAAGCTCTGTGACCGCTGGTGATGACCGCTGGCGAGCATGACCGCGTCACCGTTAGTGCGATGATGTCGGCAGCCGGGCCCCGTGGTCCTGCATCACAGGAGTGGATACGGCGCTTCGGCAAGTCCCCAGCCTCCTGGGGTCCCCTGTCTGTGATGCTGTAAAACCGGGCCCTGAACGCGGCCAGTCCCAGGGCGGGAGACACCTGCACACGGCCACCGCAGGACGGTGGCCCCCCCATACGATCCCTCTGCTCGGGGCTCCTCGCCCGGCAAACGCGCGCCTGGCAAGCTCCTGTCGGGGTGATTTCACCTCATTTACCAGGTTTTCTGCTCCCGCCTGTGCCTCGGGCAGAGAGCGTGGGAGGGGAGGGGGAGCGCACGGCCTCCTTGTCCTCAGCGGGCCGAGGGGGAGCGGGCCCTGGCCGCGTCCTGCGGCGGGCACAGTGCCAGTCTGCATGTCCGTGAGGGCAGGCTCCCAGGAGGCGGTGTTTCGTGGCTCGTGGGGACCGTGCAGAAATTCCACAGCGTGATAAGGGCAGGAAGGCTCGGAGCAGGCGGAGCCGAGCGCCCGGCTGGCGCTTAGCACCCAAAGGCCTGAAGCCTGGAGGGCAAGGCGGGCAGCGGGGTGGGGACAGCGGGGGCCTCACCCTGCTCAGCAGCTCTGCAGTGAGGCTCCCCGCGGCCACCCATGTGGGGCATATGAGCGTCAGAGGTCAAGTTCAGCTCTACCACTGAGTCTCCGGGAGAGAAGGGCCAGCTCAGACGCCCTGTCCTGCTGGATTTTAGGGTCGTTCCTGGACAGTCCTGCCCTGGTCTGCCTGCAGTGGGCGTTCACCCCCACGCTAAGGCGTTGCTGTTGACACACATCACAGCCATAAGCCTGTCACAGCCACTTCCCTGTCCCCGTTCCCATCATCAGTGACTCTGGCAGCATCAACAGCGGGCTGAGGAGGTCACCGTCACCTCTCACCTGATCACTGGCACCTGAACTCCCAGGTAGCAAACTGAACGCTGAAGCTGGCGGCAAAGGCTCCCAAAGCCACTTCCCCCTGAGCTGTCACACCCCCGACAAACGCAGCATGGCTGTGCCCGGAAGTCCGCCCCCGGCTGCCTGCAGAAGGCCCCCCTCCCCGCCTGGCCCCCGGAAGCCGGTAGGAAGTGGGAGACTCTCCCGGGCCCCGCCGGCCTCGTCAGCTCTCCTGTGGGTTCTCGGGGGGACTGTGAAAAGGCCCCGTCAGCCGCGCCAGTCAGCACTGAAGATGGTCAGAGCATATGTTGTGCTATTTCTGTTTTTCAATAAAATCAACATTAAATTTTTTTTTAACAAAGCACCAGGCACCACTGAGAGCAATTAGCATCGCATCGCGGACCACACGGTGGCTTTGCAGAGGCGGCTGCCACGTGCCGCGTGCCCTGGCACGTCCCTTGTGCTTCATGTACCTGTTGTGGGGGGCTAAGCGGGGGAGGGGGGCCGGGCGCTGCCGCTGCTGGGGGTCCCTCTGCACAGCCACCACGGTCATCGTCCTGATCTCCCCCACTAAAGCAGCATTTCGTAGTCAGGAGCTAGGAGGGTTCAGGAGGTGACCAGGACTCAAGGCTCAGCCCCTGATGAGTGACCAGAAATACATCTGTGACTAGGGAGGGGGGCTCAGTCTGTGACCAGAGACATGACTTAGCACGTAAAGGATCAGAGCTCAGAAGAAAATCTGGGCCAGGGCCCCACGTGACACTAGGGTCAGGACTCAGGGTGTGACCAGGGCTCAGTCTGTGAACTGAGGTCAGGGGTCAGTCGGTGATCGGGATCAGGGCTCAGTTGGTGATCAGGATCAGGGCTCAGTCTGTGAGCAGGATCAGGGCTCAGTCTGTGAGCGGGATCAGGGCTCAGTCTGTGAGCGGGAACAGGGCTCAGTCTGTGAGCAGGATCAGGGCTCAGTCTGTGAGCGGGATCAGGGCTCAGTCTGGATCCTCTTCGACTTTATCTCTAACCCCTCAGACCCTGATTATGCCCCGGCCTCACTGGCCTCCTCTGAGATCCTTGAGCTCACCAAACTCTTTCCCGATGTGGAGGCCTTGGCAATTTCTGTTCTCTGCCTGAAAAAAAAATGATTTTCCCAAATGAGTAGATCTTTCTTTTCTTTCGTTCTTGGCTTGAATGTCACGTCCTGTCCACCCCCACAGCATCCTCGACGTCCCTCAGGACACTCTTCACAATCCAGTCCCAGAAATACCCCTAGGACGTCTGGGCGAACAGCCGAGGCCGGGGGCCAGATCCCGGGGACGGAGCAGAGTGGGACAGTGGCCCTGGCTGAGTCCCTGGCCGCCTCTCTCCCTGTCCCCTGCTAACCGGGACGGAAGCAGGCATGAGAGGCCAGCACAGGCAAGGCCGGGCACTCACAGGAACCAGGCTCTGTGGGCCGGCCCGTTCCGGTGGGGGAGGGAGGCCGTGTGTGCAGGGTGGAGCGAGGGTTTCTAAGGAGAGCCATGACCCGGTGAGAGGCCCCGGCCACCCAGCAGGCCCACCTCCTCCCGCTGTGGCCGTCTGCCTTCCGGGCTGACCCTCCCACCGCCCCCGGACCTGGCCTGCCAGCCCAGGAGTGCTGTGTGCTGTGTCCCAGACCGGGCACGGGGCGGTCCCAATCTTCAGCAATCTTTGTCGTTTTTAAAAATTAAAAAATTGTGAAACATTGTTCTTAAAACTAAAAAAGTAAAATACATGCAAAATGCAGAAACATATAAGCTATAATGTCATTGACACATATAAATGCCACTGAAGTAAACAGAGGACACGCCCCCCTCCCCCTGCAGGCCAGTGCCGTCCCGAAGTCAGAGTCTGTTCATCGGCAACACACATCGCGCTGTGCACATTTCAGAAATGACACACGGGGGTGATCCCGCACATAGGCTTTTGTTACCTGCTTTTTTCTGTTTCACCTGGTAGACTGTCTAGATCTGTGCATGCCGATACATCTCGCCCGCTGAAACCATGATCTGGTATTGCATTGTATGAACAGTCAGCGCTTACCCAGTCCCCCAGTCGGAGGCCAGTTACGGTTGGCGGTTTGCTCTTACCGACGACGCTCCACGCACGTGTGCAGGGACAGCCGAGAGAGTCACCGGAAGTGCACCGCCTGGGAAGCACGAACACTTCCAGCCTAACTGCCCTCCGAAGAGGTCACGGCCCTTTGCCTGGCCACGAGCGATGCAGAGAGTTCTCGGTTCTCCACGTTCTGGCCAACCCGTGGCGTCATCGGGCTCATCCCCCGTCGGTCGATGGGTGTGACATGGTACATGCCTACGGCTGTATTCTGCTCGTCTGATGACCGGCCTGGGTCACCTGTGCCTTCATCCACTGCTCAGGCTTCCTCACCGACGAACTGCCCGTTCCTGGCCATTTTTTGATTGTTGTTTTTTCTTTCTTTCTTTTTTTTTTTTTTTTTTTTTTTTTTTTTTTTTTTTTTTTTTGGCTTCTTCTGATTTGTGTGTTTACTGTATTGTCCCGCTCAAGATGCAATAAAAACATTCTCTTGTGCTTTTAAAAAAAAGTGTTTCCTTTTACATCTAGGTCTTCGATCCATCTGGAATTCATGTTTGTGTTTGCGATGAGGTAGACATCTAATTTTATCTTCTTAGTCATTTATTTTCCACTGTTAGGGACACACACCAGGACAAACGTTTTTGACATGGGCTCCAGTCTCGGTGGGGGGACCGTGAACCCTGAAAATCATGAGAATCGTCAGCACGGGTAGGTGCATGTGTAAGTCTACTTTAAAATTAACCGTACTGTTAGGTTTACGAAACGTTGTGACGATAGTTCTGAGTTAGACAGGTGTCTAAAGGAAAAGGGAAATGACCTGCTCACCCTCGACAGGCCACCCTGTGCCTGGGCCACCGCGAGGACCCCGAGGACACAAACAGCTCAGCCCGTGGAGAGCCTGGCGGGAGGGGAGGGCCGTGTGCTCGGCACAGTCTGCGGGTCCCGCACCGTGATAGCTTCTTCCGCTGCAGTTGGTGGTCAGCGTGGGGTGTCCCAAAGCCTCCCTCTGCCCTGTCCTCCTCAGACTGTCACCTGGTCACGTGCACTTACGTGCGGCCCATCCTTCTCTGCGGAGGAAGAGGGGACCGATGTGACGTTCAGGAGAAACCCTAGTCGCTTTCCACGTGCGTCAGATCACACCATCACGTCTAAACGCGCCCGAAACCGAAGTGCGTGTGACAGCGGCCGGCCCCCCGACGCTGGGGGTCACGGCTTTCGGCCAGGGGAGCCCGGGCGGACTCTGGCTGAGCAAGCCCAGCTCCAGCTTTGCCGTCCCAAACGAGCTGAGGCCGAGGCAGGCTCTCGTCAGCGCAGCATCCGTGGGCTCGAACATGGTCTGCCTCTGCCGCCCACCACAGCTATTATGAAATCAGCGCCATGTCTTACAATGCGTCAAACACGAGCCAAAACAATACGTTTCTGCAATGCAAGAAAATTCCAAATTTGTCTACAGCATGGAACTCGGCAACCCTTCCCCCGCTCAAGTCAAGGTCACCCCACACGGACCCGGAGCACCCCGCTGCCGCCTTCCTGGTTCCTGCACCTCCAGAAGGGTCCACAGCCCCAGATGGAGCTGGGGCTCATTAGCACCTACGGCCTGGAGAGTGGCCTCAGGGAGGGGCCAGGGGCTCCTGACCCCACTCTGTCCCCTGTCACCTAAGTACCTTACAGCCATCAGGACACAGAAGAACACGTCAGCGCCAGCCCCACAGCCACCTCAAATACCCGCCCACGTCCCCGAGGCGGACGTGACCCCACAGCAGCTGTAATGTAAGCCCCCTTCTCCTTCCCCTCGTCAAACTAGACAGAGCCCCAGGAGGGGCCGCCACCTCCTGGGACTGTCTGCCCGCTCAGCCCGCACCCCAGGAAGGGGGGCCTGAGACTGGGAGTGAGGGCCAGGGCACGGGACGCCGTGCCAGGGCGCATAGCCGAGCCTGTCACCGCTGTGGGCAGCTGGGGCTCAACACAGCCGGGACCCTACGAGAGGCGCTGCGGGTCACGCCTCCGAACTGCCCCCCGGGGGACGGGAGAGGGCTGGTTACGCACCGGCTCACCTTCCCCTGGGCGTGGCTGTCTGGTGGGTGCCAGTGTCCCCACCTTCTGGGTCACACACAGCCGAGGCCGGGCAGGACCCTGCCTGCATCCCCGTGTCCTGGGGCGGCCGTGACGAAGCACCACAGGCCAGGCGCCCGGAACCAGACTTTGACTGTCCTGTGGTCCTGAAGGCCAGAAGTCTGACGTCAGGGACAGCGAGGCCGTGACGGAGGGGTCTGGCCCAGGCCTCTCTCCTTGGCTGGTGGACGGCCATCTTCGTGTTCACCCATCTTCGTGTTCGCACGGTGTTCTCCCGGTGCCGTGTCTGCCTCCGCATGTCCCTTTGATAAGGACTGAGGGACAGTGACAGGGGCGCCAGGGGTTCCGGGGTCTCCGAGATTGAGATCGCCACCTTAGCCAAGGAGAAACCGCCCCTGGCCACACTCCAGCCCCAGCAGGCGGAGCAGCCGCAGTGAGCTCCAGGACCCAGACGCGGGAGCCACAGGCCCCTCCCCGCCTCCCCCCAACTGCCGGCTCCGCACCCCGCTGCACCCCTGTCAGCTCTGGAGCACGGCCTTCAAGGGTGCTTCCCAACAGGCCATGGTCCCTCGCCCACGGTTAGAGAGGATGGCAGGCAGAGAGAGTAGTGTGTGTGTGTGTGTGCATATGCGTGCACACGTGCGTGTGTGAGTGTGCATGCACATGTGTGCATGTGTGTGCGTGTACATGTGCGTGTACGTGTGTGCTCATGTGCGTGTGTGCATGTGTCGTGTGTGCACGTGTGCATGCGTGTGTGTGTACTGGGAATCAGCATGGGGAACCAGGAGCGTGGACAGGGCGTTTACGATTACTCGGCCCTCATCCGGTCTTTCCTTAATGAGACGATTTGAGGGGGAGAGTCTGGCTTCCTACGCTGCTAACGCCCTGATGGGCTCGAGTCCTCAGGAAGGCTCGCAGAAGGCCCAGGCGTCCGCGTGTTGGGGAGGGTGCAGCCACCGCGCTGGTCCCCTCCTCCCCCATAAGTCTGTCTCGGAGGCCCCACTTCTGGTCTCGGGACTTCTGGACAAACACGGTTCCCTCTCACCAGCCTTGGATCTGGTCCTCTCCCACGGGGGCTTCCGCCAGCCACAGCGAATCCTCAGCAGGTGTCCCGTAGGCTGCACCGGTGTGTAACACTCGTCATGCAAAACCGGCCTCTTCCCTCCACAAGCTGGCTACCTTCCCCCAGGCCCGCAGTCCAGGGGGCCGCTGTCCCCAGCCACAGCCGCTCGGCTGTCCTCTGCTCCAGACCCGAGTGAGCAGAGCCACCCATGTTAGCGCGCTTGACCCTCCTGGAGCTCCCCGGTGTCCCCTGCAGCGGGGGGCGGGGGGGGGACTGGAGGAAGAGCAGGGGCAGCGAGCTGTGAGCTGTGAGCTGTGCTGGACGGCTCTGCTCACAGGTGCGGGGAAGAGCGACGGCAGGACGTGGGGGTGAAGACGCACCCGTGGGAAGGAGCCCGGCACGTGCTGGGACGGTGAGCAGATCAGCTCATCCGTCCCAGACACGGAGCACGGTTAGCAGGGCAGACGGAATAAAACTTGGGGTGAGACTCGGCAGAGAAGGCTGCGAAGGTCAGGGGGCGCCTTGGACTCAACAAGGGAGTAACAGGTCTCGTGTCCACGCGTCCTCTTAGCCAGACAGCTGGCGATGGACGCCGTCTTCTGCCGGTTACTCTGGCTTTGGCCCGAGAGGCGATGAGCAGTGTGGACGTGGGTGTGGAGGTGGGAGGCTGACCCAGATGGTGTGGCACGAGCGAGGCAGGCGGTGTCCCCAGTGTCCCCAGGGCTGGGGGATGCTGCGGTTTGTATACATCACTTCTGAGATATTCCCCGGTAAATGATGCGTGAGTCTGGATGGCGTTTGGCAGACGGAGCCTTTTCAGAGCAAAACGCTACGGCCGACGACGTTCGGTCAGACCAAGGGGCGTGGCAGAGGGAGGGGCAGGGTCTCTGCAGCAGCCGCATGCTGCGGGCCCCGCCGCTCCCCAAAGTCGGCCTCTGCAGGGCGAGGGGAAATGAAGACGCGGCCGAGCCCGGCTCGCAGCTCCGAGTGGCCCATCCGGGCTGTGCTCGCCGGCCACCTCGCCGCCCTGAACCTCGACGCCCCCGTCTGTCAGACGATCCCGCGGGGTCTGCCTCCCAGGTGGTGGCGAAGGTGGAACAGAGGGGTGTGTGGCCTCGGTCCCCCGGGTGCCGATCGCAGGGTGCCGTGGACCATGGGGCTCGTAAGTGACAGAAACTGTTTCTCATGGTTCCGGAGGCCGGATGTCCGATTTCCATAACAAAGCGGAGAAAATGCAGACGTGGCCTTTCCCCACCTGGACCTCGACGCCCGGGCGTCTCGGCGAGGGCACGTGCTCGGACACCTTCCTCTCGCGGGCTTCGTCACCGGCAACGTGCCCCGGTCACCAGGCTGGTGTCAGGGGTTCAGAACCACCCCAAAGTCTTCGAGGGGTGGCCATGAGCCATTGAGTAGCGGCCGGGGAGTTTGGCGCTGACCGCCACGGACGCCGCGATGCCTCGGTCCCCACGAGCCCCACTGGGCGTCCACCCCGCAGCGCCGGGATCCCCGAGCGTCCTGGGGTGCGGTTTTGTCTGAAGGTCCCCGCTCGCTGTGGCTCCGAGCCCCGTTCTCTCCCAGTGACGCACACGCGGCAGCTTTCGACGTCTCACAGTTCTTGGGTGTTTGCTTTTTGTCTTTGTTCTTTTTTTCACTTTCACAGTTATTTTTCTCTTTGATTTCGGTCTGGAAAGTTTTGTCGACCTGGCTTCAAACTCGCCGCCACCCTCCCCGGCCGTGTCGCCCCCATGTCCTTCCGCACTGCCTGTTTGTCCCGTGAGCGCCCTTAACATATGAGTTATAGCTATTTTAAAGTCCCTGCCCGAGCGTCCGAACATCTGCGTCGCAGCCGAGTCTGGTTCTGACGATCTCTCTGTCTCTCGGGCTGTGCGTTCCCTCGCTTCCCGGCACGGCTCGTCCTCTGCGGGGACCTGGCACGGTACGTCGGGCCCGGGAGCGGGAGTCGAGAGCTTGGGGTGTGCGGCTCTGTGTCAGTCTGCCTCGGAGCTGGCTGTGCTCAGTGTTCGACGGAACTCTGGGGACCAGAGGCTGGGTGAGCGTCGATTTGTCTTCTTAGCTCCTTCTGTCAGATGTCAATAGGAAAAAATGTATTCATTCAACAAACAGTTGCTGAGGCCAAGAAGTCCTCTCGGCCTGGGAGCCAGTGCCGAGGAGATGGTCATGCCCTTCTTCCATCGGAAGGGCCCGCGTGTGTGTGGAAGGTACTCGCTGTGCCCCACTGAGCACAGATGAGCTCCCGTGTGAGGCTGGGTGAGAAGGCGCCTCACTTGGAGGGAGAGGCAGGCGCCAGCGTTTCGTGGTGGTGACCCCTGAATGAGGCGTCGAGGGTCGTGTGGGACTCAGAGCCGTTACACTCGAGGGGACTCTGTGATGCGGGTCATGAGAGCTGGCACGAGGCGGAGCTTCCCGGGGTGACGGGCGGTCCCCTCTCGGCAGCACCCGCGCACGGCTGACTCGGGGGAACAGAGCCGGCGAGTTCCCTCCGCACGGCGTCCTCCGAGCAGATGCGAAGTCGCAGAGCGGGGTGGACTCAGTGTTAAAGCAGCGGAGGAGAAGGTGGCCGGCCGCAGACGGGCAGACCAGCCCCGAGGGCCACAGGACTGGCCAGAGGCCTTGGAGATGGCCTCGAGCAGGGAGTCCAGGTCGACGCCTCAGAAGCCGCGGCTTCCCACGGTCTGCAGAGGGGCTGCGGAAAGTGCCTCAGCTCAGTGCCTCGGCCGTGACCCTCCGAAGAGCCAGGACCCCCTCGCACCTGCCGCCCTCACACCTGGACGCAGCCCTCACACCTGCCGCCCTCACACCTGGACGCAGCCCTCACACCTGCCGCCCTCACACCTGGACGCAGCCCTGCACCCCTCAGGCCCCTGTTCCTCCCTCATCGGATGGACACAGTAATCCTCGGTGACAGTTTAACCGTCCAGCCACGGCACCGCCCTGGGCCTCCTGGGCGCACCGACACTCAACCTGGACTGTGCCCCCAGCCGCCACCGTCCAGTCCGCCTCGGGGATTAAGTCACCGTGGCGGGGATCTGAGCGGCTCCCATATGTCCGCCTGGGCTTCGGAGGCCGCTCCCGTCACCGATTCATGAAGTGTCTGCTGGAATTAGTAAATCCCTTTCGGTGACTTACGCGGGAGAAAATGTTAATAGCTGCCACATGAAATTTGCAAATCGCGCTCCGTCTGAGGCTGATTAATAAAACACCGTGGAAAATACATCAGTCATTTCGGGATTTAA
Organism: Pteropus vampyrus; assembly: GCF_000151845.1. Lineage (NCBI taxonomy): Eukaryota > Metazoa > Chordata > Mammalia > Chiroptera > Pteropodidae > Pteropus > Pteropus vampyrus. Next base: position 79,991 of record NW_011889179.1, on the reverse strand, counting down.
ATTAGCGCCGCATCCTACTTGAATCATCCTCTTTCGCAAAACCGATGCGGCCCCCCGGCCCCCCCACCCCCCGCTCTGTCTCCTTCATCCTGATTTGTTTTCCTCCCAACCTCCGCCGTTCAGATGCTCCGTCGGGGGAGCCGGCGGGGAGGGCGATGAGGGGGCTGCTTATCTCCCGCCGTGGACCGCGGCAGGCCGGGCAGCCCGCGCGTCTCCTCGGGCCCCGGGGTGCCGGCACGCAGTGGGCCTGCGGGAGCGGACGGGAATCTGGGGCTTCTCTGGAACGGGGGGCGGGGGCGGTGTGCCTCCCTAGCATGGTCAAAGGTGGCTGGAATTTGTCAGAGCGGAGTGTGAGGTGCCGTGGGGAGCATTTCGTGCCGTTGCTTTTGGTGATGACCACAGGCACCCGGGGGGTGGGTACCTCATTCTCCCTTGGGGAGGGGAAGCCCAGGCTTAGGGGTGGCAAGCCACCCGCCTAAGTGGTTAGTGGGGAACTGTCCAACATGGCGGGCGCTTCCTGGGGGCTCCTAATCCCACCGCCTTTTCACAGTGGGAGAATCAGGGTGCTCGGGAATCAAGTCTGGGGGCTCCGTGCTGGAAGACGGGTCTCCCGTCCCTCAGAGCTCACCGCCTGCAGATGCTGAGGGGGGCCCCGTGTGCTCCGAGCTGTGTGCTGGGTTTGCAGGAATAGACATGAGGCAGAGTCCCTGCCCTGCCCGTGGCCTCGCACCCCAAAAAAGTGAGTCCATGAAGGTGCGCGAGTGTCCCGTTAGCAGAAGGTAGGGCGTCCCCACCTAGTAGCAGTGACCTGAGCTGTCTGTCAGCCAGGAGAAAAGACATCCTGTCCAGACCCCGTTTCCAGCCGAGTTACCTTCCCCTTCTCTGGACTCTGCAGCTGCCTCCCCCAGGGGACTCGCGAGGGCCGGATCTGCAGAAATCATACGCGACGGATGTCGGGAAGGGCCCCACCGCGCGCGTGAGGGACGATCTACCCAACCCTACAAACGCGCGTGGTGGCCAGGGCCTCTGGGGGCAGAAGTGCCATAGCTGGGAGCGCACCCAGAGCCCTGACTGTAACGGGTTTTGCATTATCCCCCAGACTACACACGCATCAGCGGCCGGGTCTAGTTATGACGAGGCGCTAAGGCTGGCCGTTCCCAGAGAGGTGCGGGTTAGGACTGGGTCCCAGGGGCCGTGGGGGCCGGCTGATGAGCCAGGGAACTCGGCACCCCACCTCATTGCCCCCCCCCCCAGCCGAGCTTTTTCTTCAGAATCTCTTCAAAATGAGTGCAAACGACCCCGAGTGGCTTACCGTCTGATGAGAGCCACAGACCCTGAGGATGAGGCAAGATGGAGCCCAGCCATCCTGAGAACAGAAAGCACCTGAGTGCGCGGGAACCAGGCCTCGCTCCCTGCCCCGCATGAGTGTCCCTCCCATGGGGCTTTCCTAGCGCCCTTCGGCTGGGCTCTGGCCTCCCTGTGCTAAGGGTCTGCATGCTTTCCTCTGCCATGGGTCGCGAGGACCCAGGGTCCCAGCCTCGGCGTGTGCTCTGTGAAGGGACAGCTGTGGCTCGTTCGTTTACCTGTTTTCCCTGTGCATGGGGTTCAGACCTTAGCGAGTGTTCAGCAAAGCCTTGTGGGATTACGAGGTAAACCTTAAACGTAATCTTGGACCTAAACTTACCCCAAACCTTGACTGTGTTCATGGCAGGATGAGCCACCTGGCGAACCACCCCCTACCGACAGCCACAGGACAGAGGAGGGGTGACCCGCCCCGCTGGGCGACAGCCCCGCCCCACGGAGCAGCCGGACCCCAGGGGCCGGAACGCAGAGATGCTCCGCGGCTCGAGGAGCGAACGGTTTCCCCGGACTGGCAGCGCCTCGCAGGTTCCAGATCGCCCCGAGCTTTCCAGCAGCACCCCGCAACGACCACACCCCTCTGTCGTAATCCCGTCCTTCCAAACGCGTCTTCCTGGTCCTGGGCTCTCATTTCGCAAGCCTGTGCTGTGAACGGCTGCGTCTCAGGGCTGGCGGGCGAAGGGGGGCGGATCAGCGGGAGTCCTCGCCCCGGGGTGCTCACAGTTCGTCTGGGAGACAGCGGAGCGCCGGGTAATTAGCAGAGAGTGTGATCAACGCGATCATCAGGTACGAACGAAGCGTGGAGGAGCAGAAGGCTGAATCTGCCCGCGGAACTGGCACGAGCTTCAAAGAGGAGGCGACTTTGGTGGCGAGTTCTGGTGAGGGGTCCAAGTGCACAGCATCGACTCGAGGCAGGGACGGGACGGGAGACAGTCCTGGGCAGAAGGGGCAATGTGCACAGAGCCACAGCAGAGGTTTCTGTGGAGCGAGGTCGAGTCTCCCGGGACCGGAAGCTGAGCTCCCTGAGACGGGGTCCGACTGGGCTGGGGTCCGACTCTCCGGGGCTTCGGCATCTCGCTGAGATGATCTGACTTTACCCCGTAGGCCTCCCGGGGCCCTTAAAGAGCCTCGAAAGAGAGGAACGACATGATACGATTTGTGCCTTAGAAAGACGCCTCCGGGGGCCGCGTCCCGGTCTCCATGTGAAACTCCTCAGGAGCGGAAGGCGGTGACTCTGGAACCAGCTGCCCCCCGCCCCGCCCCCGCCCCCACCGTGCTACGAGGCACCGTGCAGCATTTCGGGCCGGAATTCTGACTCTGGTCCGGTCTCTCATTCCCCGCGCAGCCTTGGACGGTGTGGACCTCGGGCTCCTCGTCACTGAAGTCAGTGCCCACCTTGCCCAGCTCGCAGGGCGGTCATTAGGGTCCGATGACGAGTAGGTTCAATGGTAGTCGGCTCTGTCGACGTAAGAGGTTATCACTTTTGTTTTATGAAAACGGAGCTCTCTATCGCTCGAACGCAAACAGGCGTGTGAGCAGGGCGTACTTTGGACACGGATGGAGCAACCGTCCACTCCAATCCCCCTCCACCCGCAGAGAGGACAGCGAAGTCCGGAGAACGTGCCCCCGCCAGGTGCACACACACCTCACACTCGCACCGGGACCCAGTCTCTTGCAGTGGAGGAACCCCCTGGAGAATCACTCACGTCCTGGGGCTCCACAGCCAGGGCGGACGCAGGTCTGAGGCCGGGGGCTCTGTCCGAGGTGCTGACCCAGGGTCCATGCACAGACCAGGCTCCCTGGTCGGCCGGGGGCTCAGCCCATGGTTCTGCCCATCGTATATGCCGTTCTTCCCACATATTCAAGGAGAATCTGCGATGAGCCCAAATGGCCGGAACACCGCATTCCCGAGCACATTCACTAGAGGACGCATCACAGCGCCTGTCGCCCTGAGCCCGCTCTCCCACAGTAGATTTGCAGCTCACGAACACGGACGTTGGAGCCGAGCGGACAAAGCCAGGGCCCGGAGCGCCCGGCATTAGCCGTGCAGGAGCAGGAGAGCTCCCAGCATCTTGCGTCCTGGTTCCAACCACTTACGAACTTGCCTTTCCCAGGGAATCGTTTTCGGACGCGCCCCGTTCTCCCTCGTGCCGTGCCCCCGTTTCGGCTCCCACAAAGCAAAAAAACGAACCCTGCTCCAAGGGCTTCAGCTGCTGCCCCGGACCCGTAGGCGCTGGCTCTGGGTTTGGCTGTGTCGTGGGGAGGGGGAGGTGTTAGAGCAAGGCCCCGATGGTCACCCTCATCCTCTCAACCACTAAGGTGCTCCGGTTCTGCAATTCGCAGCCCTTCGCACACCTGCCGCCCCCCCACCCCCCAGTCGCCTCCTGAACCCTGATCGCACTGCGGAGCTCGTCTGCGATTCTGGACTCGTTCCCGTCCACGGTCCCCCGTCTCTGGGACTTCGCGTCACCGCGTTCTGCCTCTTTAGGACACGTCCTTTCCTGAGAGTTCTGTGCCCAGAGGGTTCCGGGGGCAAATTCCAACTCTGCAGATCAGTGGTTTTGAAACTGAGCGAACCACTTCAACTCGCTGCATCTCGAAGTCTCCTTTAATAACTGAGGACGTCGATACCCACGTCCTCGATGGCGGGGGGATGCCGTGCGTGAACCGTCATCTCTCGCTCCGGGCTTATCGCGGGCGCTCACGAAACACTTTCCTTCGCCTGCCTCTTCCACGTCCTTGGGCTCAGGACACGATCCCCGTTAACGGATTAGTTTAGTGACGCATCGCTGCACGTTTCCCTGGGCCCTCTGTGTCCTTTCTCAGAGGCGCTGGTTTCTTCTCAGCGAATGCCTGGTTATGGTGGCCTTTCCACATCCCAGAAGTGACGCCATGCAAGTGGCGCCCTTTCCTGCCAACACGCAGACTCCCAGCAGGACACACAGAACCTGGAGAGCAGCTTATCTCCTTCCGGCTGACAGCGCCCTCCATGCCGAGAGGCTGCCGCTTCTAACTTCTCCATGAGGCTGAGAAAAGGCCCCCTTCTTCGGCTGGAATGGAACTAAACTAACCAATTCACAAGCCTGGGATATTGTCTGGGCTGCAGTTTCTGTCCTGTGACAGAATGAAATAGGCTCCCAGCACCCACCTGGCACTAATCACTCCAGTGCTGCTGGGACACAGTGAAGGAGGTGGCCCGGGGCCCTGCCTGGCAGCGGAGCAACGAGATCTTCGATCGGGAGTCGACTGGCAAAGCCTCCTCAGTCGGGTCGTGCAACAGTTTGACCTTGAGCGAGTCACTCCTTGTCCGTGGCCCACACTCTGCATCCCCGCGCCCAGCCCCGTCCCCCCAACGACCCCCCACGAACACTGCAGGTCCTTCCTGATCAAGCCCTGGTCTTGCCTGGACTCGTCTCCCGGTCTCTTCCACCAAACTTCGTGTCCCCCAGCGTGGCTCCTGCCCACGGGCTCAGCCATCACTTGCCCGGACTTGCCCCCGTGTCCCAGATCCCTCCCCTCGAAGTCACCCTCCACGTGACTTCCTGGGCAATAATTTATAAAAGGCGACTGGGCCATAACGCTTCACTGCTTCGAGTCTCCCCTGGCTCCTCGGTCCCTCAGAACGAGCCCCCGGCTCCCCCGGGCTTGCTCTCGAGGGCCTTTGCAACGCGTCCCAGACTCCATACGCCCAGCGGGTCTCCACGCCACCCCTTGCGTTCCGAATCCCAAGGATCCCGCTACTTGTCTTTTTACACTAACTTCGCAATCTGTCTTCTCACAGTCCGGTCCACGCCTCCTTCGCCCGCTGCTGCCCCAGACTCACCCTCTAAAACTGAGCGGAAGCGCCACCTTCTCTCCAGAGCCCTCCCGGACACTCCTGGGCCAGCCTGCAGACGCTCCCCAGAGAATTTTCCGAGCAATAGATGTTCCCGTGCGGTCCCCAGAAGTCTGACCCAGCGAGCAAACCTTCCAGTAAGAGCAGCCACCTGCCGCCTGCCGCCTGCCGCACCCACAGTGACCCGCCAGGCCCAGGGCGCTGGGTCTTCTGACATCCGGAGCCGCCGCGGCTGTACGGAACAGGTACAGAGCCGTTCCCGTTATTGCCAGAATGACGGGGACAAACTTATTCCTCGACACCAAGTTGCCTTTAGCAATCGCCGCTCAGGGCGGCCGCCGCATTCTGAAGGCATCCGACGCCCCGATTCACACCGCCCGGTTTCGTCACAGGCCCGCCGCCACGGCCACGGCCCCATCCGTGCGCGGAACGCTTGATTGTCACCAGGGAGTGTCCACCCCGCCCTCCCCAGCCAAGTTCACGTCGCTGGCTCCGCCTCCGAGTTTCCCGTGGTCTCCAGGACTGCGTCACTGCGTCATTAACACGCGCTGAGTTGAATTGAACTCTAATTACACCTCACAAGCTCTTCCCGCTCTCTGCCTTTGGGAGACAACAGGGCGCATTACCATGACCATGACCTTGGAGTCTCGTGCCGGCCTGGTCAGTCTCATCCCAGTCACAGGAATCCCCTGAATCCTGGTTTGGGTGGGTACAGTGGCTCCCCTGTGAATTCTTTTTGATAATTAAATAAGATCATGTCTGTAGGAGAGATCAGCGCATGCAGGGGACACAGCAGATGTCACCCCCCCATTCTGCAAGAGGCGAGAGACCTAGCAATGGCAGGTGTCTCGCCAGAAGTGACGATGGGGCCGAAGAAAGCAGGGGTGCTGGCTCCCTCAGAACTGAGAGCCCTAAACAAAATGCCTGTTAAACACCTCGGAGGTGTTTAATGGATCTGGTGAGATGGGAAAAGTGTAGTCCTAGTGACGACCCCAGTTCCGAGCCTGATGGCCTTGCTGGTAGCCGCGGGCTCAGGGCGCCGCCCCTTCCGCTCCATCTTCCTGCCAGAGGCTAATCTTCCTCACGCCCCGTGCAGACCGCGCTGCCGTCTCGCCCCCGAAGGGGCCTGGTGCCCTTGGCAAGCTCATCAACTTCCATCTTCCTCATGAAGAGGAAGGGAGGGCGTCTGTTCAAGCCGAGTGAGCCCAGGAGAAAATCAGGATCCGCGCCTGGGCCAGAGGCGGGCATGGCCTTCCTACCGGATGGCTTGCTACCGAGACGGATCCAGGGAGTCGTCCAGCCACAGAGCCACACGGGAGATGGAGGGAGGGAATCGCCCGGTGGCCCCGGCCCGTGGCCCCGCGGTCGGCACTGTGCCCCTCGCCCCACCTCCTCTGGCTGGGCACGTGGGAGGGCCTCGCTTCCAGGTCCCATCCCCCTCATGGTGAGCTCGGGCACCACGTGCAGAGGCCGGGCCAACAGAATGTGGGCAGAAGCGACGTGAGCCATTCCTGGGCCTGGCTGCAAACGTCCCCCACGATGACCCACGGTGACGGGGAGCCAGGAGCCCCGACAGCGGAGGGGAGCGCTGGAGGGAGCTGCAGCTCAAGGCAGACCTGCAGAGAAGCAGCCGCCCCGACTCTGGTCCAGGACGGGAGCGAGAGTCCGTGCATGACCTTGTAGATGTGGGGCCTCGTTTGTCACCACAGCATAGTCGAGCTGCGCCTGACAGATACACAAGGACCCGGATGAAGACATTGCCCAGGTAGAGGGTCCCACAGAGCCCTCTGCCAGGTCCTCCTCCCGCCCGTCTCAGCGTTGACCCCTCTTCATGCTTCGGGTCCCTACGCGAGTGTCTTCCTTCCGAGGATTTCTCCCCGAGGCGACCCGTCCACCGCACACACGGGGACTCTGCCATTCCCGTGGTCCAGCAGCAACTCCGACTTTGCAGACTCAAGGGCAGTGGCTGCTTCTGCACATACCGTGTATGCGCCTGGCTCCACAGCGGGAACGCGAACTTAGGGTCCCCGGAGGCCGCCTCCCCCTGCCCAGGTTCCCGGTGCCAGCACAGGGCCAGGGGCTCAGTGGAATCGGGCTGCAGACCAAAACCACACAGAACATTATGTGTGGTAAGTATTTTAACTATGCGTCTATAGGTTTCTTAGGATAATTGCTAATAAACTGCACATGTATCCTCACATTTAAGGAAGTTCTTTTTCAAAAGTCAGCTGCATCGAGGCGTAGCTTGCAGAAAACAAGACGCCCCCACTCAGAGGGTGCGTTAGGATTCGTTCCGACAGGTTTATGCGCCCGCGTGGCCCCCATCGCAACAATGATGGAGGACATTCCCATCGGCCCCAAAGTCGCCCTGTGCTCTGCTCCGGGCACCAGCCCCCACCCCGGCCCCAGGCCACCGCCACCCTGCTTTCTGTCACAATCGATCAGATGTGATTTTTAGAGACTCAGAAACGGGAAAGTAGGTGTATGATCTTGGTGTCTGGCTTCTTAAGCTGAGGCCGCTTTTCAGACTCATCTAGGTATTTTCATATTTCAGGAGTTTCTCCGTTTTTATTAAGTAATATTTCCATAGTATGAATAGACTATACTTTGTTTATCCATTCTTTTTTTCCATTTTAATAACGGCGTTATTGAGATATAATTCACATGCCATAAAATTCACTATTTAAAAATAGACAGTTCCGTGGTTTTTAGTACATTTATAGAACTGCATAGCCAGTGAGCCCCACTGTCTAATTTTGGAAGATGTTCATCGTTCCCACAGAAGCGCCATATCTATTAGCGGTCACCCTCCATCTCTCTCTGTCCCCCGCCGTGTGTCCATTCAAATCTTGCTCATTTGTATTGGGTTTCCTAAGTTCTTATCATCAAGCTGGAAATGCTTTATACGCCCTTACGAGACCTCATCAGGTGTACGTACTGTATTTTCTTTTATTCCGAATCTAGCCTTTTTACATTCTTAATGTTTTTCAAAGAGCAGAGCTTTTAGTTTTGATGAAGTCTAATTTATTAACATTTTCTTTTAGCTTGTGCTTATTTAGACTACGTAAGAAATATTTGCTTGTCCAAACATGGTAAATATTTTATACTACGATTTTGTCTAGAAGTTTTGTAGATTTAGGATTTACATTTAGGTTTATGACCCATTTCAAATAAATTTTTGTTAATGGCCTGACGTTGAAGGTCGTTTGATTTTTTTCCATATGTATATCTAATTGTTTGTTGAAAAGACTATCCTTTCTTCCATTGAATTACCTTGACATCTTTGTAAAAAATCAATTGAATCTATATGTGTAGGTCTATTTTTAGATTCTCCATTCTGTTCAATTTCCATGTCTAGTGTTGCACCCGCATTACACTCTCTTGATTCGTTTTGATTCAAAATTAGGGTGGTGTGTGCGTCCAGCCTTCTTCCTGTTTTACATTTAAGTAGAGTCGACGTATCATATTAGTTTCAGGTGTACAGCACAGCGGTTCAGCATCGATCTAGCCTGTGGCCGTGCAAAGCCATTACGATGCTCTCGGTCATGTTCTCCGTGCCGTGCGTTCATCTCACGACCTAGTTGTTTTACAAGTGCAAGTTGATTCCTCTGATTTCCCTCTTCTTTGGAATAGTCTACACCTTTGAGACTCAGTCAGGCGATTTCTATGAAAAAAAGGGACTCTCGACTGAGCTCGCGTCGAATCTGTCGATCCCCCGTGAGGGGATGTAACGGTATCGGCCTCGCGTTCCTTCGGCATCGTGAACGGGGACCGCGTCGCCCTCCTTCGCTTGGTCCCTCGGTCACCTCGAGTCCTTTCCCACGTATGTGTCGCTTCCACGTATCTCACGACCCCACATTTCATGGTCGCTACTTTCACTTTCAAGGGGGAA
>NW_011889179.1:67344-70855 GCF_000151845.1 Pteropus vampyrus | reverse complement strand
ATTCTGCAAGAGGCGAGAGACCTAGCAATGGCAGGTGTCTCGCCAGAAGTGACGATGGGGCCGAAGAAAGCAGGGGTGCTGGCCCCCCCAGAACTGAGAGCCCTAAACAAAAGGCCTGTTAAACACCTCGGAGGTGTTTAATGGCCCTGGTGAGATGGGAAAAGTGTAGTCCTAGTGACGACCCCAGTTCCGAGCCTGATGGCCTTGCTGGTAGCCGCGGGCTCAGGGCGCCGCCCCTTCCGCTCCATCTTCCTGCCAGAGGCTAATCTTCCTCACGCCCCGTGCAGACCGCGCTGCCGTCTCGCCCCCGAAGGGGCCTGGTGCCCTTGGCAAGCTCATCAACTTCCATCTTCCTCATGAAGAGGAAGGGAGGGCGTCTGTTCAAGCCGAGTGAGCCCAGGAGAAAATCAGGATCCGCGCCTGGGCCAGAGGCGGGCATGGCCTTCCTACCGGATGGCTTGCTACCGAGACGGATCCAGGGAGTCGTCCAGCCACAGAGCCACACGGGAGATGGAGGGAGGGAATCGCCCGGTGGCCCCGGCCCGTGGCCCCGCGGTCGGCACTGTGCCCCTCGCCCCACCTCCTCTGGCTGGGCACGTGGGAGGGCCTCGCTTCCAGATCCCATTCCCCTCATGGTGAGCTCGGGCACCACGTGCAGAGGCCGGGCCAACAGAATGTGGGCAGAAGCGACGTGAGCCATTCCTGGGCCTGGCTGCAAACGTCCCCCACGATGACCCACGGTGACGGGGAGCCAGGAGCCCCGACAGCGGAGGGGAGCGCTGGAGGGAGCTGCAGCTCAAGGCAGACCTGCAGAGAAGCAGCCGCCCCGACTCTGGTCCGGGACGGGAGCGAGAGTCCGTGCATGACCTTGTAGATGTGGGGCCTCGTTTGTCACCACAGCATAGTCGAGCTGCGCCTGACGGATACACAAGGACCCGGATGAAGACATTGCCCAGGTAGAGGGTCCCACAGAGCCCTCTGCCAGGTCCTCCTCCCGCCCGTCTCAGCGTTGACCCCTCTTCATGCTTCGGGTCCCTACGCGAGTGTCTTCCTTCCGAGGATTTCTCCCCGAGGCGACCCGTCCACCGCACACACGGGGACTCTGCCATTCCCGTGGTCCAGCAGCAACTCCGACTTTGCAGACTCAAGGGCAGTGGCTGCTTCTGCACATACCGTGTATGCGCCTGGCTCCACAGCGGGAACGCGAACTTAGGGTCCCCGGAGGCCGCCTCCCCCTGCCCAGGTTCCCGGTGCCAGCACAGGGCCAGGGGCTCAGTGGAATCGGGCTGCAGACCAAAACCACACAGAACATTATGTGTGGTAAGTATTTTAACTATGCGTCTATAGGTTTCTTAGGATAATTGCTAATAAACTGCATATATATCCTCACATTTAAGCAAGTTCTTTTTCAAAAGTCAGCTGCATCGAGGCGTAGCTTGCAGAAAACAAGACGCCCCCACTCAGAGGGTGCGTTAGGATTCGTTCCAACAGGTTTATGCGCCCGCGTGGCCCCCATCGCAACAATGATGAAGGACATTCCCATCGGCCCCAAAGTCGCCCTGTGCTCTGCTCCGGGCACCAGCCCCCACCCCGGCCCCAGGCCACCGCCGCCCTGCTTTCTGTCACAATCGATTAGATGTGATTTTTAGAGACTCAGAAACGGGAAAGTAGGCGTATGATCTTGGTGTCTGGCTTCTTAAGCTGAGGCTGCTTTTCAGACTCATCTAGGTATTTTCATATTTCAGGAGTTTCTCCGTTTTTATTAAGTAATATTTCCATAGTATGAATAGACTATACTTTGTTTATCCATTCTTTTTTTCCATTTTAATAACGGCGTTATTGAGATATAATTCACATGCCATAAAATTCACTATTTAAAAATAGACAGTTCCGTGGTTTTTAGTACATTTATAGAACTGTATAGCCAGTGAGCCCCACTGTCTAATTTTGGAAGATGTTCATCGTTCCCACAGAAGCGCCATATCTATTAGCGGTCACCCTCCATCTCTCTCTGTCCCCCGCCGTGTGTCCATTCAAATCTTGCTCATTTGTATTGGGTTTCCTAAGTTCTTATCATCAAGCTGGAAATGCTTTATACGCCCTTACGAGACCTCATCAGGTGTACGTACTGTATTTTCTTTTATTCCGAATCTAGCCTTTTTACATTCTTAATGTTTTTCAAAGAGCAGAGCTTTTAGTTTTGATGAAGTCTAATTTATTAACATTTTCTTTTAGCTTGTGCTTATTTAGACTACGTAAGAAATATTTGCTTGTCCAAACATGGTAAATATTTTATACTACGATTTTGTCTAGAAGTTTTGTAGATTTAGGATTTACATTTAGGTTTATGACCCATTTCAAATAAATTTTTGTTAATGGCCTGACGTTGAAGGTCGTTTGATTTTTTTCCATATGTATATCTAATTGTTTGTTGAAAAGACTATCCTTTCTTCCATTGAATTACCTTGACATCTTTGTAAAAAATCAATTGAATCTATATGTGTAGGTCTATTTTTAGATTCTCCATTCTGTTCAATTTCCATGTCTAGTGTTGCACCCGCATTACACTCTCTTGATTCGTTTTGATTCAAAATTAGGGTGGTGTGTGCGTCCAGCCTTCTTCCTGTTTTACATTTAAGTAGAGTCGACGTATCATATTAGTTTCAGGTGTACAGCACAGCGGTTCAGCATCGATCTAGCCTGTGGCCGTGCAAAGCCATCACGATGCTCTCGGTCATGTTCTCCGTGCCGTGCGTTCATCTCACGACCTAGCTGTTTTACAAGTGCAAGTTCATTCCTCTGATTTCCCTCTTCTTGGGAATAGTCTACACCTTTGAGACTCAGTCAGGCGATTTCTATGAAAAAAAGGGACTCTCGACTGAGCTCGCGTCGAATCTGTCGATCCCCCGGGAGGGGACGTAACGGTATCGGCCTCGCGTTCCTTCGGCATCGTGAACGGGGACCGCGTCGCCCTCCTTCGCTTGGTCCCTCGGTCACCTCGAGTCCTTTCCCACGTATGTGTCGCTTCCACGTATCTCACGACCCCACATTTCATGGTCGCTACTTTCACTTTCAAGGGGGAACTGTCTTTTAAACCAAATTAAAAATTAGGAAGAAAAGACGACTTTTGCTCGTTCTGCTGGCAGTGTACTTTCTCGGCTTTTGTCTCGAGAGTTTTACGCCAACTCTGTTTCTGAAGGGCATCTCCGCCGCAGGTGGAGTTCTAGGTCGACAACAGGTCTTTCAGCCCTGGAAAGGTACCATTTTGTCGTCTTCTGGTTTGCAAAAGTTACGACGAGACGTTCACGGGGTTCTGATCTCTGCGGCTTGTCCTGTTGCATCTTTTTCTCCAGCTGATGGTCGGATGTTTCTCATTCCGTTTCTCGGCGATGCTACTGGCGGTGGTGGCGTGTGTGCGCGTGCGCGTGTTTACCCTGCTCGTGGTTTCATGAGATTATTGGATGGATAAGAATTTTTTAAAAATAAAATTTGGAAAAAAAGCTGCCATGAT
>NW_011889179.1:63462-66624 GCF_000151845.1 Pteropus vampyrus | reverse complement strand
CTCGGTCACCTCGAGTCCTTTCCCACGTATGTGTCGCTTCCACGTATCTCACGACCCCACATTTCATGGTCGCTACTTTCACTTTCAAGGGGGAATTGTCTTTTAAACCAAATTAAAAATTAGGAAGAAAAGACGACTTTTGCTCATTCTGCTGGCAGTGCACTTTCTCGGCTTTTGTCTCGAGAGTTTTACGCCAACTCTGTTTTCGAAGGGCATCTCCGCCGCAGGTAGAATTCTAGGTTGAATTCTTTCAGCCCTGGAAAGGTACCATTTTGTCGTCTTCTGGTTTGCAAAAGTTACGACGAGACGTTCACGGGGTTCTGATCTCTGCTGCTTGTCCTGTTGCATCTTCTTCTCCAGCTGATGGTCGGATGTTTCTCATTCCGTTTCTCGGCGATGCTACTGGAGGTGGCGGCGTGTGTGTGCATGTGCGCGTGTTTACCCTGCTCGTGGTTTCATGAGATTATTGGATGGATAAGAATTTTTTAAAAATAAAATTTGGAAAAAAAGCTGCCATGATCTCTTCACATGTGTTCTCTGTCTTCCTCTGTGCCACATTCAATATTCTAGGGTTACAGTGACCAGATGTCAGGCGCTCGATGTCACCCTACGAGTCACTCTGTTTATTTAGTCTTTTTAGGCTCTGTTTTGTTCCGAATTGAACATATTAGCATGTTTTCAAGTGTACTGGTGTTTCTTCCTTGGTGTCTAATCTGTTATTAATTCTATCTGGTGATATTATTGCTTCAGAGTTTATTGTGTTTCTCATTTCTAGAGGTTCCATTCGATTCTTTTTCTATCCTCCATTTCTTCGCTAATTAGTTCCATGTTTCACTTTACATCCCTGAAAGTAGAAATCATGTTTTATAATACTTTTTATTGTCCTGCCTGATGATTCCATCATCTCTGCTATTTCTAGGCTTATTTCACTGGACCGATTTTCAGTACGGTTACGGATCAAATTTTCCTATTTTTCGAATGTTAGCTTTTTAAACAAAGAATCACGTTCTTGAGTGCTGGGTTTTGCTGTATTTTTTTTTTTTTTTAAGAGTTTTGGGCTTTCTTGGCAGCGAGTTCTGTTACCTATAAGTTATTTTCATCTTTTCGGTTCTCGTTTTTTTGGCTCTTTGGGGATGAGTGCAGAATGGTTTATACTTAGAGTTAATTTATCCCCCACAGATTCTTCTGGGCCCTCTACGAGCGTCCTGCTCACTCAGCGAGGTCTCTCCATCGTGGCTGGAGGGGACCCCGAGCTCTGTGGGCTCCGGGTGTTGTTTTGTTCATGTCTCCTTGCCTTCCACATATGATGGTTGCTGTTAAGCCAGAATCTAGGGACCCCTGTTTCTCTGCACGGCTCATTTCTCTCTGTGACTCTGTCTCACGAGCTCCAGCTACTTTGTCCTCCTGAACACTGGTCTTCGCCGAGTTTCCAAGCTCTTCTTGGGCGTCCGTTCTGGTGCGTCTGCCTGGGTGTCCTCTTTGACAGACGTCTGGCTTGGTGGCCGCCTCACCCCCTCCGTCTTTTTCCCTCTGGGGTCCCTGCCCAAGGCTCAGTCTCTGTAAAGAGCCGTTTCTTTTATTTGTGCTGTTTTCTGGTTTACTTTTTTTAATGGCAGGAAGGCAGTTCCGTTCCTTATTATTCGCTCACGACCAGAGGTGGAAAGGGGACTTCGGTTTTTCATTGTTGATCTTTCATATTCCTCTGAAGGCCTGAGTGCCCGTCACACTCTGAGCTCTGGTTGTTAGTGAGAGGCGCCTGCACCAGGCGGGCCAATTAGCGCTGGTCGGGCTTGGGCGTGAGGATTGCAGAGTCCACATCCGCACCGGCTACCGTTTGTGGGATCGACCAGATTTCATCCTGGGGCCGGGGAAGGGCCCACGTCCCCCCAGAGCGCTGGCTGCCACGAAAGTGCGTGGTCCGAGCTGAGGTTTGACTACGTCACTTGCAATCGCTAGAAAACTGCTTGAGTTCTAAGCCCCTGGATACCGAGAATGAGATGGTTTCCGTGGATTTGCGTGAACCCAACCAGAAAGCAACCCTGACACCATCCCGCGCCCAAAACCCCCTTCTGCGAACCGCACCTTAGCACGGTGTGCAAGTCCTCCCCGCCACCTTCCCCAGGCTCCACCTCAGAAAACCTCTCATCCTGGAAAACACTGTGTTCACGCCCACGGAGCCCGTTCCCGTCCTGCTCCCGCCGTAAGGCGTATTGGACACGTTTCTATCAGCTTCTCGTCCCTGCTCATCATGGTCCCCTTTCAGAGTCTCAACGTATTTTAATCTTCCCTCATTAAAATCATGATTCACAAACATTTACTTGGTTTCTACCGGGGGCCTGTAAGCAGGCTAGGCACACTCACATTTGATGGGTCATCGAATTTTCACAAAAGCTCTGAGAAGTAGGTTTTACTCTAGGCATTTAGCCAATAAAGATAAAAGACTCCGAGGCCAAGTGACTTGTCTTATTTAAATAGCTTTGATACTTATCATTTTCTCCCTGATTTATGGTTTCTCGAACACGGTCGCTGGGGAGACAGTCTTTGGCTGCGCGACCTTGAGAAAAGTCCTTAAGTTCGTTGAACTCCAGTCTCTTCTCCTACAAAGCCCAGCTAATTTTACTCGTATCGACATGCCGCATGGAGGACAAAGCAGCTATTGTGCGTCCGCATGCCGGCGAACGTCCCCACACGCGTTCGCTGCACCCCGAGCGCTGGCCCCTCACTCCGGCCCTTCCCCGTTACATCGGCTCCTCCAGGATTTGGGGATTGCGTGGTGTCTCAATTACCTGTGTCCCCTGCAAACTCTCGGGCCGGCCTGAAATGTGCTAAGAGCACAGAAAAATCCAGTGGCGTGAATTGCCCAGACAAATCCATTTCAGAGAATAAGGAGGCAGTGCTGGGGTCACTCTGAGCCACCACATGTCCATGCTCTCTCCCCAGGACACAGAGGTTTAACACAGTGACACATCAGCTGCCCCTGAGAATGACCTCCCACTGAGGGCCCCAGACACAGGCTTGGATGAGTGATTCTAGGGACCACAGGCAGTGGATTGATTGTAGGGTCTCCATTTC
The DNA here is from genome assembly GCF_000151845.1 of Pteropus vampyrus. Taxonomy (NCBI): domain Eukaryota; kingdom Metazoa; phylum Chordata; class Mammalia; order Chiroptera; family Pteropodidae; genus Pteropus; species Pteropus vampyrus. Next base: position 63,552 of record NW_011889179.1, on the reverse strand, counting down.
AGGGATGACTCAGTGGAAGGTGGGAGTTTAGGTAACTTCCTCAAGGTCACGGAGCCACTGGGCACACGACCAGGTCCGTGTGACTCCAGC
>NW_011889179.1:63095-63412 GCF_000151845.1 Pteropus vampyrus | reverse complement strand
TTAAGAGTTTTGGGCTTTCTTGGCAGCGAGTTCTGTTACCTATAAGTTATTTTCATCTTTTCGGTTCTCGTTTTTTTGGCTCTTTGGGGATGAGTGCAGAATGGTTTATACTTAGAGTTAATTTATCCCCCACAGATTCTTCTGGGCCCTCTACGAGCGTCCTGCTCACTCAGCGAGGTCTCTCCATCGTGGCTGGAGGGGACTCCGAACTCTGTGGGCTCTGGGTGTTGTTTTGTTCATGTCTCCTTGCCTTCCACATATGATGGTTGCTGTTAAGCCAGAATCTAGGGACCCCTGTTTCTCTGCACGGCTCATTT
>NW_011889179.1:54929-59500 GCF_000151845.1 Pteropus vampyrus | reverse complement strand
CATAGTGAGACGCATCGTTTCCATTGCGGTGTGCGGAGGGCGACCACGCGCTGCGCAGGTTGAACCGTCCCGCGTGGATTACCGCGGTGTCGGGAAGCAGGAGGGACACGGCTTAGCCCACGTCCCCCGCTCGGGCCCCCCAGGCGGCCGGCAAGATGTCCCCGACGCTGTGCTCTCCGCGGGGGCTCGGCTGGAAAGGCTCCGTGTCCACGCTTGCCGAGCTGCTGGCGGCGTTCATGCCCTCACAGTTCCACGACCCTGCTGCTCGCTGGCCCTTGGCCGGAGGCCACCCCGCTTCCTAAAAGTCGCCTGTGTTTCTAGACGATGCTGCCGGATCCTCGCCACCGGCCCTTCCCCGCGCGGCTGCTCGCTTCATCCAGCCGGCGAGCGGCTGGCGAGACCGTCTGGTTACCCAAGGTGATCGCAGGAGTGACAGCCCATCGCTTTTGCTGTCTGGTGCCCGTTAGAGGCAAGTCATCCTTCTGCCCACACCCGGAGACGGCAGTCTGCAAGGGCGTGAGCTGCACGATGCGGAGATCCCGGGGCCCCTTCGCCTCTGCCCGCCCTCCGGGGCCACGGGAGCCTGGCCGTGACACGACCGACTGGAAGATGCCCTCGGTCAGAGGGCATCCGGATGGTGCCCGCGCCCTCACCCCGCCCGTCTGAAGCCCGCGTTTCCTTAACGTCAGCACCTCTCGGGACCCTATCGATGCGCCCTTAACCTGAGTAAGCTCCCTCGCCCAGCAATGCCTGTGCGGGCACTTGCGCCTTCCATCGATCCGTCCCTGGGACCAAGGTCAAGTCTCGGTCCCAGCAGTGGGGTGGAGGGTGAAATGCACATCCCCTGCTTTCCGGGGGGTGGGGGTGGGGGGTGTAAGGACGGGCTAAGTCCAAGTGTAAGTGCTCCCGTGCTGCGGGAGTTGGGGAGACTTATCGTTGGTGGTGCTCGTGGCTCTGTCCGTCTTAACCACGGCCTCCTTGAAAGGAGGGTCTTGCCATCTCTGGGACATCTCTTAGCCAACTGTGATCATAATTGCGAGCATTTATCCAGCCCTCCCTCTGTGCCAGGTACTGTGAGATGTGCTTTGCATACATAATTGTATCTTAATCTTCACAACAATGACTAAGAGATTTTAATAAATTCCAGGAGACAGAGCAGAGGGGTGCGAGCTGACCTACAAAACGGGAGGAAGCTGGAATCGGGCTGCGGCTACGATTCCGCCCACTGCGGTACCGGGGGGCCCGGGGCCCGGAGGCAGCCAGCGTGGGCGTGCCGGGGGGAGGAGCCAGGCTGAACACGGAGATCACGGGGATCCACGCGTGAAGCACGACCCCCCGCAGGCCCCCGCCCTCCCCACCCATGGGATCCCAAGATGGGCAGAAGCGTCATCCTGCGGACACAACCCGAAGCCATGGGATCAGCCCCTCGGCCAAAGCCAGAGCTGGGCGTACCCCCAAATGAAACCCTTCCCATTCCCACACTAGGGGTCCGAACCCCCTCGCTCTAAAGAGAACCTCGCAGCTGCCACATTTGTCCTTGCTCCTCACACAGGCCACGGTCAGTCATTCCCCGGGGGAGCTGAGCAGAAAAGCCAGTCTCCTGCTGGCCGCAGAGAACTGTCTGTCTCTGGCCTCCTCGTCTGTGACCGTGTTCTGTGAGCAGACCGCTGGCCTGCGAGGAAAGCCAGCAGCACGACAAAGAATGACGAAGATAAACACACTGACAACACAAATGCCAGAGGAAACAGAGCAAATTAAGTGAAACGGCCTCTAAAAATACTCCAATTAACACGCTCACAGATATTCGAGAGGATAGTACATCCATATTAAAATAAAACAAAAACAAAAAAAAAAACCCAGCACGCTTTTCAAAGGGAACGAACGGTCAGACAAGCAAAATAAGCAGTTAGGTTCTGGAACGTGATTGCACGCCTCCGAAAAACAGCAGAAGATGCGAGAACGGAGCTGGCACATCTCGAAGAACAGAGCAGAAAAGGCGAAGTGACTGGAATTAGAAGCGAATAGATAAAGGACGCAGAAGAGTCTCTCCAGGAGGCCAGCAGCCAGACACAAAGCCAGAGGAGACGCGTGGGAGGGACCAAGCCAATCCACCAGCCAGACAGCCTCGGGGCGGGGAAGGGCAGCTCGCAACCCCGGGAGACCCTGCCAGTACCAGGCGGGGCGAACTCCAAACCATTCACGGTTCCCCGAGGGATAAAATCGCATAACGCCTAAGATTTAGAAACGCCGTGAACGCTTGCCGGGAAGGAAGACAGTCATCCGTAAAGATACGAAACACAAGCTGACATCTGTGCTGCCGTCGGCAGACGCCCACACGGCGGTGGCCGTGCCCCTGACATTTCGAGGGGGTCCTAGTCGCGAGCCAGGAATCAGACGCGAAGGCAGAATAAAGACACGTTCCCACGCGCAGAGTTCATCTTTCATCTGACTTCTCTCCGAAAATGGCTTGAGGACGCACTCCAGGAAAAGGAAGGCGTAAACAAAAAGCAGAGAGGGCGGGGCCTCGAGGACCGGAGCCAGCAAGACGAAGACGGCAGTTTGGAAGCACGAGCAAGGTCGGGGCCTCGGTCACGTGTGCGAGTCGCCGGCTTCGTTCACTTTGGGAAGATCCCGTCTCAATGCGTTTCGGCCATTGCGAGATGGCTCCTTGGTGACCTGTCATCGGCACACGCATTGCGAAGCCATTATTTGTTCTAAAGGGCGTAAACTCTATTGCCGACGTAGGAACATAGGAATGTGTATTATAAAGCCTCAGAGCACAGCGTACCGTGAAACGCCATCCCGTGCAGGGTCAGGGCCGGCTGACGCGGTGACGAAAACGGCCAGCTCTCAGTGGCTTGGCACGTCACAGCCCGGCGCAAGCCGCCCGTGGGTGAAGGACCCGGCTCCTTCCGGCTGGGGGCCCCTCCCTCCTCTACGTGTCCTCAAGCAGAGGACAGAGGAAGCCTGGCGAGAGGCCATGACCTCCCCGGGAGGGTTTGCTGGGCTGGGACCAGGGGAGGCACATGTCACTCCCACTCACATTCCCTGTCCATGCAAGGGAGACTGTGACACGTTGTCCAGCTGCGTCCCCAGGACGGACAGGAGAAGCTCGCCCGTACACCTGCGTGAGCTTGCGCATCCGCACAAAGCTGCTTTCAGATGCAGCCTCGGGGGTCTGGGTGAGTGTCTGGGGACCCTCCTTTACTGCCGTTGGTTTTTAATCAGTATGCATTTTTAAAAAGTCAAAATGCAGGTAAAATGATCAGGTAAGCCGGCGGCTTCATGGGCCTCCCTCGTCGAGCTGCAGCAGGGCCCTCAGAGACACCAATGCCCCACTCCACGGATGTGGGAGCAAGGCCCTGAAGGCACAGCGACTGTCCCCCCACTTCCCCGCCTGTCCGGGCCCGGGCTGGAAGCCCGCTCCCTCTCCTGCTGTGTCCTGGAGCCCGCAGTGTCGGCCTGGGGTGAGAGGGGGGCCCATAACTTTCGGGGGTTCGAAAACGTGGGCCGGTGCAGGTTCGTATTTGCATGCGGTGCAATCCTCCGGGAACGCTTGTCATGAAGTTCCTGGGATCGTAGAGTCGCGGGCTGAATTGTGTCCCCTAAAACTCACATGTTGCAGTCCCGACTCCCGGGCCCTCCGAAAGAGGCTGCGTTTGGAGAAAAAGCCTTTAACGAGATGATTAAGGTAAAAAGGAGGCCCCGGCAGGAGGCCCGGATCCACCGTGACAGGTGTCCTTACGAGGAGAGGTGACGGGGACGTTGACACGCACAGAGGCACGACCATGTGAGGCTCAGGGAGGAGGCGGCCGTCCACACACCAAGGAGAGAGGCCTCAGGAGGAGCCGGCCCTGCCCGCACCTGGATCGGACTGCTGGCCTCCAGATGTCGTGAGCAGATGATCCCCGCGTGTCCGCTGCCCGGTCCATGGCTGGTTGCGGCAGCCTCAGCAAAGCAGCACCTGGGCTTGGAGAAGCGATCGATCTCAGAAACCTCCAGGCTCAGGGACTTACAACCCCCAGGGAGCCAGAGAAAGCGGCGGGAAGGCGCATGTCGATGGACGAATGCTCCCGTCCTGCGTGCCATCCTTAGGGTTGAAATTTTGAAAACAAAATTCACACGCACGTAGGGGGTTTAACAAATCGGAGCCTCTGCCTTCTGGCTTTTCCAAAGCGGGGAGAAACATCTAAATCAGAGTTCGACGGGAGGTGCCTGCGCTCTCTGGGAAACGTTACGAAGACGTACACTGACGTCGGGATCCTCGGAGGGTGACCGAGTCGTTGCAAAGGCGTCCGGCCCGCTGTCTGCCCGTTCGGCCGGCCAGCGGGCCCCGCCCGGTTCCTCGCTGTGGGTAGAGCTCACGGTGACGCCGTCACGCCCACCAAGGAAACCGCAAATGGTTAGTGGACGTGACGGCGTCACCATGCAAACGGTGGCTGAAACACAGCCAAGAGCCAACGACGAGCCGGGGACGCTTCATACAACCTGCGTTTCGACTCAGGGCTTAACATGCCAACGACATAAAACGTTATCGTACGTGCACAATGAAAAATGGGCCGCAGAGGACG
>NW_011889179.1:48446-54879 GCF_000151845.1 Pteropus vampyrus | reverse complement strand
GAAAATGGCTTGAGGACGCACTCCAGGAAAAGGAAGGCGTAAACAAAAAGCAGAGAGGGCGGGGCCTCGAGGACCGGAGCCAGCAAGACGAAGACGGCAGTTTGGAAGCACGAGCAAGGTCGGGGCCTCGGTCACGTGTGCGAGTCGCCGGCTTCGTTCACTTTGGGAAGATCCCGTCTCAATGCGTTTCGGCCATTGCGAGATGGCTCCTTGGTGACCTGTCATCGGCACACGCATTGCGAAGCCATTATTTGTTCTAAAGGGCGTAAACTCTATTGCCGACGTAGGAACATAGGAATGTGTATTATAAAGCCTCAGAGCACAGCGTACCGTGAAACGCCATCCCGTGCAGGGTCAGGGCCGGCTGACGCGGTGACAAAAACGGCCAGCTCTCAGTGGCTTGGCACGTCACAGCCCGGCGCGAGCCGCCCGTGGGTGAAGGACCCGGCTCCTTCCGGCTGGGGGCCCCTCCCTCCTCTACATGTCCTCAAGCAGAGGACAGAGGAAGCCTGGCGAGAGGCCATGACCTCCCCGGGAGGGTTTGCTGGGCTGGGACCAGGGGAGGCACATGTCACTCCCACTCACATTCCGCTGCCCAGAACTTACTCCCTGACCATGCAAGGGAGACTGTGACACGTCGTCCAGCTGTGTCCCCAGGACGGACAGGAGAAGCTCGCCCGTACACCTGCGTGAGCTTGCGCATCCGCACAAAGCTGCTTTCAGATGCAGCCTCGGGGGTCCGGGTGCGTGTCTGGGGACCCTCCTTTACGGCCGTTGGTTTTTAATCAGTATGCATTTTTAAAAAGTCAAAATGCAGGTAAAATGATCAGGTACGCCGGTGGCTTCATGGGCCTCCCTCGTCGAGCCGCAGCAGGGCCCTCAGAGACACCAATGCCCCCCTCCACGGATGTGGGAGCAAGGCCCTGAAGGCACAGCGACTGTCCCCCCACTTCCCCGCCTGTCCGGGCCCAGGCTGGAAGCCCGCTCCCTCCCCTGCTGTGTCCTGGAGCCCGCAGTGTCGGCCTGGGGTGAGAGGGGGGCCCATAACTTTCAGGGGTTCGAAAACGTGGGCCGGTGCAGGTTCGTATTTGCATGCGGTGCAAGTCCTCCGGGAACGCTTGTCATGAAGTTACTGGGATCATAGAGTCGCGGGCTGAATTGTGTCCCCTAAAACTCACATGTTGCAGTCCCGACTCCCGGGACCCCCGAAAGAGGCTGCGTTTGGAGAAAAAGCCTTTAACGAGATGATTAAGGTAAAAAGGAGGCCCCGGCAGGAGGCCCGGATCCACCGTGACAGGCGTCCTTACGAGGAGAGGTGACGGGGACATTGACACGCACAGAGGCACGACCACGTGAGGCTCAGGGAGGAGGCGGCCGTCCACACACCAAGGAGAGAGGCCTCAGGAGGAGCCGGCCCTGCCCGCACCTGGACCTCGGACTGCTGGCCTCCAGATGTCGTGAGCAAATGATCCCCGCGTGTCCGCTGCCCGGTCCGTGGCTGGTTGCAGCAGCCTCAGCAAAGCGGCACCTGGGCTTGGGGAAGCGATCGATCTCAGAAACCTCCAGGCTCAGGGACTTACAACCCCCAGGGAGCCAGAGAAAGCGGCGGGAAGGCGCACGTCGATGGACAAATGCTCCGGTCCTGCGTGCCATCCTTAGGGTTGAAATTTTGAAAACAAAATTCACACGCACGTAGGGGGTTTAACAAATCGGAGCCTCTGCCTTTTGGCTTTTCCAAAGCGGGGAGAAACATCTAAATCAGAGTTCGACGGGAGGTGCCTGCGCTCTCTGGGAAACGTTACGAAGACGTACACTGACCTCGGGATCCTCGGAGGGTGACCGAGTCGTTGCAAAGGCGTCCGGCCCGCTGTCTGCCCGTTCGGCCGGCCGGCGGGCCCCGCCCGGTTCCTCGCTGTGGGTAGAGCTCACGGTGACGCCGTCACGCCCACCAAGGAAACCGCGAATGGTTAGTGGACGTGACGGCGTCACCATGCAAACGGTGGCTGAAACGCAGCCAAGAGCCAACGACGAGCCGGGGACGCTTCATACAACCTGCGTTTCGACTCAGGGCTTAATGTACCAATGACCTAAAACGTTATCGTACGTGCACAATGAAAAATGGGCCGCAGAGGACGTTGAACGAGGGGTCAGTGTGTAAGTGCAAGGGTGTCACGGGACACTGGCAGCAAGAACACTTGGACTTCCACCCGACGATCTGCACACGCAGGCACGTCGCCCAGGGCTCGGCGTGGGGGTCAACCTGGCTGGCCGGCCCAGGGGCGGGAGCCACGCGAGTGACCTCGGCGGTCTCAGAAGGCGGTTTGGGCATGTGCTTACTTGTTTATCCGGCGATCCCACCAGGGGAGCTTCTCCTGCAGAAATGGCCGGGCCGTGTGCCCAATGTGTGTTCGAAGGTGGGCGTTACCGTGACTTCATTCATTCATTCATTCATTCATTCATCACTCGCTCAGAAAATGCAGAGAGCACTCCCTCTGTGCGCCAGGAGCTGTGCTGGGTACAGGATGAGGTGGTACGTCAGAGGGCCCCCGCTCTAGGCTCCGAGGCCAGTGGCCTCCACGAGAGCATAGAGTCACTATACAGAGGGAGAGGAGCAGTGGGCGTCAGTCCAGGCCAGAGGGGCCGTCAGCAGAGTCGGGGTGGGGGAGTGGGGCGCACCGGCCGGTGAGGCCCCACAGGAGCCGTGTGGGCCGGGAAGCCGGCCTGTGCTTGGGGAGGGGCGGGAGGGAGGCTGCAGTGCGGCGCGGTCAGCTCCGGCGGTCAGCTCTGGCGCCAGGCTTCACGGAGGAGACAGCAGGTGCCCTCCGAAAGGCATTGGTGATCTCGTTTCCTCTCGGAGGAGCATGGACTGCAGAGGGGCCAAGCTGAGCAGGAGACACGGAAAAGCCTTTGGGGTCTAGGCACAGATGGTGAGGACAGCCTGGGCCTGGCAGGGGGTGACCGAGAGGGCTGGACAAGACAGAGCCCGGTGTGGCGTGGAAATGGCGAGCGATGTGTCCATTCAGGAAGGGACTGGCACGGCCCGTCACTAAGGGAGCCAAAGGACAGCCAGACGTGTGCGCGTGCCTGTGTGAGCTTGTGTGTGTGCCTGTGTGAGCTTGTGTGTGTGCCTGTGCATGCGTGCGTGTGTGTGTGCCTGTGCGTGCGCGTGCCTGTGTGAGCCTGTGTGTGCCCGCGTGTGTGTGCATGTGCGTGTGTGCATGTGCCTGTGTGTGCGTGCCTGTGTGCCTGTGTGTGCGTGAGTGTGCACGTGCCTGTGTTCACATGTGTGTGCGCACACAAAGGGCCGTGTTTCAGTGCGTGTGGAGGAGGCAGGGGCGGGGGAGGAGGGCGGCGCCCACGCCGAAGTCGCTGGCGTTTGTCTGTGCTGTGCAATTATGCATAATTTTTCTTTTCATTGTTGTTTCCCGAGTGTTCTGCATTGGACAAATATTGACTTGGTGCTTTAAAAAAATGTATTACGAAAAGACAGAAGCGACTCACGAGGCTTCCCGGTCCCCACATCACTGGGTCCAGACGCCTGGTGGTCTGGCCTCCTCGCAGGTGGGCAGGCTTTCCTCCACCTGTCCACCAGGTGTGCTGGCCCAGAGGGACTTGCCTGGGGAGCCTGCTGGCCTGAGCATCACCACACGGCACGGCTGTGGGCTCTCATGGTGTGAGGGTGAGCTAGGTCACCCACCATGGGCCCAGAGCGGGTGCAGGTCTAAGATGATGGGATGCTCAGCTGGGGGACAGAAGGCCCACAGCTCCGGCCGGACACTGTGGACGCTCAGGCCAGGGCAGCCCCAGACCCCTGAGCAGGGCTCAGGGGTCGCTGACACAACAGCAGAGCTGGGGCGTCTGGAGGAGGCGGAGGGGCCCCGCGGCAGGCGGGAGGCGCTCCAGAGTCCTGGAGAGGGAGATGCATTTGGGGCCAGGGCGAGGGCAGGGGACTGAGTCTCAAGCTCAGGACCCTGATGTCATGACATGCGATCTCTTTCCATCCCCACCGGCCTCAGGGAGGTGCCAAGGGGACCCGGCCCTGCCCACAGTACTGTCCTCAGGAGTGCGGGCACCTCGCAGGATGACACAGTAGAGAGGGACCAAAAAGAAGATGTAGCCCCAGGCCCCTGCCCCCCATGGCCATAGGGCTTGCTGGAGAAGCCAGCGAGGAGTAAAGCCTGTGATGGGACCTCACCTGGCGGGGGTGGGGGGGCTGGGCCCTGTGGGGTGGGGAGGTGCCACTCTGCTGGAGCTGCAGGTGGAGGTGGGTAGGGGAGGGGGAGGGACAGACCGCCCAGCGGGAGATCTAGGCCGGGCTTCCCGGCAGGCAGCCGAGTGCAAGGCGATGACCCAGGTCAGTTTGGAGGAAGCGAACCCAGGGCAGGTGGACTAGGACACGTCGAAAGGTCTAGACTGGGGGTGTCAGGGACCCCCATACCCGACGCTGTGGAGGGACGGAGGCCAGGGCGGGTAGGCAGGAGGCTGGGGCAGAGGTTGTATGAAGCGGGGGTGGGGACGAGGCCAGGAGGAGCAAACCCGTGTGCCAGGTGCTGAGACCTCCAGGCAGTGACATGACGGTGACAGGGAGGGCCACGTGCGCCCCCGGGAGGAGCATGGCCAGGACTGCACGTCCCCAGGACTTCGTTACCGCATGGGGTCCCAGGGTGGAGCAGAGAGGTCTGGGGGAGGGGCAGAGAGGGAGCACGGCGTGACGCTGAGGGTCCTGGGGGGGAAGGACTGACATCGCGGGAGGTGACCCATGGGACAATGACAGGAGGCGGGAGTGCAGGGGCGGGAGCTTCTGTCTGGGCCTGGCCGGGGCTCGGGGGCGGCAGGGTCGGGTCCCAGCAGCCGAGTTGCTGTCCTTCCAGGAGACGGGGCCCTGCCGGTGATGCCCCGGCCGGGTCAGTGTGCAGGAAAAGGACTTGGGACGGCACCCCCCGAGCATGGCCCATGCCTCGGACACCCCGCAAAATGTCGGAGACGCTCCACGCAGTGGAGTGATGTGAGCAGCTTCCGTTTGGGTCCCTGCGGTGGCCGGCGGGAGGCAGGGCCGGCACAGCGACACCGGCGAGGCGCTGCCGAGGGCTTCGCCGGACGGACAGAGACCGGTGGGCTCCGCGGCTGAGACCCCGCCTGGCCGGCTGACTGCGGACTCGGAGGGCTGGCTGCGGGAGTGGAGCGGGAGGAGCGGACTCATCCGTGAGGGAGGTAGATTTGCTTCATGGTGGCTGCAGATAAATTTAACGGCAAACGAGACAATAAAACATGTAATTCGCAGATGTACAGCACTGGCTGCCGGTCAAGGGCACCGAGACACTACCGAGATTCGTAGCCAGCCCATGAGAGAGCCAGTCAGGGGGCGGACAGTGCCCTGGACGTGTGGACCGAAGGCCTGGAAGGAGCCGGACTCTGGCGTCAGACGGAGGGGGTGTCCGTCCCGGCTCCGGCTTGCGATCAAGGGCCGTGTGACTCGGCATTTCGTTTTCTTTCCCTATAAGACGGGGCTATTAACCGTGCGCGCCTCCGAGGGCAGCTGGGAGGATTAGATGGGTGGAGAGGGTTGAGCATCCGGCGCCCTGCCCGGCCCAAGTGCTCTGTCAATGCTGTCGTAGTAACACTGCCGTCCTTGCCACTAGCATCGTCACCATCATGGTCGTGGCCGTCATCGTCCTAGTGTTGTTATTATTTTTCTTTTCCTTTTTTGTTACTGAAGCATAATCGACAGGTAACATTGTATTCATTTCGGGCGTATAACACAATGATTCGATATTTCTCTACATCGAGAAATGATTATCCCAAAAAGTCTACTTAACATCTGTCACCATACATGGTTACAAAGTTTATTCTTGTGATGAGGACTTTTAAGGTCTACTCTCTTGCAACTTTCGAATATGCGACACAGTGTTACTACCTGTCCCCGTGCGATACAGCAGCATGTTATTGTGCTACTGCTGTTGCTGGCGAGGCTGGGAGTCAGGCGGGGTCAGGCAGGGTCGGGTGGGGTCAGACGGGGTCAGGCGAGCCCAGAGCTTCTAAGGACAGCTGCTCACGGGGATGGACACATTGCGTTCTGGACCGCAGTGTCCATTCGCTACATGGGGAGGACGGAGCACCGGTGGCTTGTCCAGGGACATGACGCTTCTGTGTGACATTAGCTGGAAGTCGAAGGGGCCTCGCAGCCTCTGCACCATGCCACAGCCCACCCACGACGTGGCCTTGGAGACATATTTCTCGTATTCGCTATTCCCCTATTTCGGCGTAGGCAGAACCAGGAGAATTCACTCGTCCACTTACCGCTTAGCACACGGCACCGAGTACATGGTGCCTGTGACTTAGGCAGGGGCCGGAGGGGAGGGCCCTGCCCTTGAGGACTCAGTCCGTGGAGGACCGTGGACGGGTGCCAGCATTCGTCCCACGTGTGAGGGTGCAC
>NW_011889179.1:45745-47041 GCF_000151845.1 Pteropus vampyrus | reverse complement strand
GGGTCCTCCCCGGTCTCAGGCTGACCCTGTGCTGGCCACCTCCTCCCCATCCACCCCGTGATTAGATGTGCATCTTTGCTTCCTACCAAGGAGCTGTGAATTGGGCCATTATGTGGAGGAAAAAGTGTTTTCGATGATCACCAGGCAGAGGAGTCGTGACGTGGCCGGTGCCGAGTGAAGAATCAATTTGAGCCCGGGAGGTCCCTGCCATCCATCTCCCTTTGCCGGTAATTTGGGCCTCGCAGCCGCTGGAGCATCACAGCCCTGGATGGGGGGGTCGGGGGGGAGGATGCAGCCTCCGCCCCGTCACGTGGGGGAGGTGTGTGTGGGGGAGGGGAGGAAGAGACACTGGGCTTGCGGCAAGCGCGACCGATCACACACGCCAGGGGTGCCTGAATCAGGAGGTGGGGTGATCACCCGCGGTGACCTCCACACAGCCCTCGGCTCACGGGTTTGGTTTGTGGGGCACACCTGCCCCTCTCCAGCCCCCGATCCCTGGCTGTGAAGGAGCGTGGACCCGCCTATTTCTACGGCCGCTGCAGGGTGTAGGGAGCACACAAGAGAATCTGCGGGGGGCGGGGGGACACACTCAGGCTGGCCCTGTTTGTCCCCATGTGCCCTGAGGTACTCCTGCTGATCACCTTCCACAGGGAGCCCTATGGTGCTGGAACCCAGTGTCCTGGCCCCTGTGTGTGGCCACAGGCCGGGGAGGGCTGTGCGGGAGGTGGGCAGGCAGCCCCCGTCCTACCGCCAGGCTGGCCCTGAGCCGGAGCAAACGGGGTGGGGAGGGCGGCTGAGCTGCCGACGCGGACGACCCCACCGTCTCTGGGCACAGACACGGATGCTAGTCTCTTGCTGGCCCCGAGCCCCCCTGCCGTAGGCACCCTGCATGCTGACACTCAGAGACCCCGGTGCCTGTCACATCTGCCGTCTCCAGCGGGGATGGTCACCGTGCCCAAAGCAGCCCAGGCTCCCACGGGTGAGGCCGTGACCATGCCCGCAGCGCACTGGCCACACGCGGCAGGTCGCCAGCACCGCCGAGCTCGGGAGGCTGTGGTCCTCACGTCCCTGTGAGGAGAAATGGCCGCCAGGAAATGAAGGGGACGGGAAGGTAAGGGTCTCAGGCAGCTGCACACTGGACTCCGGACGTCCCGGCCATCCGATCACGGAGCGGAACGCGAGATGCCGAGGTCTTAAATGCCCGGGCACCAGCGTTCCAAGGACAGCAGCGTCCTGCCCCACGGGCCGGCGGCTCTGCGGGGTTGCAGAGGCGTGACGTGGACCGCGCCTGGACCG
>NW_011889179.1:41033-43995 GCF_000151845.1 Pteropus vampyrus | reverse complement strand
CCGGACAGGCCGACCGCCGCCCACGTCGGGCCCGGCGCTCCCGACAGTGCGCGTCCTTCCTAATGTTTCTTCCAGGAGCCGCCCGCCTAGTTCCATGTGCACGGTCAGCCGCAGAGGTCGTGGCTCAGGAGCTGGATGGAGCAGCTCCCCACGGTGTCCCAGGAGAGAATCAGGGGAGGTACTTGTGGAGGTCGTGGCTGCGGACACTTTAGAAGCAAAGGAAGATGGAAGGCCTCAGCCGCGAGAGCAAAGGATGGAGTAAGTAAACGAATGAGCACAGGCAGAAGGCAGGAGAGCTCCCGGCACGGGTGAGCCCTCCGAGGCCCCGGCACGAACCAGAAGGGGGACGACGGCGTCCGTCCCGGCTGGACCTGAAGCTGGCCCCTGCTGGCCCCCGCTGTGTCCGGCTGTCTTCGCCCTCCCGACCGGCTGCGGGATGGTCAGCATCGCCTGGGAGCTAGTAAGGAATGCAGCGTCTCAGGCCCCACTCAGCCCGGAGTCTGCAGACGCCTGGGACGCAGGTCACCCTGGAGAGACTCCGCCCAAGACACCGGCATGTGCCTTTGAGCCTCGAGATTCAGTCCGCATGCCTGTCACCCCCAGGACGAAGGCAGCAGCCCAGCCGCACCTTCGGACCTCACTAGTGACTCAGCCCGCCTCGCACCGTGTGGGGTTGTTGCCTTTGCCCAGAACCACCCCCCACACCAGGGTCCCAGCCTTCCCGACCCCAGAGACCCTCCCCGTGCGTCCCACGTTTCAAAGTGCCCTCCGTACCCATGACCACACGATATAGGCCCCTCAGTCCTGTCAGATTCAGCTCAGAATCCCCACCCGTGCCTGGCACACAGCAGGGTCCACTGAGGAGCTACAGATCGAATGGGTGGGAAGGTGGGCTGCACCCCAAGGAGCCCCCGACGAGACGGGGAGATGCAGCCCCTCCCTGGAAACTGGGTCCCAAAGGAAGAGTGAGCCTCAGCCTCCGGCAGCCCGTAATCTAGTTAAGGATAAACAGCTTTATGCATGAAGGTGACTTGAGGACATTGACTGAGAGCCACGTGGGCCACTGCAAGCTGGATATGGGGCACCCAAGTCTGAAATTAGGGAAAAAAATGCATCGACCTGGTGGCCGAAACAAAATCACAGCCGCGTCTCTTTGCGAATTGAGTCCGTCACCCACAGTGCTCCCTGCCGCACGGGAGGAGCTGCGGCTCCTCGCGGTGCTTTGATTCCCGTCCCCATGGACAGGGATGTGGCCAAAAGAGGCAAAGGGACGGCGCCCGCATCCTCAGGAGGCGCCGCGGCCGGTGCGAAGGACTTAGGCCTGGGGACTGGAGTTGCCCTCAGCTCCCGGGAGGACTGCGCCGTGACGAAGTCGGAACCCGAGCCGGCGGGACGCACGCATGGGCCACGAGCGGTCCTTCCGACGTCCGCGGTCCTTCCGACGTCTGAGGTCCTTCCGACGTCCACGGTCCTTCCTGGATCCGAGGTCCTTCCTCGTCTTCGGGGCGTTCGATGGTCCGGACAGACACCCACAAACACGACTCCGCTGACCGTTAGCCGGGCGTGACGCTCCCTCCCTTGTCTACTGGGCTATGTCCTTCCCAAGAGTTCCGTCCCCTCCCGCCCACGTGCCAGCCTCGCCCACGGCCACGGCCCCTCTCCCTTTGTCCTCCTGGAGCACTGACCCTTTGCAGGGGCTGGGACCCGGCAGACGCCAGCTCCCCGCCGGCCTCCGCGGCGCTGGCCTTCGGCTGGGAACCCACCGCTCACTCCCGTCACCTGGTAGCGATCCCGGTCTCTACAGCGCGGGCCGAGCGCCACCGGCTGTGGGAAGCTCTCGGCGTTGGTCGCTTCCGTGTGCTCTGTCTCTGTGTCGTTTCCTCTTAGAAGGAGACCTTCTCGAAGGCGGGTTTTCGCCCATCACGCTCTGCTATCAGCCCGCGGAAAAGACGCCCAGGTAATACAGCCACGCGTCCGAATACCTGGCGTTCTTGCCTCTCGGTTTTCTCTGGAGACGTTCGAGAGACATCGATATATTTGACGTCGATGTCTCTCGAACGTCTCCAGAAGGTCGGAGGTCGGAGCTTCCAATCCTGACGCGGCCACTCGCTGTCCGTGGGACCTTGGTCACTCTTGTAGCCACTGCGCGCTCATTTGTCTTAGAAGAGGAGGAAGAATCATGCCCTGTCCCGGGCCATCGTGGGGCCTAAATGGCAGGATGCGTAGAAATCGCTCCAGACTGCGACGCACGGGTGTTTGCTTATGAAACAAATGTTGACGGGGGACCCGCTGAGTGCCGGCGCCGGTCACGCGGGGGGACCTGGCTCTGGCACTGGCGTTAACGCTGCTGCACAGGGTGCTGTGACTAGTTAGCTCCCCGAGAAAAGAAGGTGGAGGTCTTGATGGTTTTCCTTCCCGAGCCTGCGACAGCCTGAAAATGATGGAGGAAATCTGGTCTACGTGGGATTCAGAGCACAAAGGCAGGAGGCTCAAGAGACACCTTGGCGTCCGACCGAAGAAAACCTCCCCTCCCGTTCCAGACACGCGCGACGCTGATTGGAATGGGTGCCACCCGCCTAGCTATAAACGCACGGAAAAGCTGACCCGCGGGAGAGCCTCTTAAAGAGTTGCGTGAGGCGTAGGAAAGAGGCTGAGGCTGAGGAGATGGATCGAGAAGGTCCAACATGGTGTCCCACGGGGTTCAGAAGGAGACGGTGGATCAGAGAGAGGAGATGTTCGAGGAGATCAGGGCCATGGTTATTTGAGAACCATAAGTCCTCAGCTGAGAGAAGCCCAGTGCGTCCTGAGCGGGATAAGTTCACACAACCCCGCGACAAGACATATTTTCATGGAATCGCAAAACCCCAAAGAGAAAACCTTAAAAGCAACAAGGAAATACAGGCATATTTATGACCAACCACAGGGGATATTGGGAGGCAATGTGGTAACTCATTCAAACTGC
>NW_011889179.1:36533-38983 GCF_000151845.1 Pteropus vampyrus | reverse complement strand
GAGTTTTTCAAAAGCCTTTAAAACTTCTCGAAAGAATTTTAGGATGTTATCGTTATTACCTAAGAATAAGAAATAATTTATTAGCATCAAAGAGAAGGCGCCTGAAGCAAAAGATTGGTGACTGTAACTAATCCATGCGTGTGGCGCACACACACACACACACACACACACACACACACCCCAAAAACGCAATGAAAAAAAAAAGGAGGAATAGTTTAAGTACATATAGCAAAGCACTCGTGTCCAGAATATGTAAATAACTTTCACCAATCAATAAGAATAAAGTAAATAATACAGGAGAAAAAATAGACAAAGAGTATGAATTTCGGTTCGTCAAAGAGGACCCCAAGTGGCAACAGCCTCGAAAGACGTCCAGCCCCCTGGACGGCAGCTTGGCACAGCCAGCGAGGACGCAGCGTGGGTGCCCAGGTCCCAGAAGTCCCACCCGGCCCCTGAGACCCAGCAAGCCCTCCTGCTCCAAATCCTGTATTCTCCCGACGTGGAAATCATAGGCAACATAACCTACCCGGCACGTGTCATTTTTAAAAAAAATTAACATAATGCCCCCCCCACACTGTATACAGGAGAAACAGAAAGACAGTGATTTATGGAAAAACAATACGTCATTCTACGTGTAAATGCTTAGGCACAGCTAACCGGAAGACTCGGCGAAGGTGTCAGACGCTTTTATGATAATGAGTAAGTCTGCATTTGAAATATTTAGCTGGACAGTGTCTACGCTTTACATAAAACATTTCGAAATAAGGCCGGATAGAAACACCTGTGCGCGCGCGTAATCACGGTCATTAGCGTGAGCGCAGGCTCGTCGAGCTCATCGAGACGCGCTGAGCGGCGCCTGACGGAGGGTCGGGGCCGTGCGACCCCGTGGGGGTGACGTTTCTGGGGAATGCGCCCCTGAGCGCTCTGAGAGGGTGACGCTGCTCAGAAGCCACCGGCGACTCGGTTACCTGAAGTGGCGGAAGAGGCTTCGTAAAGGTCTGAGCAAGACACAGCTCGGCCTGACCTCGGTGTCCGAGGGAGCCGCATCTCTCGAAATGACCGAGTCGTGGAGACGGAAAACGGGTCAGTGCTGGCCGGGTGGTCGGCGAGACGGTGGGGACGTGCGGGGTGCCCCAAGGCCGCCGTGGCGACGGGTCGGATGTGACCTGATTTCGGTGGCGGTTACACGGAGAGACACGTGTGACGGGCGTCACAGAACTGCACACGTCCCGTTCCGGTATCAGGGTCTGGCGTCGACCGCGTCCTCCGTGTGCTGTCAGAAGCCGGGGGTGGGGAGAGGGACCCGGGACCTCTCTGCACCGTCTCTGCAACGTCCTGAGAATCGACAATGACTTCAAAATAAAGTTTTTAAAAATGGTTAACTGTAAAAAAATATATAGAAAGACCCAGTGAACAAGCTTCGCTCAGCTCCCTGAGGCAGTTGCCCCTCAGCCCGAATGCCAGACGCGTGTGGGGCGTTGGCGTCGCAGCCTGCCAGGAGGCGGGGGGACCCCGGGCCAGGGCCCGAAGTCAGGGTTTGCTCATCACTTAGCGCTTTCAGGGCCTGGCTCCCTGTGTCCTGTCCGTGACACGGGGATGAAGTCGGTGTGACGTTCAGGGATAAAGGGTCATAAGGTGACGAACCAGCACAGAGGGGCTGTTACCGCCGCCTGGGGCCTGTTGCCAAGAGGCCGGGATCCCCTCGGACATTGGGGCTGTGGGCGCTCCACAGGGAGCCTCGGAGACTTCTAAGACAAACGCCTGGGACATAGGACAGAGCAGGGGTCAGGCAGGAGGGACATGGGAAATGTCACCTTGCTTTCTACCAGTGGGGAGGCCTCTGAAGCACCGAGGCGAGGTGACCCTGCCTCTGTTCCCTGGGCCCCTGGGAATGACGGTCATGGGTTGTGGGGAGGGGGGCATGTGACAGCCACAGCCTTTCACAGCCGGGGAGGCAAGCAGGACAGCTGGAGGCCCCTGCTGAGAGGTTCATAATTAGAAGCAAAATCAAAGAAAACGCCGTCCAGTGACGGCTTCAAACTGGGCTGTTTCGAATCAGCCAACATCAGGGCTTGTCAGACGGGTGTTGATTGAAAAGAAGGTTGTGTGTGTGTTGTGTGTGTGTGGTATGCGCTCCATGCGTGTGGTAGATCTGGTGTGTGTGTGGTACACGTGTGCGTGTGTGTGGTACGTGTGGTGTGGCATGGTGTCCCAGGGGATGATGGTGACAATGAGCTGGTGTCCAGCACCCGCCCGATGTGGACCCCTCAGCTGAAGGATGCAGAGCTGGTGAGGGTGGGGAGCACCGTCTGGGGGAGTCTGAGTTCGGAGGGGCGGGGGGCTCCTTCTGGAAGGCAGGGGTGGTCAGGAGGACTCGCCTCCAGGAGGCAGGCTCTGTGCTTCCCGGGGGTGGGGACGAGGCCCCAGCACAGAGTGGGAAGCAGGGGACC
>NW_011889179.1:31245-35290 GCF_000151845.1 Pteropus vampyrus | reverse complement strand
CGCGTGTGCGCGTGAGTGCGTCTGTGCACGTGTGCGCGTGTGTGGACACGCTGCATTCTCTGACCCGGGCCACCGAGAACAAGCGAGGGGACGTCACAAAGCCACGCAGAGAAGCCGGCGTCCCCCTGTGGTAATCGGGAGAGCTGGGAAATGCCGGTGCCCGCAGCTGGGTGCTCGCCACGCGGTTACGGACCGAGGCTGCGTGTTGCCTCGCCCACCGTCATTAAGGCTGCACCTTTACGGCAGCATGCACAGGTATCCCACCGGGCTCAGACACGGGGCGCAGCCTAGGGACACCGCATGCGTCTTCGGGCGCGGTGGATCCAGTGCTTTATCCAGCCGTTGGCAGAACCCTAAGCGGGGCGTCTGCGTCTGGTGGAGGTCGACGCGGAAGGTCAAAGAAGTGGCTTGTTCGAGGTCATCCTGCTAACAGGCGGCGGAGAGAATTTCTTCCCGGAATTTCAGACTGACAGCCCCCGCCCCAGTCCCGTCTACAACAGTAGTGACCACAAGAGGAGCCACCTTGCCATCCTCCCTTTCGTCCCCACGTAGCGTGAAAGGACAGCGCCTCCCCACACCACCAGCAGGGCGCAGAGGCTCCAGGGCAGGTGACGGGGGGTCCCCCCCTGGAGTGGGGGATCCAGGCCTCCTTACCGGGCTCCTGCGTCCCGGCGGGTCTGCCTCTCAGCCCGCCTCCATGTCGGCCACGCCGTGACCCGACGTCCCCTGAGGCCTGGCTCCATCTCCAGCAGCCAGAATGGCAGCCACTCCCAGATGTGGGGTTTAAGTTAATGTTAAATTAGATGCAATTAAAGAATCGGTTCCTCGGCGGCACTAGACACATGGCACGTGCCTGGCAGCCCGTGGTGGCCAGTGGCTCCCACATTGGGCGGCACAGACACGGAACACCGCCATCCTCCAGAAAGTTCTGTCGGGCAGAGCTGCTATACGGCAGGGCCAGCTGGTCGGTGTCCGGGTGTCGCAGGCTGTCCAGACTGTCACAGCCCCCGACTCCATCACGCAGAGATGTGCGGTCGTAGGCGAGAGACAAACACGTAGGCGAAGCTCTGCCCCGAAACTTTGCTCACGGAACAGGCGGTGGACGGGGTTTGGCCCCCGGGCTGTCAGCCGATCCCACTACAAACCGAAGTCGCTCACAGGCGCTGGAGCGTGGAAAACAGAAATGGTTGCAACACACAGATTCTAAGCTAAGTTCCGATTTCCTAGAAATTTCTCATGATTAAAACCCCGGATGTGGTGTGTCCCACGCATTGTCTCTTGCTCCTTTGAGGGTTGCTCCGGCAAAGCGGAGGAGGTGGCGGGAAGTTGGGAGAGGGGGTCACACCAGGGGGGCAGGTCCCAGGACGGCACCCCACAGTGGGCACCCCGGAGGGCAGGCGATCGGAGGCCCCGGATGGCAGGTCTCTGGGGACTATTCCGTGGGGGTCTCAATAGGATCCTTTTACAGGTGAAGATTCTTTAAAAACGGTGCTCCTTGGAGTAAGAGCGAAGAGGAAGGCGGGCAGGAATGTCAGCCGGCCGGACACCGCTCTCTGTGTGGAAATGCGGCCAGCCGCCCGCGCCCCGGCCGTCCCCTGGGGAAGGCACGGCAGGGCTGCCCTGGCAGACGCGTCGTGTGCTGCTTTGCACAGGTGGGAGTCGGCCGCGCTGGCACCACGTGTGAACGGAGCGGCCTCGGCCCCAGCAGGAGTCCGCGGCGGCAGAGGGCCGCTCTGCGGGGAACCGGGGCGAACACCTTCCTTTCTAAAGCGACAGGAAGTCGGCGGCGGCTTCTGAACTGTGTGGGAAAAGACGTATGTCGGTCTATTAGGCAAAGTTACAGGAATCGAACGCCCGTAACTTGGTCGGGGAGTAGGGCCGTGGGTGGCCCGGCATCCCATCTACTATTGTGGGGAGGTCAATCCACGATGCATAAAACCGAAACCCAAAATTACAGAGAACCGGAGAAGAATCTTATTCGAAACATAAAGGCAATTACCAGACGACTCAGCGACGAAGGCTGAATCGGGTGGGGAGGGGCGGAGAGACAGGCAGAGGGCAGCTGCTTTTATTAGAAACGCTAATTGTTATTCATTGTTATCCGTTTTACAAAAGAATGGAACGCCTTGATTGGATTCCGGCTGCTTAATAGGATGAAATCAGGTGTCGCTGGCTCGCAGGAGGCGCCGGGAGACCCAGGACCTGGTCCACGCCGTGCACTTAGCGGCGCAGGCTTCGGGTGACCTTGGGTCTGCCCTTCCCTGGGGAGTCTCCTCTCCAGCCTGTTTTCCCGGTACATGTGTCAGTGGCCGAGGGTTGGTTCAGCGTGGCGACCTCACACTGCATCAGGAAGGCGACCTAAGCTTCTTCCATGATGATCGCAGATCAGTGACAACGGCAGGCAGGGTCAGCAGAGCCAGCACCCACGCACCAGCGTCGGCGGAAATCGAGGGGGCGTCGGGGCGCAGCCGGGGCCGCCAACGCCTCCCGCCACTGTGGGGAGCGCGCGCTCTGAAGGCCAAGCTGTTCCTCCCGAGCGATCTGCGCAGGCCCACGGCTTGTGGTCTGCGGACGCCCGTCCGGGTCCCGCAGACGGCGTGAAGCGAACGCCCACGGCTGTGCCGTGCGCCAGCCCCACCCCGAAACCCCAAATGCCCCTCGGGATAAAGCGAGGCCAGCATGGTAGGTTCACGTCGAGGACGGCTGTGCGCGCCCCACACGTCCACGAACAGCACGAGAGAATGAAGCATGTCCCCGGGGACGGCGTGTCCCGTGCTTCCTTTCAGACTGACAGCCCCCGACGGCGGGAAGGACACGTGCACACCTAGGTCGAGGCGCATTCCTGCGGCGCAGCGGGACAGAGGGCGAAGGGGCGTGGCCGCAGAAACCGGGCGAGGGGTGACCCGGGGGCGAGGGGAGGGCGGGTCAGAGGGCGCCAGGCTCCGGGCGACTCCACCATGTAAGTGTGCACGTGTGCTTGGCGGCGCAGGCTTCGGGTGACCTCGGGTCTGCCCTTCCCTGGGGAGTCTCCTGCACCCCAGAGACGGCCGCCTGCACCAGAACTCACCAGAAACTGCGTCCTCGGATGCAAACCCCGCGGCAGAAGACGGGCCGCAGAGGCAGCGAACTCCGGCACGGGGGACAGCGGCGCGGCAGGGGAACCCAAACGCAGTCACGGCTTTAGGATCCACGCGGGGACGGGGACAGGGACGATGACACGGGGTACGGCAGGAAACCGCGTCGCCTGGACCCCCGAGGCGCTTCCTCGCGGTCTAAAGAGCAAAGATAAATATCCGAGTCCTGACGGGAGGGGGCGTCCGGTGGGGAGCACGGAGAGGAGGGGCCTAAACTGCGCCGGTGCAGAGACGTTGCTCAGGAGGAAGTCGCATAACGGGGAGCAGGGGTGACCATCGAAAACAGAGCTGCGGGGAGCTTTGCCGGACAGGAAAAGACCAGATGAGAAAGATCAGAGGTCGCGTTCTTCCCCTAACGAAAGCGGAGAAACTGCCGCCGGCCGGGCAGTTGTCTCTTTTTAATTTTGTTTAGAAATGGATGGGTCCTCATTCCGCGTTCTGCCGGAAAAAAACTCTTACCACGAAGGAACGGGAGGGGGGTCGGCCTGCAATTTCTCGCGTGCAAGGAGGAGATGGAGCCGGGCGTGCAGGGAGCTGAGGGAATGAATTTTTTTGGCTTAAAGATGGTTTTCCGGGGAGATGAAGGGAAAGTAATAACCCACAGATGAGGCTGGGAGAACATTCTGGAAACGCCTGGAGCCCGTGCTGGCCTGGAGCGTGTCAGGGTGAGTGGACGCTGGGCCTGTGGTGTGCCCTGAGCTGAGGGACCGAGCTGAGCTCCGTGTCCAGCAGGGCAGTGGCGCTGGAGGGACCGGGAGCCAGAACTCGCCTGTGAGGGGGCCCGGGGCGGTCGGAGGGGACAGCGGGCTCAGGGACGCAGGTGAGCAGCCAGCCCGGACGTTGAGGACACACGCCAGCAGCTCAGCCGGAGGTCTCAGCGGTGTGACGAGACATCAACGTGGGCTGAGGCC
>NW_011889179.1:27843-29520 GCF_000151845.1 Pteropus vampyrus | reverse complement strand
GAGACCAGCGCTCCTGCTGGCCCCCACAGGGGCCCGGGGCTGGACAGGGGGTCCCCTTGGCCACTCAAAGAAGCCATCAAGAATTATTTTTTTAAAATTATTTTAAGGTTTTCATACTGAAGAGTATTCATTAAAATATTTTAATGGCTGTAAGAATTGTTATTTCTTTAATTACTGAGGGCCAAAGGAGCCAGGCAGTCACAAGGGCACGTCCTGTCCCCTCTGTGGCCACCTGGGCTTCCGGGTAAGGTGACCGTCTCAGGATGTCCCCGGAAATGGCCCCGGCGCCTGGGCTGCAGCCAGCCCTCCTCCTGTGCGCGTGGGCCCAAGGCCTGGGGCGAGGTTGGAGCTCAGCAGCCTGCAGGGTGCCGGCAGTGCCCTGGTCCCACCACGGTGTCCCGGGACGTCCTGGGAGGGGAGGCGCAGTGCCCTTTCGTCACACCGAGCAAGCATGAGCGAGGAATGCGGGTTGGCTTTAGAACAGTCCGCGATGGCCCATCGCAGCCTCCGAGGCGGTCCCGCCTGGACCATTCAGACCCTTTCCTTGGACGCTCGAAGCCCCCACAGTTCCGGGGACATCAGAGCAAAGGCATTTGAAACCCCGCAGTTAGATCGCGATCGCGGGGTACCCTGGGCTGATCGACTTCTGTCACGAAGGGACCTCTGACCTGCTGTTTTCAGTCTGGGACTCCGCGGGCTGCGAGCACCTGTCCGTGGTTCTGAACTTTCTCCGCACTGCGCCGCTTCCCGCCTGAGCCGATGGGCCGGGTGGTGGCGGGGCCAGCCGCAGGACGCTCCGCGAGCTGGCTGTTGGGTGACACACGCCTCGTCCTCCCAGATAAGCCTCGGAGCCCTCTCCCTCCGCCCTGTTTTTGAAGCTTCCAGTCCCCAAACCTGCTGCTCATCCGTGCGTGCCACATGTCAGGTTTTCTCCCCAGAGGCGCTTGGCAGCAGGCCAGTGCCTCAGGATCATGATGAAAACCACCCAGGCTTTTCATGGCTCACTGAAGGCGTCCGGGACGGAGAAGTTAGAGCTGTCTCTGTGTGTGTCACCTGTGGAGGCCTCTCATTAGAGCTGGGTTGACAACTCACAGGTTTGGGAGCTGAGGAGGCCGGAATAGGGGGAGAGGGAGGAGCCCCATCTTTTTCTTCTGCTTTCAAGACTGAACTGTGAACAAGGAGGAGCTTGAACAGACCCTGGATTTGCCCACAGCCACGCGCTGACCTTGGCCCTGACCCCTCAGTGCAGAGCAATCCTCGTCTCCTGGGGGACCCTGCCTGGTTCCCCCAATTGCCCCAACACTCACACTGCCCAGGATGGACCGGCCATGGGCCTGAGGCCCCTCGTCCTGTCACCGGATCCCACCACAGTGACAGGTGCTATAAGTCGCAGGCCTGCTGGCCACCTGGCTGGCCTCAGCCTTGCTCACTTGTTAACCACTAGCTGGGTGTGATGCACAGGCAGCCAGGCTCTCAGCCTGCAGGTCCTCGTGAATAAGATGAGACGACACCACTCATGCGCGGTGGACATCGACCGCCCATGCGTCCCAGGCCCCGGGAGAGCAGGTGCTCCACGAGCGTGGCTACAAGCTCATGCCTTCGTAGAGGGAGACAGGTGAGCAGGCCACGTGCGCAGTGCGTGAGGCTCAGTGCGTCCTGGCGGCAGGCGGCCCCCCC
>NW_011889179.1:24332-26668 GCF_000151845.1 Pteropus vampyrus | reverse complement strand
GAGACCCCACTGCAGGGCTCAGAAGCTCTCTCTGAGCCCCACACGGGTTGGGGTGCGGGGGAGGCAAGGGCTCATCCTAACGCCCCGCTCACTCCCTCCCTAACGCCCCGCCCCCTCCCTAACGCCCCGCCCACGGCTCCGCCCCCTAACGCCCCGCTCCGCCCCCCACACACTGTTCTTTTCACTCCGCAGATGCTCAGAACCTCACACCCTTCACATGGACGCGTCTGAGACGCGTTCCCACGCGGTCCCGCGTTCGCCGTGCTGCTCGTGAAGGGGGAGACGCGACCCCCGCCAATCGCGGCTTCTCCGAAACTGGGGCATCGCCGTTGAAACCAGCCCGTTATCGATCGCACACTCGACAGGCCCGTGTCCACGGCCTGTCACACGGCACCGACGTCTCCGCGTTGTTTTTCAGCCGGTAATTCCTTAAAGACGGAGACAATAGTCATTTAATATCGTTTGCTCAAATGAACAGTTCCCCGAGCAAATAATAATCATAAAAAAAGTCCCCGAGAAGCCAATTAGATGCTGCGGCTCGTACCGGGCAGGGGCCTTTTGAATCGCCGCCGGTTTTACGAGTGCAGCTGTGTCACCCAGATGACGCCTCAGCGCCTTTGCCGCGGAATCGGACGCGAGCGCAGGCGGCTGCACGGGGGGCCGGCCGGCTTGGGGACCCGATGGGACGCTTCGGACACGCGGCGGTGGCGGAGGGGTTTTTCTAAAGGGAAAGGCGGGCAGGGGGGGGGGGGGGGGCGGGGGGAAGCCAAGACCTTCCGGGGTTGAGAAATGGGACCGAGCCCAGGTTCCCCAGAGGCGGGGACGCCGTGCCTGACCTGTCCGCAAGGACCGCGGGGGCTATCGGGCGGGGACTGCCTCCCTCGGGCCCACGGGCCGAGCTTCCCGACTCCGGGCTTCCCGACTCCGGCACGCGCGCCCTTTGGGGGCCTCGATACCTCTAGTCTCCGTCATTCCAGAAAGCGCCCATATGCACAGGGTTCGCGGGCAGATCCAGGGCCCAGGGAGCCCAGTCGTGGTCACTCGCTTTGTGACGCGGGCCCCCGCCCCCCGTTCTGCCCCCGGCTGCCCCGCCTGCCGCTCCTGCTCCTTTGTTGGCTTCTCTGAGACCAGAGTCACCTGCAGTCTAAGAGCCCTTGGAATACAGGTCCAAGCACTGAAAGAACGCGATCTCCTTCCCCCCCGGCCCCGTCAGGTCACCGACGGTGACACAATGGCTCACGCCTTGCCTTTTTCCTTTAATCTCATCCAAATGTGGGGAAATATATAAACGATTTTGTTGTTTTTATTTTTTAACGACCTCCCATGCTCCTCCCCCGGAATCACCTGCCACGGCCGTTGCTCCCCGCCAACCCCTCCGTGTCACGTCCGTTTCACGGCTGCGTGGCAGCTCCGAGTGCCAGTCCCCACACACCTTCCCGCCCGCCGTCCTCCCTGAGGGAGAGGTGGGGCCTCGCCCAGCGCAGACGGCCGCCAACGCGCGTGCACAGGCACATGCACACACGTGCACGCATGTACACACGCATGCTCACGTGTACACACAGCATGCGTTCTGGGAGGACCGCTTTGGGGCTCTGAGCCCCTGTCTCAGCCTCACCTGCCCTCCAGCCATATGGCGAGTTTTCCTGTGCCCATCAGAGAGCTCTGAGCTGGCAGGACGCGAGGTAAAGGACAGAACTGAACGGGGGCCGGCGGGTGAGCCGCCGGCTGGGCCTGGCAGGGAGCCAGGGCTGGGCGTTTGCCCCCTGTGCACTGCAGTCTCTGCGTGAGCCCGCGGGGGCTCTGTACCGAAGCACCGCAGACAGGGCCAGACAACAGAAACGTATTTCTCGCAGTCTGGAGGCCGGAAGTTCAAGATCAAAACTTCAGCAGGCGGTTCTGTCTGAGTCCTCGCTCTTTGGCATGGCACGGCCGTCTCCTCCCGTGTCCCCAGGGCCGTCCCTCTGCGCATGTCTGTGTCCTGATCGCTTCTTCCTGAGAGGATGCCAGGCAGACTGCGTAAGGACTCCGCCTGACCACCTAACCTTCATCACCTCTGTCAAGGCCCCGTGTCCAACCACCGTCACCTCTGACGTGCTGGGGTTAGGGCTTCAGGACATGAAGTTGGGGGGATGTAGCTCAGTCTCCAAGAGTCTCTGTGCTTGGATGGACCCTGTGGCCATGAAGGCGGCCCGGTGAGTGGCCGGGCACCTTCCCAGTGGGACACAGCAGCCAAAGCGCAGGACGAGACAAACAAGTACCCCGTACCTCCTTTGCCACAAAGATCCTGAGAGGCATTGAGTCCACGCGGGGACCCCTGGCTCAGAAGCCGGGCCGTG
>NW_011889179.1:19979-23647 GCF_000151845.1 Pteropus vampyrus | reverse complement strand
ACGTCGCCCAGGGTGCTCCTGATAGTCAGACCCAGGCTCACACTCGGGAGGGCCCTGGCCCCCCAGGACCTGCTTCCCGCTGCCGACAGGACCTCTCCAGGAGTCCCCGCTGCTGGGCACGGTCCCGGGATACCCGCCAGCGCCGCACTCCTGGACCGCAGCTGCGCCTGCGCCGTACGCGGCCCCCCCGCGGGCGCGCACGGTGCCCGGTCCATCCACGGTGGGGGCGTGGCTTGGACCCCGCACGCCTGCACCGAGGCTGGCATCTCCGCCTCTCGGGCCATTTATCTCCCTAGAAACAGGGCAGCAATATGCTTTCACGGGAAGAGCAGGTGCGCGCTCGCCACGAGGTGCTGTGCACAGATCAGGGCTCGTAACGGACGCCGCCACCCCCCATACACGTCCCTGCTCCACCAGGCCCCGCCCACCCTGCCTCCAGCAACCTTGGAAGAGCCATCTCAACAGATGGCAAGGGGGGGCCCGAGCAGCCGGCGAGAGCCGGGCCTGGCCTGAAGCCATCTGTCCTGCTTTAAGCGCCTCCCCACTGGCCACACGTTCCGACGTGCAGCCACATCAGCATTTTACAAAATAACAGCTCCAAGCAGGGGACCCTTGTGAGCTGTCATTGTTGCCAACCATCGGATTTTGACATATTCTGGCTAGTGCAGCTTCATTTGCATGCAGACGTCCGAGGCCAAATGGACCACCCATGGTGGCGATGTTAGCACCACGTAGGTCAAAGTGGCGGATTGCAATCTGAGGGCCCTCGGCAGAAGGAAGTGGGTGAGGCGAGGTGGTTAGCTCCGCCCAGCGCACATCCGGTGTTGACCATTGGTGGGGGGAGACAGAATGGCAGAATCCAGGAAACATTCAACTACGTGTCAGGTGTCACCGACCCGGCTGGGTGTCATGTTGAATTCCGAGCAGAAACTCTCCGTGATGTTTCTTGAACCGATGGCTGTGCCTGCGAAGCCTTCTGTAGGCCCGGCCTCCACACATGACCTGGCTCTGGCTCTCTGGAGAGTTCTCTGGGAATGCAAAGCCTGGCAGCACCAGGCGGAAGCAAAGCCAGGCATAGGGTTGGCCTGCCAAGGACCCCAAGCCGGCCTCGCTTGGGGAGGAAAGCCTTGGACGCGCGGGGGCCTGGCTCGGGCGTCCTGGCGAGTGAGAAGACCCCACTGCTGGGCAGGACGCAGCTTGGAGACCAGGCAGTGGCAGCGTGGAAGGCGGTGTGCAGGGGCTTGCTGAGCTGGAATGGCCCATGTGGCGAGGGGGCAGGCAGGTGACAGACAGGTGCCCCGACCAGCCCGCTGGGGTGCGGCGCTGCCAGGATCCCAGCAGAGCACGGTGGAGAAACAGAGGCCGAATTCCTCCCATTGGGCCGGCACGGCTGGGAGTGGGGCTCAGGGACACAGAGCGGGTGGCAGGGGATGGGCCTTCTGACCTCCAGGGTGCGGCTGGGTCGGGGAGGGGCTCCTGAGACCGCCGCTGGCCCTGACTAGGGAACAGGAAGCTGAGGGCAGGGGGCGGTTGACCCAGATCTGGGTTGAGAGACCAAGGACGGGCTGTGGGCAGACCAGGGAGCCACGTCTCCCCCAAAACCCAGTAAAGACTCTCCTTCCCAGGGAACCAGGCTCCCCTGGGGGTCCCAGGCCAGGACCTGCTCTGAGGTTGGTTTGGAAAGCTTGCTGGTCCAGCCCCCTGACCGAGTCCAAGCCTTCTGTCCCTTCTGCTGTGCTCCTGCTGGACGGTCGCCAGCATGCCTCGTCCTCGGCCACAGCGAACGATGCCCCGTGCAACTGTGACATCCTTGGGGTGACACGGGACGGAACCGCCAGTTGCAGCCGACGTGCGGTTTCACCGAGAACGCCCATATTGGCCTACGGGCTCCGCCTGCGGTTGTCCCCCTGTACCGCACCAGGCTCTGCGCACCCCGCTCCCCCAGCAGCATCTGTTGTCAACTGACTTTGTCATTCCGATGGCTGCCAGGTGGCATCCCAGCAGAACGATGTGCTTTTTCGGGTGGGTGATGTGAGCTGCTGGTTTTCTGCTGGTTTTTTTGTGTTTTGCATCTCGCGCCTCAGGATCTTGAGCACGTGGGCCGCAGGCGTGTGTCTCCCCCACCCCGGCCCCCCCGGCCTGCTCCTGGGCCTCGGCCGCCCTCCGCTGGGAGAAGCTCATCTGGACGCGGCGGTCCAAGCCGCCCCTCCCTCACTGCTTCTGCTCGCGGGGTCTTGACGAAAAAGCCCTTCCCGCCACCCCAACGTCACGGCGACTTTCTCCTGCATTTTTAAATTTAACTTCATCATTTTACTTCCTCGTTCGTGTAGTGAGTCCATCGGGTTAGTGTAGCTGTCGTGCTGGGAAATGGGAAACATACTGTCACGATTTCTCACGTTACTAGATAACGACCCTCCCTACTAGATAAGGACTCGCGATCACGCATCAGCCTCTCACACACTCCGGGGTCTCCCTCGCAGGCGCGCCCTCCGCCCACTGCCGTCTGCCCCCCGGCAGACCCCGCTCCGCACCGCGGCTCCGCACCCCGAAGTCTAGGCAGCGAACCCCCCTCCGCACCCAAAACTTCGCTCCCCTCTTTCAGAATGTTCTAAGCTACGCATAGGGTTTTCTTCTGGACGTAATTCAGAATCAGTTTTTCACGTTCCGAAACTCGCTATTGAGAGTTTGATCTGATAATGTATCGAACTCGTAAATTCGTTTAGGAAAAGCCGGCAGCGTCGCAGTGCTGGCTCATCCTGCTCAGGAGCGCGGCTGCATCAGCCCGCAGTTGCCATAGTGACTGTGCATCACAAGCAGCCTCAGAGCCGACGCGGGTCACCTGGGCTCTGCCGGGCTCGTCCTGCCTGGGCAGCTTCTATCTGTGGCTGGTAGGAGAGGATGGAGAATCGTGGGCACGCGGCCCTGGCTCCGATGGCCTCAGCTCGGCGCGCACACCCCTGCTCGGCCCGCCTCCCACTGCCGAGGCGCCGGCGACCATGGTGGGGGGGAGGTGCCAGGGCCAGCCGCAGAGGGCAGAATGCCTAATACTGTTCCAGGCACCCCAGGCTTGAAAGCGCGGCCCGTCTCGCCCGAAGGTCAGTCTCCTTCCTTATCCAAGGTCCGTTTTCACGTTATTTGTAAGAGTTGCATGCGCTTCTCCGAGAGTCTGCGGCACACTCGTCGGGGGGACTCCTGCCTTCTGGACCTGGTGCAGCTCCCGCCGCCACCTCCCCCTGCTGGCGGCAGGCGCCTGGCGAGAGGAAGCCCCTCACCCGCCAGCTCCCGTCCCTCCTTCGCCCACACAGGGGAGATGAAGCCAGGGCCTCTGCCGCACTCCATCGGCTCCGGGGCTGTTTTTAGAAACACGATATGAACAGATTAGAGTGGGGTTTGGATCTGCGGGAAGCTGGGTCCTGGAGCCAGGCCACGCCATCCCAGGGTCCACGCTGCCACTCTGCCACTGACCTGCTGCACGGCCAGCAGGTCTCGAATGACCTCTGTGGTCATTCGAGCTTCCCAAATCCATGGCATTCTGTGAATCTACGGCACAGCTGAAGACGAGTCCCAGGCTGGAGAGAGACCTGTGTGCGGGGCAGGGGAGGGGCGGCGTGTGGCTATAAATTCGGGGGCGGGAGGTGGCGGGGGCGGGGCGGGGCCGGGCGGGGTGG
>NW_011889179.1:15521-18972 GCF_000151845.1 Pteropus vampyrus | reverse complement strand
AGAAGCTGTCCGTCAAGTGTCGTCGCCATGGACACGCACGCACACTCTGCAGAACCGCACAGAGCACCTCCTCCACGCCGGGCCCCCAGCCCAGGACGCGCGGGGCCGGGCAGAGCCCAGGGACAGTCGTACGAAATGGACAGTCCTAGAAAGTGGCGTGCCACGCAGGTCCCGGGGGAGAGCGCGTCCCCGCCCCCCGCCCCCCGCCGGGCTGTGAGAGCCGCGCAGCAAAGCAAAGCGACGCCCCTGTGCTTTACTCATGATCCTCTGTGCCTTTCGGTCGTCGTGATGAATAGTTGAGATGGGGCCTGCTCGTCTCCATTAAGTGTCAAACGAACTGGGACCTAGAGCGGCTGGGTGACTTTGCAGAGCCCTGCGGGTTAGAACTGGAAGTCAAACTCAGGCCTGTCTGACTTTCAAACTAGCACCTGTTGGCCATAGACGATTCTAGAAGGACAGAGCTATCACGTGGTATAAAAGGCACTGCCTGGGGTATCTTGTGCGTGTTCACCCACCTTCGAAGGGAAAGCCGCGGCGTGAGAACTTGCGTCTCCTCGAAACCACCTCTACTTCCAGAGCAGGTTACGCCGGAGATTGAGAGACCAGGGTGCTCGCATGCAAGGGGCCTCCTTACCTTCTCGGGAGAAGTCAGTCCAGTGAAACGGAACTCACGTGGCCCATGCTGGCTGTGACAGAGCTCGCTTAGCATTTATCCGAGACTCTCGAACACGTGTGTGGTCCGTCCCCAGGGCAAAACGCTGCAAAACACTTCCTCATTTTCTTCGGACTCGTACATGCAGCCTGGATAAATACGACCCCAAACGATTTTTACTGAAATTATCCAAGTAATCGCTTTTGTAAGAATATAAACTGTAATCTATACAAACTCTCCGTGAAGCGTCCCACCGGGAGTTCTGAATTCAAAAGGAAATGATCGTAAATGGAAGCACAGTAACCGAGGAAGGGAAATAAAAAGCTAAGGAAAAGGTAAACATGTGGGTGATGCAAATGCGCGAAATAAAATACACGGGACGCTGATATCCCATTAACCCTTAGGCTGGATCGGTGACAACTATAAATCTTGGAGAAAGTATAAAAACAACTTTTATTTACATAAATAAAGTGGATACCCCCAAAAATAGTTGCATTTCTAAACTCAGAAAAAGAAATACTCTGAAAACAAATAATTCCATTTACAATAGCATCGAAAAGAATAAAATATTTAGGAATTACTTAACCAAGGAGATGAAAGACAGAGTAAAAACTACAAAACATTGCTGAAACAAATTAAAGAAAATGTAAATAGATCGAAACACATCCACGTTCATGGATTGGCAGACTTAATAATGTTAAGATGTCGGCGTTACCCAAAGTGACCTGCAGATTTGGCGCAGCCCCTAGCAAAACCCTAATGATTCTTTTTGCCGAAATAGAAAAACGCATCCTATAATTCATATGCAATCTCGAGAAACCCCTAATAGTCCAAGGGATCTTGAAAAATAAGAACGAAACTGAAGGACTCACATTTCCTGGTTTCAGAACCACTACAAAGCTGCAGTAATCAAAACAGGGCGGTTGGCACAGGGACAGACACGAAGACCGAAGGGCTAGATCGATGACAATGACAAATTCTGGAGAAGATATAAAAATAATGGTTGGAAGGCAGTGGAGAGGGACCCCAAGCGGGCTTTTGGATGAGATGCAACCCCTGAGATAAGGGACTAAATTTGGGCCAGCGCTACACCCATCTGGCTTTGCTCCTGAGGGCGCCCCCAGCCCACAGGGCATGAGCAGTCTTTCCGGGCTGGGGGTCAGACGTCCAACTGTGGGACTGTCAAGGAGGCTGGACATTGGAGAAAACCCCAGATGGGTGGAGGTCTCAGGGAAGATACCCCAGATCGCATCCGAACTCCCATCATACCCCCGGCCCTCTCCGAGGCTGCGTGCGCACAGGACCAGTCTCGAAGGAGCCTCACTGAAAAGGCAGCTGGTGGGCTGAGCAGAGAACTCGGCCGTGCCCAGTGCTGGAGAAGCACGGCGAGGAATTCGACCGCACCGAGTCAGAGGGCTGGATGAGCACCGCGGGTGTGCGATGGCGACCTCAGAGGGGGCGACGATTAGGGACCTTCAGACTGAGACCAACGGGAAATCGAATAGGCTTTCGTCACGTAACCTACAGGACTGCAGGACCAAGATGATAGATCGGTAATTTAATTACCTTCCGGAACGAATTTAACACTCTTAAGAAAGACGACAGAACCCAGAGACTCTACGACTCATCATCCAAAATGTCACTTGTAAAAACAAAAGTCCCCCTGGGGGCCGGGGCTGTAATGCACAGCGTGGGGATTATGCTGAACACCACCACACAATACCCTCAAAGGGGCTAAGAGACTAGATGTTAACTGTTGCCACCACAGACAATAAATGGTAATTATGTGACGTGATAGAGGTGTTAGCTAAGGCCTCAGCGGTTACCATAATGCAGTACATCAATGTATCAGATCGACACGCGGGTACGCCTTAAACTTACACAATGTTATATGTCGACGATATTTCAATTAAAGAAACAAAAACGAAAGTTATAAGACATGGGCTGAAGCCAGAATCTTTCATAGAAAGTCAAAAGGAAAAAAATAGTTCATAGAAATAAATACAGACATGCTCTATGTGTTGAAATTCTAAGAAAGGGGCTCTCAAACACCTGTGGTAACTATGCTAAAATATCCGTAGGTTAAAATGTATATAACGAGTGGAGAGGTAGGGGATTTTAAAAAGAGTTATCAAAACTGGAAATGCAAATGGCAAAATTCATTCAACCCTACACTAGGAAAAATCATTAAACTTGAAGACAGGGTATGAGAGTTCGAATAAACGAAGCATAGAGAAAAAAAGTTGAAAAAAAATGAACCTGTGGGACAATATTAAGCGATCCAGCATATGTGCGACCGAGAATGAGGGAGAAAAAATATTGAAATCTTATCACCTGAAATTTTCTGTGATTAAAACATCAGTCTACCAATCTAAGAAACTCAGTAAAACTGTGCAAAATAAATACAAAACACAATTAGACGCATCATAGGCAAACTGCTAGACATCCTCGCTGAAGAGGAAATCTTAAAGGCATGCAGAGGGAGAGAAAGGACATTACAGACAGAGACAAAGATAAAAATAACAGCTGATTTTTCACCAGAAGCAGTGAGGCCAGACAGCGGAGTGCCATCTTTAAATGTCAACCTAAAATTCTATAAGCAGCAAAACGCTTTCAGAGTTGAGGGTTAAATAAAGATACTTCCACATAAATGAAAACCGAGAGAATTCATCAACATACTCCCACATTGGAACAAAAAGTCCCTCAGCTACAGCGAAGAAGAGACAGCACTGGAAATGCAGGCACGTGGGGCCGTAGATGACTTTTTCCTTAAATTCTTGAAAAGTCAGTTGACAAAAT
>NW_011889179.1:9861-14471 GCF_000151845.1 Pteropus vampyrus | reverse complement strand
TAGATCCGAGAGCCGAGCTTAAAAACGTTCATAGCAACACAAAAGCATCCAGCACTCAACCAGACAAAACTCGCAGCGTCCGGTCAAAGGTCAGGCAGGCAAAGAAGTGGGAAAACATGCTGATGAGGAAAATCACTCAATGGGGAACGGCGTAGAACAGACACGGATTGTAGCGCAAATGGGCGAGGACATTGAAATGGCTCTTACAACTATATTCACACGTTCGAGCAGATTGAGGAGAGATCGAACTTATCAAGTCACGACGCAGAGGATACGCAGGACCCAAACCGAACCTCCCGAGATGTGGAGAAACACGGAAAACAGCAACAAAAAGGTGGGACAATTACCAGACAAACGGGAGGTGGCGTTGAACCGGATGTTATCGGAAATTCCTTTACATGTAGATGTTCTCAATACCCCAGTTAGAAAATAGAGATGTTCAGATTGGACAGAGGAATCAAGACCCAACTCTACGCTGCCTACAGAAACCCCAGTCTTAATATGAAAACACAGACAGGATCAAAGCGAAATGATGAGAACGGCACAGCACGCCAGCGCTGGAGCAGCTACGACGGTATCGGGCAAAGGAGATTTCGGAGCCACGATGTTACCAGGGATTTGAAAAAAGTTCATTTCCCATGATAAAGAGGTCAGCCCATCCAGAGGATACGGAAACCCTAAACATCGATGCACTTACTAACCAAGATTCAGAATGTGTGAAGCACAAACGGATAGAAACGCCAGGAGAACAGACAAACCCACGTACGTAGTGAGATTTAAGCACCTGCCTTTCAGGAACCGATGGACCAGACGGCTCTAACAGCACCGGCGACCACTTTGACTGGACTGGCATTTAGAAAGCACGTTTCCTTCAAGTGCTCGTGGACCGTTTACCAAGGCGGGTCATATTCTGGGCTGTTAAAACATGATGTGAAGACATTCAAAAGGATTTGGGTCGTATAAAGTACATTCTGTGACCACAATGGACTTAAGTTAGAAATCAGTAGTAAAGAGACTTCTGGAAAGTCCCCCAAAGAGTTGGAAACTAAATAACACGCTGGAAAATGACCACGCGTCAACAAAGGAACCCAAAGGGAGGCGAGAAAGTATTTCGAGCTGAGTGGAGATCGAAACCGAGTATATCAGGATGGATCGAAGAAGAGCCAGAGACACAGAAGTTAAGCAGAGGCGAGGGAACGATCGGGTGAGGGAAGGAACCGGTGACACAGAGAGCAGGGAGGCGGGAGAGAAACCGATGAAGCCAAAGTCGTTCGTTTGTTTTTTCTTTAGATCATTAAAATTGGTAAACGTCTAACCAGGCCGATTAGGAAAAAAGAGAGAAGACGTACGTTATTAATCTCAAAATGAGAAAGGACACCGTTACCGATTAAACAGACATTGAAAGAACAATGAGGAAATATTTTGAACTTTATTTCAATACATTTGACAACTTAGATGAAATTCACGGGTTCTCTAAATACACAAGCAACCAAAGTTCTCTGAAGAGGAAATGACTAACTGGCACGTAACCCTTTCTCTGTTCGAAGAAGATGGATTTGTGGCTGAAAACTTTTCCACAAGGAAAAGTCGTGATTTTGGACACAGCGCCACCACGCCGCGGTGGGGAATGATAGTTCTTTCAGTAACGGTGTCGGGTCCATTGTGTATCCACATGGGGAGAAAAAAGAGTTGACCTTCACCTCGTGTCATTTAAAAGTTGTTTAAAAACCACATCGAAACACTAGTTCCAGTAAATTTTAGACCAAAAAGTGAAAAGTAAAACAATAAAGCTTCTAAAGGCACCTTTGCTTACCTCCGTGACCTTGAGGTATGAACCATGAAGGGAAAGATTGACACGTTGCCTTTTATTAGAATTGAGGATTTATATCCATGAAAAGACTCACATCCAGAACGTACTTAAAAGAGAACTCCTATAAATCGACAGGAAAAACACAAATCACCCTTTTTTCATGGCAAATACCTTGAACGAGAGTTTCGTGAGGATAATATCGAATCAGACAGTAGAGAAATGCGCTCATTAGTCATAAAAAAAATGTCCATTAAAATCCCAAAACAGTCCCATTACACAAAATGGCTACATTTTTAAGTCAGAAGTCGTGAATGCTGGCAAAGACGTGAAGCAGTTGAAACCACCCCGCCAGTGGGGTGTCCGCTGGTCCGGCCCCTCTGAGGCACTGTTTGCCGGGGTCTCGGGAGCTGACCGCGCCCCCCAAGGTCCACTCACTGCCCTCCTCGCCAGCTCCCGGCACAAACGACCGCAGTCAGCTGAAGACGCGCGCGCGAAGGCGTGCAGCAGTTCGGATCCCCGTACCTGATGGCGAGAAAGGGTGATACTGCCCGTCACCAACGGGTGAATGAATCTTCCCAAGTCGCACGTGAGTCATAGGGCGGTAACAGGGCGCTCGCTGCCCCTCGCGGTGCCATGGGCGCCGCGCGCGCGTCGTGCCGGGAGGGAGAAGCCGGACGCCCAAGAGCGCGGAGCATGCGCTGCGCCTTCTGCGAGGTCGCCATGCAGCGCACGTGGGGTGGGAAGCGACAACGGCGTTTGCCCTTGAAGACAGTGATGGGGCGGGGCGGGGGCGGGGCTTCCGGAGGCCCGCGAGGTTCCGTGTGTCCGCCTGGCCGACTTTACGCCGTGGTCTCGGCCACCTGTCCCCTCGTGATTCACGCATTCCTGTTTCCTCGCCTGCGAAATGAGGCTGACGAGCTGGGACGTAGCAGGCCGAGCTGCCGCATGCATGTGTGTCTGCGGCTGGTCCCCTCGGGAGTACCGGTCTGCGATGCTGGGCCCGGGGAGGGAACGTCCTCGCAGGCTGCGGGAAGAGTCTGAGAAATAGTGGCCTTGTGAGGATGGCGACAACCTGGGGCATCTCACGTCAGGTCAGTGGGGGCTTGCTGGCTCCCTCCTGTCCGCCCGCCTCCAGTCACCTAAACCAGATCCCCCGGCAAGAGGGTCAGAGACCCACGCGTGAAGCCCAGCCCCGGTCAACCCCGTCCCCACTTCCCAGGGACAAAGGGTGCCAGAGGGGTCAGGCACCCTTCAGGCGTCCTCGTGGGTTTGGAACGGCATGGGTCAGGCCTCTCCTCCTCCCCTCTGGACTTACGCTCCCAGCCCACCCAGAGCTTGTCACCTGTGGGGTCCTGCCTCCCTGGTTAGATACAAATGCCTCGTGTCCTATGGCCGAGCGCGGTGCCCACCACCACGAGGCCCTCGCATGCGCTGGGGGTCGGGGGAGCGGGGAGACGCGCTCACGGTCGCAAGGACAAACCGGACCACGCAAGCCCAGGGGATCCGATGGGCACTCGCCTCCCCCACACACGTCTTCAGCAGCAGCCCGGGAGCCAGCGGGCTCGGACGTCCCGCACGCTAATTACAGCTCCAAGGGCCGCGTGCAGACCCGCGCGCTTTTCCTCACCACGTTTCCCGACCCTTACGAGGGACCAATTACAAGCTCTTGCCTGTCGTCGCTTCTCTGACAGTTTTGCCAATTTGCAGTCTGATGTGCGGAGCTAATTAAAACCGAAGGCCACCGCGGGTCCACTGTCCGGGGGGCTGGGGCGCAGGAACGCGGGGGGACGAGGCTGCGGCGGGGCGCGGTGTCCGGAGATAAATCAGCCTTCGGGAGGAATCAGTAAACATTCCCGGGGCCGCTCTGCCAGGCAGGGCGCTAGACGGAGAACGAGATCGATGTGTTCCAGCCGATGGCGCCCGGGGTACAACCCGCAGGACGCGCGGCCCGGAGCGCGTAGGCGTGGTGGCCACCACCCCCGCCCCCACCTTGATTTCCCCCTGGGGAAACTGAGGCCCCCCGGAGGTGAGGGACTCAAAGTCCTGTCTCACTAACTCCCCCGGCAGCTCTGCAAGGTGGTTGTCACCACCCTCATTTCACAGGTGGGGGCCCAGAGCTCAAGGTCGGGGCTGCAAAGGCCCCGCAGCCACGGGGCGCAGAGTCTGTGCCCAAACCGAAGCTCTCTCCACGATGCGCAAGCGCCGAGTGAAGTCACCTAGATGGCGAAGGGGACACCACTGTCACAGGAGCCCCAGCCGTGGCTCTCTCCGTATGAGGCTTCGCTGTGGCGATTCATTTAGTTCACTGGAGGGGAAACTGAGCTCGGAGAAGGAACGCGAGAGGCGCGGCCGGCGTGCTGGCCTGGGCTTTGTCCCCACACGTATGTGTGGCCGGGACCGCGAGAACTGTCTGCACCCGGGCGGCCTGGTCTTCCTCCCGTCGGGCTGGGAACTCCAGGACGCCGGTGTCCCGAGTCGCACTGAGCTCGCACAGCTTCTCCTCGGCGCTGCTTTGACGTGGGACAGAAAGGACGGTGGCAGGAGCAAAGACAGAAAGTAACAAGGCTCACGCACGCGCATGCACACGCACACACGCTCACCCTTCCCCCCGGGGGTCGAGTAACGCCTCCACCTGCGTAAACTGTGAGGACCCATCCAGTAACTCCCGAATGCGCCGTGTGGTCCCCGGGGGCTCATGAGATTGTACAAGGTACAGGTAATTACCTGGAAAAGACACGGGACTTTCCCGCGACGCCTAATGCCCTGTCCTCGCTCCAGCCCTCCTGAAGGCGGCGGGGAA
>NW_011889179.1:8880-9811 GCF_000151845.1 Pteropus vampyrus | reverse complement strand
GGGAACTCCAGGACGCCGGTGTCCCGAGTCGCACTGAGCTCGCACAGCTTCTCCTCGGCGCTGCTTTGACGTGGGACAGAAAGGACGGTGGCAGGGGAGCAAAGACAGAAAGTAACAAGGCTCACGCACGCGCATGCACACGCACACACGCTCACCCTTCCCGCCGGGGGTCGAGTAACACCTCCACCTGCGTAAACTGTGAGGACCCATCCAGTAACTCCCGAATGCTCCGTGTGGTCCCCGGGGGCTCATGAGATTGTACAAGGTACAGGTAATTACCTGGAAAAGACACGGGACTTTCCCGCGACGCCTAATGCCCTGTCCTCGCTCCAGCCCTCCTGAAGGCGGCGGGGAAAGAGTCGTGGCCCACGGCCAAGACGGGCGCAGTGTGTGCGCGTGTGCACTGTGAGTGCATGTGTGTGTACCTGTGTGTGCATGTGCACCTGCGTGTGTGTGCGTGTGTGCACGTGTGTGCACTGTGAGTGCATGTGTGTGTGCCTGTGTGCACGCGTGTGCGCGTGTGCACTGTGAGTGCATGTGTGTGTACCTGTGTGCACGCGTGTGCACTGTGAGTGCATGTGTGTGTACCTGTGTGCACGCGTGTGCGCTGTGAGTGCATGTGTGTGTGCCTGTGTGCACGCGTGTGCACTGTGAGTGCATGTGTGTGTACCTGTGTGCACGTGTGCTCACGTGTGTGCACTGCGAGTGCATGCGTGTGTACCTGTGTGTGCGTGTGCTCATGTGTGCACACATGTGCATGTGCACCTGCGTGTGGGTGCATGTGTGTGCACATGTGTGCACTGTGGGTGCATGCATGTGTGTGTACCTGTGTGCGTGTGTGTGCACGTGTGTGCGCGTGCACCTGTGGGCAACCTCGTTTGGGATTCAGGGTCCCGCCTCATGCCGACGGAGGGGCAGAGAGCTGAGGAGG
>NW_011889179.1:3817-8830 GCF_000151845.1 Pteropus vampyrus | reverse complement strand
CGTGTGTGCGCGTGCACCTGTGGGCAACCTCGTTTGGGATTCAGGGTCCCGCCTCATGCCGACGGAGGGGCAGAGAGCTGAGGAGGCCGCTGTGCCCGCAGGGACACAGCTGGTCCCCATGGAAACCGGCCCCATGGGCTGGCTCTTCATTTACCCAGCGGCTGTGGGGGGCGCGTGGGCCGCACTCCAGGGGACAGGTGGCGAGTTTGCGGAGCTCCCACGGACAGGACGAGGACGAGCTGCCCAGCGGTCTGGCCTCCAGGTAAGTCCTAGCTCCAGCGTGAGCCGGCGCCTCTGTCACAGGCCAGGACCGGGGCCGGCGGGGCAAGTTCCCACAGCGCTGTGAGCGTGAGTTTTCTCTCCTGTCAGGAGGTTCCACGACCAGGTCCCCATCAC
Source organism: Pteropus vampyrus (assembly GCF_000151845.1). Taxonomy (NCBI): domain Eukaryota; kingdom Metazoa; phylum Chordata; class Mammalia; order Chiroptera; family Pteropodidae; genus Pteropus; species Pteropus vampyrus. The sequence goes on along the minus strand of NW_011889179.1, from coordinate 8,434 downwards.
AGAGCTGTGGCCAGGTGAAGCGAGCCAACGCCGGATGAGGTGCTGGCGGCGGTGTCCGGCGTGCAGCGTCCGGCGGCGGTGTCCGGCATGCAGCGTCCGGCATGCAGCGTCCGGCGGCGGTGTCCGGCGCACAGTGAGACACGGAGCTGACGGCTGCTGCTGGTGCTGTTACTGTTGAGCTGACTCGTCATTTTCACACTACAAACCCAGAAGGGCCCGTCATGCCGCAGGCCGGTCTCCTCGGCGGCACGACTTTCACTGTCCTCCCCCCACTCATGTCACTAAGCGAATAGGCCCAGAGGCCTAGTATGTGATAGACAGCAGATTTTCAAAAAATAACATCGAACAAATTAAGACAAGAGTTGAGATCAGCATCCCTGTTTGTCAGGTGGGTGAAGGCGGCTCGGTGTGCCAGGTGACATGCCACCTGTCCGGCAGGCAGGGTGTTCGGAGAGACTCGGCCCGGTGGTCTGACAGGCCTCCCTCGGCTCTCGGCCATTCCCACGTGGCCCTGCTCACCCCTCCTGCCGCCCGGCCTTGCCCTCCCCAGCCCCAGGGACACAGGGACGGTGCAGCAGCTTCAGGATTCTGCGGGGACTGGGGTGGGGGCCTCCTCGCTGACCGATAGAAGGGACTGGGCCCCTGCGAGGGCACCCTGGCGGCCGGTGGCCTGAGAGCCCCTCATTAACTAGCCCAGCCGCCGAGGTCGTGAGTCCGCTGCCCGTTCAGTGCGTGAACGCCTCCTGCAGCCTTGGCCTGAGCCCTGGGGTGCGGGGCCTGCCTCGCTCCTGGCTGCTCCGTGGGATTTGAATGGAGTCCTGGGGTGCTGTCCTGTGCCCCCAAGATAAACACTCCCAGGGTAGCACCAGGTAAGGAAGCACGAGACGTCACCCGACCAGGAATCCGGGCGGACTGGGATCCATGGCAACTCCGGAGCTTTCACAGAGGTGACGCAGGCCACGTCCTCCGCCGATCCCTAGAATCCTCGTTTGCACAGTGAGAACTGTCACATTCCCTTCACCGCGATGCCGTAACGACTAAGCGAGAGTGCGTGTGGGGCGCCTTGCGTTGAACTTGACCCACAGGGGCTTAGTGACAGAATGATGGCAGCTAAATGCCCCACGTCTAGGAGACGGTGACGAGTCAAACAGAAGTAGGGTACTGACCGCGAAGACAGGCATCAGGTCAGCTGGGCACTCGGCAATGTGGGCCAGGTGCCGGGCGCTATGGAGGGAACAAGGGCTGGGCCAGCGTGACCGCGGAGGTCGGCTGGGGCTGAGGAAGGGGCCAGGCTGGTGGCCGGCCAGGCCTCAGCCAGGCTTGTCCAGAGACAGGGCCGCCAGCGAGTACAGTCTGGCCCCCCCGCCCAGCACTCAGGCCCCTGGGGATCTGTGTCCTCCCTTCTCCCCTCCCCGCCGGGGCCAGGCTCCCGGCTCCCTCAGGCCTCCAGGCCTTTGCTCCCGCTGTCCCCGCCCTCCTGGAACACCCTCTGTCCCTCCCCACGCCCATCTCCAGCTGTCAACACCGGATTGGCTCCCCAGGCTCCGGTTAGCCATTGCCCCCTCTGTGAAGCCCCCTCTGATAACCTCTCACCTCAAGCCCCCTAGCGTTCCGTGTGTCTCCCCTGCAGGGCAGAGCTCTTGCCTGTCGGGGACATGTCATCATTTCAGCTAGAAACTGCCACCCCCGGTGACGGAGGCTGTCTCCTGCAAACATTTCTTTCCCCACGGGACTCGGGAGCCGTTTGCCGAAGGGGCAAGCGTCGGCAAGGTGGATGTGGTGGGCAGGGGCGCGTCCTGCTCCCGTCGAGCGCCCCCCCAACTCGGCCTCTCCGATTCGAGGTGCCAGACATCACTGTCGGCTGGCCGTGCAGAGGAGGCGTGCAAGAGCCCGGCTGCCATGTGAAATCTCCTCCCGGCTCCTCCTTTGTGATTTTCGGGCTAAAAATAAAATCGCCGGGGACCCCGGTCGCTGCCATTGTTCCCGCTATTGAAACGTGACGAGCGCCTGATCAAAATTATCGTGCGTTGCTGATGTGGAAGCAACCGGCACTTATCTCCCAGCGACTTCAAAAATAGAGCTGCTTCCCTTCGCGCCAGGGCAAAGCAATAATTTAGATAATTGAAACTCTGAAATGAGTTGGAGACAAATCGCTGTGGCTTTGGGCCTTTTTATGATACTTTCTCTTTGTGTAAGAAAGAATAGAATCAGAAGCAGAGTGTTTCGCTCCCACAAAGACCCCAAGCCATACGAGTGAGGCCTGTGCGCTGTGCTCCTCCAAGGTCCCCGGCCGCCAAGTCGGAGGCCGCTGTCCTCCGGCACATCGGGGAGCAGCGCCCATCCGGCTTCCGGGGGCGCAAGTCTCCTTGCTCACTGGGTGCTGCGAGGCAGGCAGGTCCCCAGGGGTCTGGGAGCCCTAGGGTGGGTGGAAGAGGGTGGTCTCCTGGGTGAACCCTTGAGGTGGTTCCTCACCCCCAGGACTAGTGAGTGACAGGGCTCTGCTGGGGTTGCAGACACCTGACACCTGGCGACTGTGTGACCCCGGAAACAGTCAATGTGGGGGGCGCAGGGACTAAGGCGATTCATAAAAGCATCTGGTCCATATGAAGCAATCAATAAATCTACCCATCGTCATTCGCTCTCCACCTGTCCATCTGTCCATCACCATCGGCCCCTCCTCCCTCCTTCGCCGGTACTAACGGGTCAAACGTGGACACACTTGACCACTTTGTACCAAGGATCGTGACCAAGTTGACGAGGACCAGGATTCGTAACGAAGTCATGTGGTCCCGACCCCGTGAATTTTCTCGGTCCTGAACCGAGACGCAGAGGGGCGCGTAGCACGGGGGGTTGTGGCCGAGAGGTCCCAAGGCTGGGCGGGGCTGCTTGTCCCCGGTGCCTGTGCAGACACGCGTCCCCACAGAGGAGGAGGTGCCGTTCTGCCGGCCTGGGTCCCGAGTTGCCATGGCGAGCAGGGCTCCCCGCCAGCCGGCAAGGGCCTGAGGACTGGAGCGTCCCTGTGCCAGCCGTGGGCGGGGCGGGGCAGTGGCTCCACGCAGTGGGTGGCTCCGGCTCCCCGCTGGCACACCTGCCAACCCCACGCGCCCCGCGGCGCTTTCCCGGGCCTGCCGTACGACGTGCCACACACGGTGACCTGGGACCACAGAAGTGTGTCCTGGGGCTGCCCTGGAGGCCAAAAGCCTGAAGTGGACACGCTGGGAGCGCCGGCTCCTCCCCAAGGCTCGGACGCGGGGCCTCCTCCGTGCCCCCCTCGTGCTGTCCCCCCACCCCTGGCCTTCCCTGGCGTGTGGCTGCCTCAGTCCAGTCTCTGTCCGACTCATCACATAGTCTCCTTCCGTCTGTGCGTCCCTCTGTCCCTCCTGCGATCGTAAAGACACCGGCCATGGACTGACGGCCTGCGTGAGTGGGTCTCGTCTCAACGAATCTCATTGTCAGAAGTCCTATTTTTCAGTTCCGGGCGGACATGCATTTGGGGGACACCATCCAGCCCCATCCTGAGCATAACTCAGGTCACCAAACGTTAAAGACGTCTCCCTAGGTGCCCGCGCTGCGGTGGCGTCGATGGGAGAGGGACCCCGGCGGTGGAAGGCCGGGACGGCAGGCTCGGGCGAGTGCACAGTCCCACGGCAGAGGCAGAGGCGCCATCAGACAGGCCCACGTGGTGCGGCGCGTGCAGCGAGGGCAGAGCGGGCCCGCGCGTCCCCTCGGCTGGCACTGGCGCCGCGTGAGCCCCTTGGGTGTCGGTGTCATGCCCACGTCTCTGCCTCCAGCACTCAGTTCAGGGCTGGTGCCCGGCGGGCGCTCAGTGGCTGTGGGGACCGTCCCCCACTGGCACGCGGCCCCTGCCTGTCTGCTGCCATCTCCACTCTGTGCAGAAGCCATCTGTGAGCGATCACGGGCCAGGTCGGCGTGGCGGCAGCCCAACTGGAAAGGCGCGTGGTCTGCTTGGCGAGGCTGGCCCAGGCTCCCAGCCGCAGCTCTCGACAGCACCATGGGGCCCGTCCGTCACGCAAAGGTCCCAGGGCGCACGTCGCCCCGCTGAGTGGGAAATCACACAAGCCTTCCGGCTTCCTCCGACTCCGACCCGGTTTTCTGGGAGGCATCTCCCACTCCCCGACATCTCCGGGGAGCCCCCCCCATGCAGAGCACGTGCGTCTGCCCTGCTCCTCCCGGCCTTCCTCACGGCCCCCTCCCACAGTCCCTTCCCGCCGGACCCCAAAGCAGGTGTCAGCCCTGAGGCCGGAGTCCAGAGAGCATCGCAATCACCACACAGAACTCGGGCTCCACGCTTAGTTTCCATGGGAGCCCCTGTGAGCTTCTGACGACATAGACGCGTTCTCGGGTGTATTCCCAGTTAACGACGCTAAGGTCGCCATCGGTCCGTCGGTCAGTTAGGAATGAGCGTCTAGGTGTCTGCTGCTGCTCCCGGAGGTGCTTGTTTGTTCCGCAGGTTTGTGCAGGGTCCTCCCAGCACCACGGCCGGCCCCTGTCTGGCCCCCAACGCGTGGCTCCTGCTTCCAGGTCCCGTTCTCCCCCCGCCCCGTATTAGTGGACCATGACTGCCAAAACAAATGACCGCAAGCCGGGGGCCCTAAA
>NW_011889179.1:0-2926 GCF_000151845.1 Pteropus vampyrus | reverse complement strand
TCCAACAGCAGCTCGAGGCTCGAGGCTACAGTGTTTGCAAGACGGGGCACCGTTCAGCCGGAGCTTTCTCATCTTCCCGTCTGTGACCCCGGGACGCAGCCTAAATCGCCGCCTGGGATGGACGCGCGCGGGGCGCAGCTCGGACGAGACGGTGCAGGCCCTCGCGCTCTGCTGGTTTAGCCTGACCCCGCTGCTCAGCGTTAGCTCCGTGTTTAATGTCCTGGATCTGGGGACACGATGCAGCCGGCTGTTTTAAAACATTTGCCCAGAGGTAAGAGGCTTCAGAATTGTGGTGGCGAAGTGTCTTATTCATTTTACACTGAAATAAAAGAAAAGCTTCCCCCTTCCCCCCCACCCCCAGATCCGAATCCTCCCCGGGGCCCTCCATCCCGGCAGGCCGCACGGACACGTATGCACGGACACGAGGGGCCTGCTTCGTCCCTAACGCCGGGCGTCCGTGTCAAACGCATCGCCGTTGAAAGGAAACGAAACCATTCGTCCGTCCGTTGGCTCATCCCTCACTCGTTCAGGAAATCTTCGCTGAATGCCGTGTGGGCGCTGGGGTCCCAGCAGCGCCGCCGGCGGACACGAGAAGCTGCGTGTCAATGACAGCGGGGCTGTGGAGAGCAACTCGGCAGCAGCTGCCGCTCTGGCGAGGTGACCTGTGACCCGGCGAGCCTGCTCGGGGTCGGCCGTGGGGAGGGGCGGTCAGGGCTGCAGAGCGGCAGCCACAGCCAGCCGCAGTCTGACGCCCGCGTCGGGCCGATGGCTAACGAGGCCTCCACCTGGCCTTGCGGGGTGTCAGCAGCGGCTCCGGCACAAACGGATGGGCCTGCGGGAACAGCTCCGGAGGAGAGGGCGCTGCACGGCGGCTCACACAATGTGACGCGGGGACGCGATCGCCCGGGGCGCGGGGGCTCGGCTGCACCCGCACGTGCCCCGTCACCACTCAGGAGGTGATTCGGCCGAGGCCGAGGCGTCTGTAGCGTTGACGAGCGCGCCCAGCATCTCCGCCGGGTGTCGGATGCCGGCAACGCCCTGCGGGCGAGTCCTGGAGCCAGACACACGAAGGACACTGCAAGGTCGCACGTCATGCGGGGTGGCAGAGCCTACCCCAAGGAGGTCTTCGGCCTCTGGAATCTGCAACTTTTCCTCTGTGACAAGCTTTTCGCTGTTTAAAGGGACTCAAACATCCCCTCTCTCGCTCGCTCGCTCGCTGTACGTGCATATGCACGTGCACACACACGTGCACATGCACACACGTGCACCCACACACGTGCACACGTGCACACACACGCACACGCACACACACGTGCACCCACACACGCGCACACACGCACGCACACGCGCGCACACGCACACACATGCACCCACACACGTGCACGCGCGCACACACGTGCACACACGTACACACGTGCACACACACGTGCGCACACACACGTGCACGCGCGCACACACGTGCACACACGTACACACGTGCACACACACGTGCGCACACACATGCACACGCACACATGTGCACGCACATGTGCACACACACATGCACACACGTGCGCGCACACACACACGCGCGCGCACACCCGCAGTTTCGACGGGTCCGGGAACCTGGCTTCCACAATCTCGTTTCAGGGCTGGGAGAAGTGTGAGAAGCCGAGCGTGTCGTCGGCGCGTGCCGCAGACCACGTCCCGCAGACGCGGGCGTCTGGAGCAGGCTTCTGGCAGAAGCCGCGTCACCGTCGGTTTGTGGCCGGGCTCCCTGCCGAGAGCCCGCAGTGCGGCTGTTCTGGGCGGCTGATTAGAGTGTGTCGATCTGGGTTAACGACGTGGCAAGCGCCCGGGCGGAGGATGTCACGGGAGCTGACCGAGTTCTGTCCGCCGCTCCAACAGCAAAGCGAGCTGCGGGGTGAGGGGGGCGGGGGGCTCCGGGTTTTTGAGCCCCTACTGCACGCCGGGCACCTCGTAAACCCTGCTCTATCCATTCCCTAAACCAGCAACCGGCACCGGACATCGGTGCAGCTGGCGGTCTGCACCGGGCCACTGCGGTCTCTGCACACCCGTTACCACGGTGAAGCCGTCTCATGTGCAGCAGCTAAGGGGTCTGCAGTTCACCAAGGTGCAGAGACTCCTAGGCACCGAGGTCGCGGTCGGGGCACGTGGAGCCGGGAGGGGGCTGGGGGAAGAGACCGCGCAGACGCGGCCGAGCTCCACGCGGACCCCGCTCTGCCGTCCTGCCTTTATCTTCGATGCTCAGAGAGTGTCCACCTCCTGTGTCATCTGACAAAACCTGCCCTTTGCCAAGTGCATGCTGGATTGAAGTTGATCATTCGTCCACCCGTTCACTCCGCAAGCTCGTGCGGACCGGGCACCCCGTGCCTGAGCCTCAGCAGTGCTGTGAGCGGGGTGGACGGGCTTCTGGCCTGGCCACGGTGCTCGCCACTGGACAGCGAGGACCGAGGACCCCGGACCCGTCCGCTTCAGCGGTGGTGGGAAGCGCGGCTCCTAAGCCACGCTCGTCACAAAACCAGAGGACTACAGAGTGTCCGGGCCAGGAGCGCACGCAGCACCCGCGGCCATGTTCTTGTTCTTACTTTGGAGGGTCAGGGCTCAGCGTGCAACAGGGTCAGAGGTCAGAGTATGACCAAGGTCAGAAGTCAGCGTGTGACCAGGTCAGGGCTCCCCGCGTGCTGGGGCTTGAGCTTCATCTGGAACCATGATGAAGCCCAGTAGCTGGCCGGGACGAAGGCCCCATTTTTACCAGTCAGCTCTCAGCCTGCGGGCAGGACGAGGGCTCGGTCCGACAGAGCTCAGAGCCCACCCGGTGTCCAGGGTCGAGGGTCTGTGTGCGGCAGGGGTTCTGGGGCTGGTCAGAGCCCAGTACGTGTGTGGGATCAGGGATCAGGCTCAAGCCCGGGGCCGGGCTCTGCTC
>NW_011889178.1:1632566-1671792 GCF_000151845.1 Pteropus vampyrus | reverse complement strand
ACCAATCATATGCATAAAGAGAGAAGGATTTAACAAGTTTTCTTTTGTGCACCAGTCCATATCCTGTCTACGTACTGAGACCTAATGTTCCATCACTTCCTTGAAGTCTTCTCCAACTGTTCCAGTCCCATTATTTTTTTCATCATTCTTGTGATATGGTATACCACAGAGTTGAACACCTAATTTTTATTCTGTCTTATAGCCCTGTCTAATTGTTTCATATGTCTTCCAATTAGAATTTATGCTTCTTTAAATTAGGGGCTGTATATTATTGTATTTCTTGAATGCTAAACCTGGCAGAGTTGTAGATTTGTGTGGTAGGTACTAAATATAAAAGATTGTGATTTATGTGAGTGATCTCCTATGTCTTTAACTACTGTATGTAGGGACTACATATTTTCAAAGTAACTATTCTCAGGGAGATGGGCAGAATTCCATCCGGAGACTATATTTTTTCCCTTCAAAATAGGGAGATAGAATTAGAAAGAAATATATGGAGGGGAGATGGAAGCTATGCATATAAGAAACATGTATCTATTTAGTCGTTCTCTCTCTATATATGTCCTCAGCCTCTATTGGCTCCTTCTCTTTCGTTTACATCTTCCATCTTTAATAATCCTTCTGTGCCTTTTCCTTTGGCCATTTTAGCTCACCTTTTTCTTCTACCAAAGCATTTAAAAAGAATAGTCTACGTTTATTATTCCTTCCTTTACCTCATATTGACTCCTTACTTCTTTATTGTTTGAGTTCCCTGCCTGCCTCTGCTAAAACCACCATCGCTTAGGAGTTCCGTGACCACTTGGTTCTTGAAATTCCCCAAGTCTCCTCCATCTAGAATTCTTTAATCTCAGTCTTTGCTGGCTCTTCTTCCTCCTTTCTCATAAAAATGAAAAGAAAAATATTTTGATAGTTGCATATTCTAGGAATTCATTCTCATTTCAGATGAACAGTTCATTGTTTATAGTCCTTAAATTCTTGCTCCTTTAGATCTTCTACTACATTTAAAAAACAATTTTAATATTTGTTAATCAGGGATGCATACTGTTATTTCTTCATGATATTTAGAAATACGTCTAGAGTCAGGTACTCAGATATATAGAAAATATCCTATTTTGCACTTTTACAGGTTCTAAAATTTTTTATGTTTCTTTTTTTTTTCTTTTTTTTTTTTTTACCAGATTGCCCCAGATCATGTAGTTCCAGCTCCAGAAGAGTGCTATGTATATAGTCCATTGGGTTCTGCTTATAAACTTCAAGGTTATGCTGAAGGATATGGTAAAAATACCAGTTTAGTAACCATGTAAGTAAAACTACTTTGGGGAGTATAACTTAAACTATATGTAAATGAATATTACTGATTATTTTAATTTTTGTCTTAATGAAAATGTTTAAAGAGTCAAACTTTATATTTTTACTGCTATTGCTCTGTGTTTTCAGTTTTATGATTTGGAATACCATGATGGGAACATCTATACTAAGTATTCCTTGGGGCATAAAACAGGTAATATAAGTTCTCAGCATATTTTTCCCTGAACTTTTTTCTTTTTATTTTGTGAGTCCTATAAGACATTTTAATAAATCTACATAAAATTCATTAAAGAAAACAGATGATTATATTTATATTAGTTGTCGGGTTTTTATCATAATCGTTTAGGGTAGCATAATATGATACATGTGAGTTTATTCTAACATGATGATATATGTTGTTCTATATTTTTATTTTTAAACAGGCTGGATTTACTACTGGAATGTGTATCATCATGCTGATGGGCCTTTTAACACTTTATTGCTGCTACAGAGTAGTAAAATCACGAGCTATGATATGTAAGAATTTGCTACAGTGGAAATGAATTAATATTAATAAGTATTTCCTTATTAAGGTAGAGCACTAATGTGTACATTCCTCGTGTGTGTTAACTATCTATTTTGTGCCTGAAGATTTACTTCTCTATTTCATAGCATTAGGCTAAACTGATAATGACTGCCTTTGAAGTTCAGAGAGGCTGGGAGTTCTTTGCAGAATGCACTCACTTTGGTGTTAATTTTCTCATAAGAATAATTTTTAAAAGTCATTTTTAAATTAAGGCTTTAGCCAGAACTAAATTGAGAATTTATGATTCTTATCCGTTAATGGTGGCTTGTTTTAACCTATCCTTACTCAAAGGCCTAAATGTTGGAATCTCCTAAAAGTAGAAATTATAACTAGAAAAATATGAAAAAGTGTACTGAATTCTCAAAATTGTGCCAACATATATCCTCCACTCATCTCTATAAATTCTGGATCAGGGAAATACCTTTTTAGATTGTTTTAAAATAGTTTAGAACTTAAATATACATATATTATTTAATTGAATCCTACCAAGTGTAAATCAACAGACCAGGCTTAGCCTTCAGTTTTTTTCTGTCTCTACTAAGCAGTGGTATATTTTCTCTTAATTGTATTATTTATTTATTTCCTTTTCCTTTTATTCACAAGTCCCTTGATGCTCTTATAGACCTGCTAAATTCTTTATATGATGTAGGCATTAACTCTTTATCTATCATTTCTAGTCATTTTCTTTCCCATGCAATATTTGAATGGCTTTTGTATTATATGAGTTTGTTTATATTTGCCTACCTTTTCCACTGTAGTTCAGTTGATAGAAAAAAAATAACCTTTTAGGTTCCAATTTTACACTGTCTTCTAACTTTTCTGTTACTTAATTTTTAAATTCTTAATTCAATTGTCTAAAATTTAAATTGGCACATGGTATAAAGTATGACTCAAGAAAACTTTTCTCCATATCGTTATTTAAATATGCCAAATATTATTCGGTACTGGCTTCTGTCCCTTACTGACAGTTTTGTCTACCCTTGGTTTATCACTTTATCAATTAATTATAAAATTTTATGATACTATAATCTGTTTCTCGTGTTATCTGTACCATTTAATTGACCTATATTTCTTTTTATGTATTTGTTTTCATTCCTGTTGTTTCATAATATGGTCTAATATCTGGGAATACCCATAATCTTTTACTAAATATTTTGAGTTAATTTGGGGAAAACAAATTATGAATATGGAATATGTGATTAATATCTAATTTTATTATTTTTCTTTTATTTTTATCTAGCATCAGTGGATATCACTACCTGGGAATATCCAGATGTCTGCAGATATTATTTTGGCTCCTTTGGGCAGTGGTCAAGCCTCCTTTTCTCCTTGGTGTCTCTCATTGGAGCAATGATAGTTTATTGGGTGCTTATGTCTAATTTCCTTTTTAATACTGGAAAGTTTATTTTTAGTAAGTATCCATATCATATGCTTTCACACAGTTACTTTTAGATACAATAACTACTGGAACGTTTTAATTTCAGCCTTAAATTCTAAACTTAGGATAAATCAAGTAAAAAGTAGTATTTGTAATTTTGGAAAATATACTAGATTCAGTTTGTTTTCTGTGGTTATGATCTCAAATATAATGTGTATGCTCATTTCCAAAAGCTAATTTTTGAATAAGTAATATTTTTTCTAATTCTCTAATATAAAATACTAAGTTCCATCAGATATTTTAAGTGTTGTTTCAATCTTTACCACAAAATTTTAGTATAACAGAGTTTATGAAGTTCATTGGTATTTGTTACTAAAGAGTTTGATGTGCAGAATCTCAGGGAAACAAATTTCAGTCACTTATTTTCAAAATACTAGGGTTTAAAATTAAAAACAGTAGAATAATGGAAATTAATGTGGTAAATATGTTATATACATATCACAGACTTCGTTGTGGGATAATGGTTGTACCCTTTAGTAATTTAAAGATGTTCCTGCCTGTTATTTTCTTAAGCGTTTTTATTAATGTGTGCTAGATTTTATCAAATGCTTAATCTACTTCTCTTGAAATGGTCATAAGCTTTTATCTTTCAAATTGTTAATATGGTGAATTGAATGAATACCTCTGCAATAGTTAAATCATTCTTATATTCCAGGAAAACTTAAAATAACTTATTAGTCATGCTATATATTTTTTAAATTTTTTACTGCATTCAGTTTACTTTTGGGAAGAGCAGAGCTAATATTTTATTTAGAATCTTTGTATCTTTTCATAAAAGATATCAACTTATAGTTTTTCTTTCTCATACTATCCTATCCTTGTTGAGCGTGGTGTGTTACGACTTCTGTAATAAATTACCATAACTGTTTGGCTTAAAACAAGAGAAACTTAATTTTTTCACAGTCCTGGAGACTAGAAGTCCAAAATCAAAGAGTCAGTAGAGCTCTGTTCCCTCTGAAACCTTTAGGGAAGAGTCTTTCCTTGCCTCTTCCTAGCTTCTATGATTGATTGCTGGCAGTTCTTGGCATTCCTTGGCTGGTAACTGTATCACTCCAATTACTGCCTCTGTCTTCATATGGCCGTCTTCTCTCAATGTATCTACCAATCCTTGAACATTGGGCCTACCCGAATCCAGTATGACCTCATCTTAACTTGATTATATCTGCAAAGCCCTATTTCCAACTAAGGTCACATTCGAAAGTTTCTGGTGGACACAATAGTGGGGAAACACTATTCAACCCAGCATATTTGGTATCTAGGCTTTACAAGCCTTATGTAAGTCTTGGCATCAGGAATTACATAAAGATTTATAACTTCTAATCTTAAGTCACTAATAACCTTTGGAGATACTATAAAAACCTAGAGCACTAAACTACTTCTTTTATTCTATTTTGAGAAGCATACAATGAAGGTGAATAATTCACATATTTTTACTTATTTTATGACTTTAAAATCTAATCCAACATTTTTCCCATCTCATTTGAGTTTTAATCAGACACTTTTATTAATGCTTATTAAGGTTATAAAAGGTTAACATCATACCAGTAAAGTAAATTCTCTAGCAAGAAAACACATCCTTTACCTATTCTCTCATTCACTATAGAATGTTATGAATACTCAAGTATCTTCATACGCTTTTTACTTTGCTACTTTCTTTAGTATAACTTAGTGGTACTTGCAAGCAATAATTACTATGGAGCCTTTGGTCTATAAAAGCATGTTCTATACTTTGTAAAAACTTTAAATGAATTTGCAGATAAATATGGCCATTATAATGGTTTTACAGACTTTAGAAGTTTATGTAAGATGTTAAGTATACTTCTATAAATTAGTGAAAGTATGGGGGAAAATTGTACACATTTTCTTTATTCCAGGGCTTTTAACTAAATTCAGCCTATGGGTAGATTTTTTAAAATTCCTTAATCATGTAAAATTTTTCCACAAAGGGACTGTGAAGCCAATGACATTATTCCTGTCAGTAGAAAAAGCTAAAGAAGGTGAAGACATGTTAGCAATGGAGTAGTCTTGGTTCAGTGTATTAGCTACTTTTGCCACATAGAAGATCGTAAAAGATTTTTATAGCTAAGTCTTTAGAGGGTGATCAATTTAGTATGTTTCATTCTTCATTAAGCTGTATTTTTCCTTAATTTTTAGATGTTATTCATCATATTAATGACACAGATGCTGTACTGAGTACCAATGATAGCAACCCTGGTAAGTTGTTCAGAATTTAAAGTTTAACCTGTGTTTTATTCCCCACCTTGCTTCAAATGTTTTAAGGTAGGACCTGTGACTTTATTTTAGGTAAATGACTAGTGCAAAATCATTATTATGTTAATGGGACACTATTGAATTGTTAGCAATCAGTGTGTTAAAAAAAAAAAAAAACAACTCCACAAAAGAGTGTGTTAATGTGAGCTAAATAATATTTAGTTCATATTATACAATTCACAATTGTAGCTCACATTTATAGTATCCATATTTGCCTATGAATAATCAATACATATTTTCAAGAACCTAGATCACTGCTCTTTGTTTTGGTCTAGAAGCATAGCTCTCAGTTTGTTAACTTAGTTTTAGACATTTATTGCTTTAGTTGCTAATATTTAAGATACACAAATATGTATCCTTTAGAATAATAATTTCCTAGTAATGAACAGATATTAGTAAATATGAAAAAATAAATTGAAGTTTTGGCCCAAAAAATCTTAATTTTCTAAAGTATATAATGAACAGACAAAAGTTTCTCCTCGTGAAACTTTCATTCCAGTGTTTGCTATCTATTGTCTTACTTTGTCCCTTAATTTAGCTATTTAACCTCTTTGTTAAGACTAGAAAATGAATAAGCAAAGTATTAGCTTTTATTTCTGTGGGGACACACACACACACACACACACACACACACACACACCCCTACCTTTGAATAATTATACTAAAACATTTTAGTACAATTTAAAAATATATCTTTTGCATCCTATCCCTTACTTCAGAATTTTCAAAGGACCAAATCACATCCTGCCTTAAAGAGAAATTCATTACTATAGCTATTCTGTTATCAATTGATGAAACTGGTTTATTAATATCTAGCAGGAAGTCAGTTCATTATTGAGTTCATACATATCACGATTGCACTGAAGATTTGTAGAGCACAACAGCAAAGTTAGTTTACTTTGCATAGTGATATCTTATGTTGATACTAGCCCTTTTTGATTATTCTTATGTTTATTTTTACCAATGTGTTATATAGCAAGAGTATGAAACAATCCTTCTCAGTTAATACAAAAAATTATAGCTGACATTAATTAGATACTTACTGTGTACAAACATTATTCTAAATGTTTTACAGCAACTCTGTAAGGTAGATACTGTTATCTTTCTAGATGTAGAAACCAACGCACACATAAGTTAGTGACCTGCCCAAGGTTGTATAACTATTAGGTGACAGAGTCGAGATTCATTTTGCAGCCAATTTACTTCCATAGCCTATGCTTTTTACCACTGTTATTAGCATGAGAAAAATTCAAGTTAATTTTCTTTGGTCCAGAGCATAGAAGAAAAAAGCATATGTTAAAATGCTGACTAAGAAAGAAGAAGAAAGAAATTGTTTGGCTTTGTGGCATGCCAAATAATGAAGACGGAATAAAATTAAAAACAGAACCTACAATCTATCTATCACTTTCACTTTGACTAGTGATGAGTATGATTGTTGCTCAGTGTGTTTTTCACCAGCATTAAGAGTTCTTTACAAAGAGCTATTTCTATTATGAAATTAGAAACATAGTTAGAACAATTTGTATTCTATCTACTTATAGAAGAAATTGCCACTTGTAGGTCAATGTTAGGAAAATATATTTTACTCACTTCCTAGTTCTCTGGATATCATCTGGGCTGTTAGGTTGCTCTACAGTGTGATGAGCTTCCAGGATAATTACTCTGAATTGCTGGAGTTCAAGATTCTTAAACTATAAGCAATAATTAGGTTTTGGCAATACCATGACAGTTGTTTCAGTGATATCCGCTTTTTATTCCAAACATATAGCTTTTGTTTATTGTTAGAGGGAACCTATTCTTTGACCCTTGTATGGGTTACTAGCATAACGTACATTACCCTGAATATATTTCTTATATTATTGTATACATAAGATTAAACACCAACCAGCCCAATATTTTCTCTCTGGCAATGGAACCAAAGGATTTTTGGTGGGATACTTTTATAGTTTCAAGTAGAAATTAAGGATATACCTCAAAACTTCCTAACATTCTTCATTCTTTAATTATTTATAGGTAAAAGGTTTCTAATATATCTAACTCTAACCCTCAATTTTTTCCAGAAAAGAGAAACTTAGTATTCATGGTAAAAGTTGAGGTTGATAGAGCAAGTGTCAGTCTCTGGAGGTTGTCATTTTCTGTTCTTTGTGGTTTTCTCTAATCTGATGCTTTCCTATTGCAGTGATTTGTCCAAGTGCTGGGAATGGCGGCCATCCTGACAATGGCTCTATGATTTTCTACGCCAATGACACGGGACTCCAACAGTTTGAAAAGTGGTGGAATAAGTCAAAGACAGTGCCCCTTTATCTCATAGGGCTCCTGCTGCCACTGCTCAATTTCAAATCCCCTTCATTTTTTTCAAAGTTTAATATCCTAGGTAAGCTGAGGCACTGTTTTATGGAGCCTCCGTGTAGTAGAATACCTGCTGGATTCTGTGGAAATATGTTCTGGCTGGAGAGAGAGTTACTTCCAGGCCTGTTCATCTATGTGTAATTTGTTCACTCATATGTTTTCTGTATAGAGTTTGGCACAGAAAAATGTATAGGTGACCATTCCAAGTCCAAATTCCTTTTAAGACAAGTCATTGAGTTTCCCATTCTATTCTTACTGAATAATTCTTCCTTATTTCCTCTGAGGCTATAGTAGAGAAATAGACTAAAATTTCAGGAGGAGAGATCTAAAATGGATATTATAGGAAGTCTCAATTCTAATGATCAGAAACATTAGAACTTACTAAGGGAAGTTTTGGAATATTTTTTCCTACAGTTTCTATTTAAGAGTATAGCACAGAATTATCACCTGACTTTCAACCTAGGATGTCATTCTCTAGCTCAGACTCCTAAAGTTTGTTCTGCTTTTGCTCTCCTCAATGCTTATTCTTCCTTGGAATGCTATTATTGCCTCCTTAAAGGAACATACTTCTTTCTGTGAACCATATTTTTCAGAAATTTCTGAAATCACTGAAAAATTTTCAGAAATTTCTGAATCACTAAAGAAATATTTTGACCATATCTTAAGATGGCAAAAGGAATCCCCAATGAAAGCTCAGATCTGGTTAACTAAAGGCAAGGATATCATTCATAAAGAATTGATAACCCCAAATAGAGCATAGGATTTCATTTTCTCCCTGTAGATCTGTTCTCCTGGTAGGCAACCTAGAGTGTAAAATAATTAGATTACTCATCACGCACGTCAAGGAGGTGGCTTTTGGGTTTCCAGAAGACCAAAGGAGGAGATGAGGTTATTTCTCTATACCTTTTGCTTCACAACAGGATTCACCTTAAGACTGCCACAGACACACACAGAAAATGAAGAGTTGTGGTTATATAAGCTTTGGCCTCTTGTTTTCATTCTTTCTGAATCAGCTCATCTCCAAGCCTGCAGCAGAGTTTATGTGGCTCATTTGTGGTTTCCTGATTTGCTTGCCGACTTTCCTATGGAAAGTTAGCATATAAACTTACAGAAGAATTTGCTCAATTGGGCAAAACAATCACTCACAGGACTTCTAACAAGGTTGATTATTCTCTCCTTCCTTAAGGATATTCTACTCTTGCCCTTTTTCTTTGTGCTTTCCCTTTCTTTTAAATCTACAGCTTCTTTAGAGAAATTAGCATCTAATTCTTTTAGAGACCTTCTTGGACTCAACTCCATAATGACCGGACTTAGAATAATCCTGTAACTTCTAGACTACTAAAAAATTCTGAATGCCCACTTTGCCCTGTGTATAATACGTGTGAATGGAATCTGGAATCTCCATTTAGCAAGTAGTACTACCCAATCAGAACCTCATCTAGATAATAGATCAGATTGTTCATGGATTATTTGGCTTATCACTAAATAGGTTTATAATCCTCCACATTCACTCTTTACTTTCTTATCATTGTACATTAAATCTTGTGACAGACTTTTCCATCTTATTAACCATTTCTAATAGTTCCAATAGAGTAAAAGCCAGTTTCATGTTGTCTTTTTTTCTCCTATGTAAACTAAGAGTTTTCTAATGGACTCTGCATGTATCCTCCACTAAATTCAGCTCATATGTAAATTAGGCAGTTTTGCATTCAGCAACATATGAACTACATTCATCTGATTCTTCTTAGGCCTACTACATGGTTTTTCGCTTTATTTTCTGGTAACTCAAATAGCTTGTTTCTGTTCCTTAGATCCCACCTGGGTTTTAGTGGGCGTAATAGATGGAGTTAATAATATTCCAGTCTTTGCTGAGAAAAGTAGAAACAAAGCTTGATTTTAAAATAGTCTGTAAAAATATAAAAATGATGAATAGTTTCTGAATTTTTTCTCACAGGCACAGTGTCCGTTGTCTATTTGATTTTCCTTGTCACCTTGAAGGCTATTCGCTTGGGATTTCATTTGGAATTTCACTGGTTTACGCCAACAGAATTTTTTGTACCAGGTGAGCTTTTGGGGACAAAGGAAGAATTAATAACAATAATATGATCTTTAAGTTAACTATTTTGAACTATTGCTATTCTAACACAAGTAATGTTATTTTTTATGATGAGCATTTCTATTAATGCAGTTAAGCTAAATTACAGGTGAAATTACTCTGGTTCTCTTGCAGTGAGGGGTAACCAGGGCCCTTTTATAACCAGGGTCATTTCTACATGGTTGATGAAGTTCATTGAAGTTACAGTGCAATTGAAAAAGAATACGTTCTCTAGACTTTTCTGAGAAAACATACCCCTAGAATTTCAGAGATTTAATGCATGGTCAGTGGTTAATATTCTTGTTTTTCAGGCTACTTAAGATGGTGATATTAAGTTTACCCTCCCTCCTTTTTTTTCTCATGGTTATACCATGGCAATTTCTTACATTTCACCCGAATTTAGAAGATTTGGGACACGATAGAAGCACCATAAAACAATGAATGGATAATGCTAAACGAGGAGACAGCTTGGAAAATGAAAGTGACTGTTGCACTAGTATCTTGAAAACTATTAAGGAGAAAATAGTACAAAATTCTGCTGTTGATTTAGTAATACTGCTTTCTTTCCATTCTTCAACTGTTAATTCACACAGTCTAAAATTTCAAGTCTATATTCAGTATCTGATGTTACTCTCTAAAGTCTGAAATTATAATTGTCTCTGACTCCTTTTGTTTCTTTTATTATTACATTTCTGGGTTTTCTAGGTGTACTAAGTTGGTAGTCATTGAAAGCTATTGTTTAAGTTACCATAGTTATTTGTTTTCAAATCATCTGGCTGCATTAGCTTTGAGTTTTTATTTCTATTAGAAGTCTACAAAGGCTAAACGGAAGTACTGGGACTTGAAAAGCATCCTCTCTCCCAGCTTGAATTTAAAATTGGACACTGATGAAAAGGGCAACTTTAAGCTAGTTTTTCCATTGATTGATAAAAATAGTCTAGGATATTATTTCCTAAAATTAGATCTGTATTGATTTATTTTAAGATTCTTAGTGATAAAAGTTTCTGCTAATGATAAGACATGAGAGATAAATATGAGAGAAAAAGAGAGTAAAAACAGTTGTTTAGAAAATGAAAAAGAGAACATTTAAATAGTTAATAAGTCATTTATTTCACTTCATTTATAAATAACATGAAGGGAGAATCATGAGGACTAAAAGAGACTTGTGTTACAATCCTGAAATAAATTGCTTTATTGTGATAAGAATTTCTCAAGAATGAGAGTATGTTGTAAATCTTTTTCAGTAAAGGCTAATTAAGAATGAAAATGAAATGAAAAAGGAAAAAAGAAAAAAAGGAACTTGAAAGGGAAAGAAAGTGAGAGGAAACAAAAGAAAACTTCCAAAAAGTTATATCCTCAAAGTGACAAAAGATAGCGACAGCTGCATGAAACAATATTTGGGTGTTGGAAGGAAAGAAGGAGGGAAGGAAGGAAAGAAGGAGGGAAAGAAGGAAAGAAGGAGGGAGTTTGGTGCTGGAAATCAAAAATATAATAGAAATAAGAATTGAAAGAAAATTTGGAAGATAAAGCTAACTTCCCAAAAAGTAGACTAGAAATTATGGATGGTTGTACGGATAGAAGGAAAGAGTGAAGAGAGGGAGGGAGGGAGGTAAGAAAGAAAGAAAGGAGAATAAAGATAAGAAAATTATAGCATTAATTCAGGAGGCCCAATATCTAACTAAAAATAGTTCCATAGAGAAGAGAAAAAATGAAGGAGATAAAATTTTCAAAGAACTAATTTAAGCAATGTCTCCCAAACTGAAGAATGTGAGTTTCCAGATGTAAAAGGGCTCCAGTGCCCAGCACTGTGAATAAGACCCACACAAGGTCATATCATTATAAAATTTCAGAACACCAAGGATGAATAGAAGGCCCTGAAAGATTCCAGGGACAAAGAACAGGTCTATAGAAAAGGTCTGGATAAAATAGTATCAGCCTTCTTAATAACTCTGAAAGCTAGAAGACAATGGAAGTGTCCTCAAAGTCTCAGAATAAGTTATTTTAACCTAAAATTCTAAAATCCCACTATATTCTCATTCAAGTGTTAGAGTACAATAAAGATATTTTCGGAAAGTAAAGTCTCACAAAATTTTACCCTCCATGCACTCTTTCTGAGGGGAAAAAAAAAAAGCTGCAAAATATGCTCCACTGAAAGAAGGAAGTAAATTAAGAAATTTCCAGAATGATGGTGAAGGGAGATCCTAGGAAATAGCTGTGCAACAGGACTAGAAAGCAACCAGCCCAGATTATAGCAGGTAGACAGATAGCCCCAGGAGGTATATTTCCCAACAAAAATGTAAAATGGAAAAGATTATTTTATGTGTCGTATAGAAAGAGTGGAATTTTACCATTATTTTGGAGAGTTTGAGGAAGAATTAGCATTCACTAGAAAATTTAGCAACCGTAAAGGAAAAAGTCAATGATTACCTCTGAAAAAACAGATCAACAAAAGTATTTTTATATAAAAAAGAAAATGTAATAATAATACATTCCATGGTCTAACTATGAATAATATGTAATTATCATAAAAATTAAAACATTGAATATCGATTTTGTATAATTAAAATTATGATTATATAGGGGAATAGGAGATGGAAAAGTGTAAGTGGTGGTAGTAATATAAAAGCACTAAAGCCTTATGATGGAAAATCAATGGATTATGTCTAAAATTTAAAAACAAAGGAAAAAATGTGTGTATTTCTTAAAAATAAGCTAGATTATAAATTTAAAATATGCTAAATAGAAGAATTAGAATTAGTTGCCTCTGGGAAACAGGATTCAGGATGAGAGTTATGAAGCAAGAAATTCCTGATTTTTATTAGAATTCTTTTAATAAAATTTAACTTTCAACAATGAGTACATTACAATAGCCAAGATATGAAGGCAACCTGAGTGTCCATAGATGGATGAATGGATAAAGAAGAGTTGGTACATATATACAATAGAATATTACTCAGCCATAAAAAAAGAATAAGATCTTGCCATCTGCAACAACATGAATGGACCTAGAGGGTATTGTGCTGAGTGGAATAAGAAAGAGAAAAACAAATGCCATATGATTTCACTTATATGTGAAATCTAAAGAACAAAATAAAGAAACAAACTCATAGATAGAGAAAACATTTTGATGGTTACCAGATGGAAGGGGGTTAGGGGAAGAATGAAAAAGAAGGGATTAAGAAGTACAAATTGATAGTTATAAAATAGTCACGGGGATGTAAAGGGTAGCACAGGGAATATAGTCAATAATATTGTAACAACTGTGTATGGTGTCAGATGGATACTAGATTTATTGGGATGATCACTTCATAAGTTATATAAATGTCTAATCACTATGTTGTACACCTGAAAGTAATACAATAAATTGTATATCATCTATAATTGAAAAATTTAAAAATTAGAATTAAAAAGAAAGAAAACACTGCTTACTGCAAAATTTCACAATGTTTAGAATAAGACATTTAAGAGAAAAAATTACTACACATTTAAGACTGCAATTAAGATTATATTTTTAAAATGAAAAACTATTAGATGCTTTGAAATTGACTTCAAAGAGACTTCAGACACTGATTTTAAAGAATTATGGGGTGATTTGCCATTTGAGTGCAGCATTGTGTTCATTTGCAACCAGAAAAAATAATTTTCTAACCACGGATGCTTTAAATAGTTTTATTATTCACTTTCCATTAGGAGCAGACTACTTTTTGCCACTCACTCGTTGATATTTAATGCCTCTAAATATAATGGAATTTCTCTTTTCTTATTTTTATGTATTTGTCCCACCTTTTTTTGTTTTTGATTTTGAACTTTTTATTGAAGTGTAACATATATATACACAAGTGCACAGCTCAGAAATGTACAGCTTGATTAATTTTCATAATCTGAACACACCAGATATCTAACACCCAGATCAAAAACAGAAATTACTAGCACTCCAGAAGCACCTCTTAGCCCCCCTACCAATCATTATCTACCTGCAAAGATAACCACTGTTCTAACTTCTAAATGTTGGTTAGTTTTGCTGGCTTTTTTTTTTTTTTTAACTTAATATGAATGGAATAAATCGTACACATTATTTTCTGTCTAGCTTCTTTTTATCAGCATTGTGTTGTAATAATGATCCATATCATTGTTTGTACTTGTACTTCATTCATTTTCATTGGTATTTCATTGTGTAACTATACCACAATTTGTTTACCTTTTACTGTTAAGGTACATTTGAATAGTCTCCCGTTTTTATTATTATGTTTATCACAGCACTCTTTATTCTCATACATATCTTTTAGTGAGCTTTCTCATATGTATAAATCTAGGCGTGGAATTGCTAGGTCAAAGGATATGAATGTATTCTACTTTAGTAGATATTGCCAAACAGCTTTCCAAAATGGTTGTACCAATTTACATTTCTACTTGCAGTTGAGTTTACTAGTTGCCCACATCTTCACCAACATTTGTATTTTCTATCTTTTTAATCTAGCCTTTCTGGTGGGTATGTAGTAGTATCATGGTTAATTCACATTTCTCTGATGGCTAATAAAGTTAGCACCTTTATATGTGTTCATTGGCTATTTGGATTACCTCCTTTGTCAAGTGCCTCTTTAAGTCTTTTGTCTATTTTTCTATTTTTTATTGATTTATAAGCATTCCTTATTCATTCTAGATACACATCCTTAGTCAGATTAATGTATTACAATTATCTCCTCCCCCTCTGTTTACTTCCTTTCTTAATATGCCTTCTCAAAGGAATAAAGTAGGCAGCTTGAAAATTATCAGAAATTTGGTGCTTCTTTAAAACCACTTTGTCAAAGAATCTGTCTTCTTTAATTTACTATGCAGTGATCATTGTGTAAATGTCTGGGTTCTTTATAAAGGCATATTTTCCATAAAAAAATTTTACATGTATGTTCACAGCAGCATTATTTGTTTATAATAGCCAAAAAGTGGAAACAGCCCAATGTCCATCACTGATGAATGCATGAATAAATATGGTATATCTATAAAAAAAGAATATTATTTGGCAATAGAAAGGAATAAAGTACTGTGGTGATGGTTGCACAACTCTGAATATACTAAAAATTATTTGTATACTTTAAATGGGTGAGATGTAAGTGAATTATATTTCAAAAAAGCTATAAAAAAAGAATCTCATGTTTTCAAGAAATTTACTCAAAAGGATAGTTTTTGTTAATTGTGAAAAAGTTGGATATTTACTCACTCTAATTTGATAAGTTAAAAAACAAGAGTAGTATCACCTGCCTTAGTTAGAAAATGATCCATTAACAAGTTGCTTTATTAGGCATTTATAATAATAGAGGCTGATTTCTCTGAGAGACAGGAAAGGTCAGCTAAATTGACGAGCGCTTATAGAAAACTAATAGATCTTGGCAAAAAGCATAATTGTTCTGAAGAACATTTTAAAGTAGAATTTGACCACTTCCATGGTTGAGAGTCCTTTATTCTGAAAATAAATGAATGCCTCAGATTATGGGCCATACATTGTGAAAAAAGACATGGCTCACTGCCCTACAGCTGAACAGTAAGACCAATTCATGAGTTAATGATCATAATACAAAGGTACACAAGAGCCATAGTACTATAGAGGAGTTGCATGTAAGAATTTGGAGTCAGAGAGAGGTTCTCAATAGAAAATGTTTTAAGGGCCAAAAGCAATTCTTTAAATGAAGAATTGGAGGAAGGGGTGTATGCCAGGTCAAGGGAATAACATGTTCGAGCAACAGTGAAGGCCTGAGATAACATGACCCAGTTAGGAAATTACAAGAATTAAATAGCTAGAGTGAAAGAATACTTGCTAGGGAAGTGATAGGAGATAGGGATAGAGGCAAAGGCCATATCATGAAGACCTTTCTATTTTAAGCTAAAAATAACTGACTGGCTATGAGACTCTCCTTCCCCCTTATTTGGGGTTGGCTGATCTAGGAGATAGGCGTCTATGCCTCCAAAAGGTCAGTAGATTTGCATTTCTCTGATGGTTAGTGATGTTGACCATTTGTATGTGCCTGTTGGCCATTTGTATGTCTTCAGAAAATTATCTATTTAGTTCCTCTGTCCAGTTTTTAATCGAATTGTTTATTGTTTTGCTGTTGAGTTGTATTATTTATATATTTTGGATATTAACCCCTTATCAGATATATGATTTGTGAACATTTTCTCCCCTTCTATAGGTTGCCTTTTTGTTTCATTAATGGTTTCCTTTGCTATGAAGAAGGCTTTTAGTTTGATGTAGTACCATTTATTTATTTTTGCTTTTGTTACCTTTGCTTTTGGTGCCAATTTAAAAAAAAAAAAATCACTGCCTAGACTGATACCAAGGAGCTTACCTTTTATACTTGCTTCTAGGACTCTTATGCTTTTAGGTCTCAGAGCCAATTCTTAATTTACTTTGAGTAGATTTTTATATATGGTGTAAGTTAGGGGTCCAGTTTTATTTTTTTGCATGTCACTATCCAGTTTTCCCAACGCCATTTATTGAAGACACTGTCATTTCCCCATATATATTCTTGGCTCCTTTGTCATAAATTAATTGACCATATGTGCCATATATGAGTTTATATCTGGGCACTCTGTTGCATTCCATTGATCTATGGGGGTGTGTGTGTGTGTGTGTGTGTGTGTGTGTGTGTGTGTGTGTGTTGCCGGTACCATACTGTTTTGATTACCATAGCTTTATAATATAGTTTGAAATCAGAAAATGCTAGATCTTCAGATCTCCAGCTTTGTTCATCTTTCTCAACATTGCTTTGACTATTATGTTCTTTTGTGATTTCATACACATTTTAGGATTGTTCTATTTCTGTGAAAAATACCATTGGAATTTTGATAGAGATTTCATTGAATCTTTAGATTGCTTTGGGTAATATGGACATTTTATCAATTAATTATGGATTAATTCTTTTAATCCATCATCATGGAATATCTTTGCATGTATTTGTGTCTTCTTTAATTTCTTTGATCATTGTCTTATAGTTTTCAGTGTACAGATCTTTAACCTCCTTGGTTAAATCTGTTCCTAAGTATTCTTTTTGATGCTATCATAAATGAAATTTTCTTAATTTCTCTTTCTGAGCAGTTCATTGTTGCTGTATGGAAATGGGACAGATTTCTTGTATATTGATTTTGCATCCTGCAACATCACTGAATTTATTTACTAGTTCTAACAATTTTTTGGTGGAGTCTTTTGTCTTTCTTATATATAATATCATGTCATCTGCAAAGAGAGGCAGTTTTACTTCTTTTTTTCCTATTTGGATGTCTTTTATTTCTCTGGCTTGCCAAATTGCTTTGGATAGGACTGTTGAATAAAACTGGTGAGAATGGATATCCTTGTCTTGTTCCTGATCTTAGAGAAAAAGCTTTCAGCTTTTCACTGTTGCTTATATTGTTTGCCGTGGGTTTGTCGTATATGGCCTTTATTATGTTAATGTATGTTCCCTAAATACCCAGTTTGTTGAGAGCTTTTATCATAAGTAGATGTTGAAATTCATAAAATTCTTTTTTCTGCATCTATTTAGATGATCATATGATTTTTATCCTTCATTTTGTTAATGTGGTATATCACATTGATTGATTTGCACATGTTGAACCATCTTTGCATCCCTGGAATAAATCCCACTTGATCATGATATATGATCCTTTTAGTATATTGTTGAATTCTGTTTGCTAATATTTTGTTGAGATTTTTTTGCATCTATGTTCATCAGGGATATTGGCCTATAATTTTCTTTTCTTGCAATGTCCTTGACTGAATTTGGTATCACAGTAATACTGGCCTCATAAAATAATATTGGAATTGTTTCCTCCTCTTCTATTTTTCAGAGAGTTTGAGCAGAATTAGTATTAATCCTTCTTTAAATGTTTGGTAGAATTCACCAGTGGAGCTCTCTGGTCCTGCCTGGACTTTTCTTTATTGGGAGATTTTTATTACTGATTCAGTCTCCTTAGTAATTGATCTAGTAACTAGTCTGTCCAGATTTACTATTTCTTCATGATTCAGTCTTGGTAGGTTATATGTTTCTAGTTATTTATCCATTTCTTCCAGGTTGTCCAATTTGTTGATATATAATTGTTCACAAAAGTCTTTTATGATCCTTTGTATTTCTGTGGTATTAGCTGTGTTGTTTCTTATAATTTTACTTATTTGAGTCCTCTCTCTTTTTTTCTTGGTTAATTGAGCTAAAGGTTTGTCAATTTTATCTTTTCAAAGAACCAGCTCTTAGTTTCATTGATCTTTTTTTATGGTCTTGTCTCGATTTCATTTAGTTTTACTCTGATCTTTGTTATTTCCTTCCTTTTACTACTTTGGGCTTGGTTTGCTTTTTTTTTCTAGTTTCTTTGTTGTTCATTTGAGGTTGTTCTTTTTTCTTAACGTAGGCATTTATTGCTATATACTTCCTTCATAGAACTGTTTTTGCTGTATCCCTTAAGTTTTGCTATGTTGTGTTTCCATTTTCATTTGTCTCAAGATATTTATTGATTTCCCCTTTGACTTGGTTAGTAGCATGTTGTTTAATTTCTATATATTTGTGAATTTTCCAGTTTTCTTGTAATTGATTTCTAGTTTTGTACCATTGTGGCTGGAAAAGATGTTGTATATGATTTCGATCTTAAATTATTAAGACTTGTCTTGTGACCTAACATATGATCTATCCTAGAGAATGTTTCATGTATACTTTAGAAAAATGTGCATTCTGGTGCTGTTGGATGCACTATTCTGACAATGTCCAATGTTTCCTTACTGATTTTCTGTCTGGATAATTTATCCACTCTTACAAATGTGGTGTTGAAGTCCCCTACTATTATTGTGTTGATATCTATTTCTTCCTTTAGATCTGTTAATATTTGCTTTATATATTTAAGTGTTCCCATGTTGAAAGCATAAGTTTGTACAAATGTTATATCCTCTTGATGAATTGATCCCTTTATCATTATATAATGACTTTCTTTGTCTCTTGTTACAATCTTGGGCTTAAAGTCTATTTTGTCTGATATAAGTAGAGCCCTGCATTTTTTTTTGCCTTCCATTTGCATGGAATATCTTTTCCATCTCTTCACTATCAGTCTATGTGTATTCTTAAAGCTGAATTAAGTTTCTTGTAGGCAGCATCTAGTTGGGTCTTGTAATTTTTTCCCTTCAGCCACTCTGTGTCTTTTGATTGGAGAATTTAGTCCATTTACAGTTGAAGTAATTATTGATAGGTATGGATTTACCATTGCCATTTCGTTAATTGATTCCTGGTTGTTTTGTAATTCCTTTCTTGTGTTCTCCCTTTGTGATTTGATGACTTCTAATTCTTACTAAAGAGTGTTCCAGTTGTTTTTTTTGCAAAGACTATCTGCAAATAATGTCATATGTAAATAATAATGTTATCATCTTTCCAAAATTGGTGCCTCTATTATAATTATGTAATTATAATGCTGACTGTGGATCTAAAGTAATCCGTCTTTTTCTTGTTAAGAAAATATCCTTCTAGTCTCAATTTATTAAGAGGTTTTTATAAAAGTAAAAACAGAAGTGGGACTTGCCTCCACATTTTATTTTGTTGCTGAGATGTATAAATGTAAAATATTATAGACAGAAAAGGGGAGACTTTTCCTAAGAAAGATAACACTTTGAATTGCTTCACAGATAAAAATTCAGATAAAAGCTAATAGACAAACAAAAAACTTGATGGAAAACAAAAGTATATAATTTTTTTGATCTTCTGATTTCTTTTAGAGCTAGTGCTTGATTCTTAGTTGTTCTCACTTCTTTTCCTAAAATATTATGGCAAAAAGTCAGTGGGCTTCATTTTCTCATTTCTGCTTTTTATACTAAAGAATCCTCTGGGATGGGTTGTTCTCTACTTTATCACCTATTTCATCTAGATCCATCATCGTTTCCAAGTAAATCATGGTTTTAGTCTACATAAAAGCAATTTTTTAAATTTATATATTAGCAGACCTCAAGACATAATTTGGCAGTGCTTATAAGTATATATTACTTTATTATTCTTATCTCAAAGTAATTTTATGTTTATTGCAAAAAATTTAGAGAATATAGGTAACTGGTTGATTTAAAATAAATTCCAGTGGTTAGCCAGAGATAACCAATTTACACTTTTGGATATTCCTTCAGTTTTTTCTTTTCATAAACATACATACTTTAAAAAATAAAAATAAAACCATACTATACATAATATATGAATCATGAACATTTGCAAGAGCATAAAATCTTTCTCTGGAGCATAATTCTTACATAACTTACTGTATACCACTGAGCAACTGTATCATAGTTTAGCCATTCCCCTCTATATAGACATTTAAGTTATGTACAGTATTTTTAAGCAATGCTTTTTAACATTGCCATTAAAAAATGTTAAATTGCTAATTCTCCTTTCCCTAATTCTTTTTTTAAAGGTATTTTTCTGGCAAATTCTAGTATTAGAAGACAAGAAATTTTAGAGTCAGACAGACCCTGAATTTGAATCCTGCTCTGCCACATACTAGTAAAATGGCCTCAAACAGGAATAACTAATGTAAAGTACCCTCACAGAATAGTCATTTCTTGATTCCTTTTCTTTCTCTTTTCAAGTACTGTGCTCAAGTAAAATGCTAGCCTTGAGGAACTTTTTAAAGACATTTTAATATTTTTCCCTGGACCAAACAGAGGCAACAGATTTTTAGTCATCAGCTTTTGGCTACTAATATTCATTGTCAATTTTAATGGTTTTTTTTTTTTTTTCCCTTCTCTTTTTCTCCTAGAAATAAGATTTCAGTTTCCACAGCTGACTGGAGTGCTTACCCTTGCTTTCTTTATTCATAACTGTATTATCACACTCTTAAAGAACAACAAGAACCAAGAAAACAATGTGAGTAATTACCTCGAGGAAATGATTTTCCTTACCGGACCGTAATTTTTAAATTTAAACCATAGAGCGCAGTGGTCATCAAACTTTTTCTGTAAAGGTTCTGACGATAAATATTTTAGGCCTTGCAGGCCACATGGTCTTTGTTACAACTACCCAACTCTGCTGTTATGGCTTAAGGTAGCCATAGACGATATGGCTACCTTAACAAATGGTCGTGGCTATTTTTCAAGAAAACTTTACCAAAACAAACAGTTGTTCAGATTTCACCTATAGGCCATAGTTTGCCAATCCCTGCTGTAGAGCAATCACTAAAAAAACAAAGAGGCATGGTGAATAGCCAATAGTGGTGATAAAATCTTTAAAAATATCCAAGTGAGCTAAAAAGACAGGAAAAAGAAAACAAAGAATAGATGGGACAAATAGAAAACAAATAGCAAGATAATAGATTTAAACCGAGTAATATTGACAACTACTTAATTTAAAAATGATCTAAATAATGCAATTAAAAGATAGGGATTGTCAGACTGATTAATAAAAAAAAAAAAACCTTACCATATACTATCTACAGGAAACTTATTTTCAATATAAAGATAATACCATAAAGGCACTAAATATAAGAAAGGTAGAGTGGCTGTTTTAATGTCATACTAAACTTCAGAATGAAGAGTATCGCCAAGATAAAGGGGAACATTACATAATGACTTTTAGGGATCAATTCATCAAGAAGACATAATAATTCTAAATATGTGTGCACCCAAATGACAGAGGTTCTAAATAAACGAAGCAGCAGCTGTCAAAACTGAAAAGAGAAGTAAATAAATTCACAATTATAATCGAAGATTTCATGACCTCTCCCTTAATAATAATAGAACAAATAGAAAATAAGTAAGAATATAGAAAACATGAAAAACTATAACCTACTTGATCTAATTGGCATTAATAAAAGTCTTCTCTCAAACAGCAGAATGCATATTCTTTTCAAATGCACATGGAACATTTACCAAGATAGACCATTTGCAGAGTCATTGAACAAGTCTCAATAAATATAAGAGGATTGAAATCATACCAAATGTTTCTTTGGCCACAGTGAAGTTAGAAATCAATAATGAAAGAAATTTGGAAAATTGACAAACATGTGGAAATTAAACAATTTATTCCTAAATAACCAATGGGCCAAAGAAGAAATTACAAGAAAAAATAGAAAATACTGTGAGATTACTGAAAATGAAGACAACATAACAAAACTAATAGGATGCAGCTAAAGCAGTGCTTGGGGGGAAATTTATAGCTACATTAAACAAGAAGAAAGGTCTTAAATCAATAATCTAATCTTCTACCTTAACATACTGGAAAAAGAAGAGCAAACTAAACCCAAAGCAAGCAGAAGTTAACCAGTTACTTGTGACCTTGTCTGCAGATTTTGAACTCAATTTGATAGCATCTAACCATGTAACCAAAAATGGTGATGAAGTTCTAATAGAGGTCTATACAATTGTTACTGAAATACCAAAAAAGAAGGAGTTTGCTGTGCCTGGGGATTCTGAGAAGATTTCAAGTAATGTTTGGCAGAGTCATTAAGAAGGCAAAAATCTTTCTAAGTGGAAGGAAGTTAGCTCTCAAATTAGGGCAAGAATATAGGTCAGGCTCTTTTATTTTCATTTTTTCTGTTACCTGGTAACATTCATATGACATATTACCTGTGAATGAAGTTGGAATCGAATAAATCTGCATTTACCAAATTTCCTAACTTGGTGACCTTCAAATTTTATTTTCTTCCTATGAAATAGTAGTATTATTTGACACAGGCCTCTCAGGGTTTTAATCATAATTAAATATTACAAAGTAGGAAAAGTGTTTAACATGATCTCACGTATAGTAGAGGCTGGACTTTCTTAGTTTTATCTATTACCCTTTCTCTCCTGACACTTAGACTGTGGATCTTTCTGTTAACAGGAGAGACTGTCTTCCCCTTCAGATTCTTTCTAGTGCCTTTAAATTTATCACAATGAGAACATATTAACTCTTCTCCAACATTTCTTCTTATGATGTTAATAAGTTAGTTAGATTCCCAGGAAAATCCATAATTGAACCACCTCAATTCTTCCTCTCTCTTCTCTCATCACCACACTAGGTTTTCATGTTAAAACTAGCTTCTCATGGTAATATAAGAAAGCCATGTGTAGAATTTTGTTTCATTGTTTTATAAGGTCTATAATTTGGATATTCTTCTTTAAAGTGCTCACCATACTTTATAGAAAGGCTATAGAGAGATATTTTCTCTGTGTTCAAGTCTAGGGAAAAGTTTCTCAATGAATTTATTCTTATTATTTGATAATAAGGGTTATATAACTCTTTTTGTTTCTTTCTGCCATGACATTTGGAAAACTTAAGGATTGAGTTCTCTTATCATTTGCTACACTTTTTCTAAGGCAAAAATGTGTTTTTAGAGTTTGTATCTTCCCTCCCACTTTAGATTTGGTTTTTATCTTAGAAATGTTTAGTCTTTTTATTTTTTTTAAATTTATTTATTTAAATTAGTTTCCAGTATACAGTACAATAGTTAGAAATCTACATAGTTCATAAAACAATCCGCCCAATTGCTCCTAGCATCATATTAATGCTAACTGCATTCCCTCCGCCATGCTCCCCATTCCCGTGCCCAACTATCAACTACTAATTTGTACTTCTTTAACCCTTCGCTCCATTCTCCCATCCCCCAAACTTCCCTCCCCTTTTTCTGTCACCAAATTGTCTACTATAAGAAATGTTTAGTCTTATTGTACTTATATTTTTGCCATCAACAGTTTTAAATCTTTTGAGAAAATAGGAAGAAAATGTCACTTATCCTAGATAAACATTTGGAACTTTAGGCTATAAAGGGAAACTGAGGATATGCTTACTGTCCTTTATTTTTAAATCCTTCTCTCCTCCTTCCCAAATTCTCTGACTCATTGCCACTTGAACTAAGCTGTCTACTTCAAGTTTTAGGAAGTTTAGAGAGAGATATGAAAAATATCTATTTCATCTTCACAGGGATAGTTATATGTCATTAATAGTGTATACTTTGGTACCAACTAAGTAACCTGTTTATCCTAATCAACTGCTCTCATATGCCAACTTAGACCAAATACCCTAGAAACCCATTTTATGAAGAAGATTCTCATGCAGTGGATCATTCTATCCATGAGGCTGGGCTTCTCAAACTTTACCACCAAAGTCTCTTTAACAACAGAGGAGAACCCCTTGTATACCTGGGAATCTGGGAGCGAACAACACAATTTTAATGAAGTCTCATATTTTATCTTAAACACTCATGTATATTTTTATTGTACTCGTGATTTGTCTTACTAGAAATAGTCTTAAAATGATGAGTTAAATTACAGGCAGTCCTCATTTTGAACAGTTCCTATATGCATGAATTTTAATGACTATGGTTTAGTTAAATTACATCAGTTCCCCCTAACAACATGGTTCAAATTTCAGTCACGACAGGATTGGAACTATGAGTATTTGCATTAAGTAGTAGCTACCAGCCCTTCAGTTCACAAATCACTACATAAATAACACATCCCAATTAGTTAGTAATCCTGTCACTTCCTTCAAAGTCTGTCAGTGATTGGTCACTATGCATCTGTTATTTACTTTACACTCAGACTGAAAAGTGGATGGTTGAGTTGCTTCCTTGTCTCCCAGTGGTAAGCGCATGTGATATGAATAAAAATGGAGAATTGAAAGAGGGAATTGACAAAAGTGAAAGTGCAACAATAAAATAAAGAGTGATAACACTGGAAATGAAACTTTAATCAAACAAATGGAATCATAAAAGAAATATCTGATTGTGGAAATGTTGACACTGCTGCCATTTGAGAGACTAGATGTACATCCAGAAGAACTTAGGGAAGGTGAAGTTATCAACATGAACAAGGAAGGTGGTTGTGATGAAAACAATGAAGATGTTTCAAAGGAAGTGACACTGAAACTTCCCACTAAAGTTCCCATTGAAAGAATTCTCAGAGATACTTCACATTGAAAGCACAAAGGATGAAATGTTGGAAGCTGATGCAGACTTAAAAGAAATGAATATGACAGTTTACCAAGGCATGAAAAAGATGCTTGCTCTAAATTATAATTATGCCATGGCGGGGGAAACAGTCCAAACTACTCTGTAAGTTTTGACAAAGAAATAAAACAGTTTAATGCTCAATGTTTCTGGTGTTTTATATTAATATACTAAATAAGTATCAAGTTTACTGTTTGTTTTAATTTTCTTACACATTTGTAACTGACAGTTTTTAATGTTTTGACAAATATTGGTAAAGATCACAGAACAATCATAATTTTTCCCATTGATTATTATGATTGTGTTGCAGTCATTTTTTTAACACTTTGTAATCAGTTTATTAAAATAGTTTATATAAGCATCTGCAATGGTGACTTCAACCACTTAATAGTGATGGAAATGATCTGCTTAATCTCTGAAGAACTGTGCATGTCATTGAGTGGCTTGTGGATCTTCATCTGGAACCGACTTTGGAAAATCTTAGTGTCTTAGAACTTTCACCACAAGGAGTTTTTCTCGTAGTGGCTCTCAAAGTCTTGGTAGGCATCCGTACTGGTCCTTTCACTTTGGGTGGCAAGTTGAGATTTATTTCCTTAGTGTCTCTGATCAAATCAGCACACCCCTTCTCCAGGGAATTTTACCTTGTGGCTGTTTAGGATGATCTTATTTGGTGAATGGCCACCTCTGGTTTTATGGGTGTCTTTCCAGTATCCGTAAGCCATGGCTGCGGTGCAAACAGCCCTGAGGCAGAAGTGGAGCAGGGGCGGGAGAGCTGCAGCTGCAACCACATCTTCCTCAAAGAGATGTCCAAGCATTTTTAGTCTCATACTCCCATGCAAAGAGAGGACTGTTTGTGTTTAAGTTTTGCTCCCTAAAATTCTTAAATAGAAATGCTTTTCTGGCAGGAGAGAGAATTGATCTGATTCACACATTGAAATGCTTTATATCTTAATTTGTTGTTTACTTTTTGCATCTTCATATGAATCTGTGTAGTTTACTTGGCTATACATCAGCAGAAGTTTTATGTAAATGTTCGGAGTAGGTCTGTGTGGTCAGTTTCTGTCATTTTTGTTAGTTAATGCTCCACTGGGTAGTATTTTCACTATGAATGGTATGTGGAACAAATTATAAATCATATTTGAGAAATAGAACGTGCTCCCAGACCCACTTGTGCCCCATTGTAAACCCAGTCCTCTTTCTGTTGGCGTTGTTCCTGTCATTAGTTCGCTACCAGCCCTGCCAGCCATTGCTTATTCATGAGGCAGAGTAGGTTACCTTGTTAATGTATAGGATTCTTGACACATTACCAGTTCATATTGTCACTTGTGCCTCTTTTTAAATATATATTTTTACATTGAGCCTCATTTTGTAAAAGATAGCTTTTTCTAACATTTTTCCATTAAACGAGCTTTTAAGAGGCTCTGTGCCCTGGCCTAGTACAGTGATGGCTTCTGTTCAAGCTAGAGAATAGCAAAACCCACATGTGTGCATGCTATTCATAGGTGGCATATTTCCCAGGATCGTGCTAAACCTCAGCTGCTTTTGTATTAAAACAGCATTTCTATTCATTAGAGTATTTTCAGACAAAAACAGATATGCAATTCTTGCCCTATTTCTACTGAATGTACATTTGGACTACTGTGAAGTAGAACTTTTCTTATTTTAGTATTTCTCTTACATCTATATGTGTACTTGATTGTATCCTTTGTTATTTATAACTTGTTACCTCTCTTTTATTGTTTTCTTGATTGTTGTCTATTAACAGACACAAATGAATTAGAGACTAGTCAGTTCTCCATCATAGTAGCGAAGGGCATTGAATTTGGAGCCAGAAAGACTTTGGTTTGAATATTGACTTCACCAGCTACTCACTTTGTAACCATGAACAAGTTTTGTAACTTGTTGCACTAGTTCACTCATCTATAAAATGGAGAAAAAACTTGCACCTACATTAAATGAGATAATCCAAGTACTGTGTTTAGCAAGGAGCCTAGCACTTAGAAGCATCTACTAATTGTAGCCAATGTAGTTATTATTTTTTATCTACATTTACTGAGTTCCTACTGTGTGCCAGGCATTGCCTAAGTATTGGGATATAAAGATAAAAAAAGACACAGCCAGGGTCTTCAGAAATTGCATAGTCTAGTGGTATAGACCAATTTAAACATAGAATAATTAAAATACCAATATAACAAAGAACTATTAACCATGGCTACTTTATGGGTGTCAAGAGACTTTTTTTTCCACTTGAGATTCTTTGTGTCATGAATATGGATTACCTTTATAATAAAAATTAATGATAATTGTCATGCTGTATTTGAGATATGTATACGGCGCTATAAGAACAGGGAAACCCTGTTATATTGTGAAACCCTTACATCTTAGACCGTTCATCTTCATCAGAGTTTTCCCCAAAGTTTGTTAAGGTACACATCTTTGCAGGAAGCCTGACCAAAATAACGTGGTGATCAGGTAGTATACAATTTAAAGACTGTTCATAAAATGGTAATTTTCCCTTTTTATATATAACTGTCTCTGACACAACTGTTTTAGCCTCCAAAATTTTGTATTTTACAAGATTACCTTGTTCTTGAGTGGCATTGAGAAGTTTGGGGGGAGAATGACTTTGAAACATAGTTGGAGATTACTACCCTTTGATATGAAAATTAGAGTTGCCTGGTTCATTTCTGTTCATCCTACACAAGACAATGGGCAACCTTAGGGGTGACTGAAGTCTTGTCTGAGATGGGCCCTAGAGCTTCATGAATTAAAGAGGAAAACTTTGAAACTCCCATGGAGGTTGGTCAGCCTCTTCTTCCTCAGCCCTAAATAATTAGAAGCTCTTGCATAATTCAGGTTCCTATAGCTCCATAGGTCTACCCATCATTAATTAAGGACTCTATGGTTTGTTTTCAGACTAATTGTCAACTTAGACCTGATTTTAGGATTTCTCATAGCTTGTTACTTGCTTTTTAAATGAATTTATCAACACTCAAGTTTATAACTCTCTGCTATTGCTTTAGCCCATTTAAGGAGGGAAGTTGTCCAAAAAATCAGAAATGGCCCCTAATACCAAATGTCCAGTTTTCTTATTGTGTTATTAAACTAAAATAAAATTATATATAATTTTTTCTTATATGTTTTCTTAGCTTTCAAATAATTTGTGTTTAAAATGAAAAATGAATTGGCTTATTGCCATAATTTAGTTGTGCTGAATTGTTTGGCTGTAACTTTAATGGTGATGGAGACCAGATTTGTGAACTGTGGGATCTGTTCTGTTTGGATCTGACAGCTGGCTGCATTAAATATCTTGGAGCTTTTTACTTTGCATGGGAATGATAGGTTCAGAGGGAGGGAACAGCAGTAGAAGAAAGCAATCCACTCCATTTAATGTTCTACATTTGTTTACTGATTCCAATAATAACATTGTGCAGCTGTTTCAACAGCTGCCTTTTAATTTCCTTTTGTTTACTGTTTAGGTTTATTAAGCTTGTCTTTAATACCAACTTACTGTCTGTTCTTTAACTAGCTTTTCTTCTTTATTTAATATATTTTATTATGTACCAGTCTCTTTGGGTGTAGGCATGCTTTGATGATTTAAGTTAATTTACTACAAGAAAAAATTTTTTAATTATGTAGGTCATACAGAAGGTGGCTTATTCTTTCTTGTTGTCCCTTAGCTTTATTGTTTTAGTTAAATATTTTATAAATTTGGTAAATAAATTACTTTTTGAAATTAAGTTAGAGTTTCAATCATGTTAAACCACCATTTATGTTAATTTCCTAAGTCTACCAATAGGTAGCTTAGTCTACATACTCCAGAATAGTCTAAAAAAAAAAAGACTAATTGTAAAGTGTGTGAATTTTGTTTCAATTTTTTTCTGTGAAAAATGGGATACCTAGAAGCTACATACACACACACAGAGCAAAAAGGTAAATCTTGTATTGTCAGTCTTCTTATTTAGCCTATTCAGGCAGACTTACTATAAATTTATTCAGTATTGTGAGAATTTTATTCCCTATTTACAGGTGAGGGACTTGTCCATTGCTTACATGTTGGTGACATTAACTTATCTCTATATCGGAATCCTGGTTTTTGCTTCATTTCCTTCACCACCGTTACCCAAGGACTGTATAGAACAGGTAAGGCACATGTATCCTCTCTGTGTCATTGTCTCCACCCTCATATTGGCAGAGCAGGCATGGAGATACCGTAGCAAGATATAATAGCAGACAGGACCAGATCTGAATAACTTCTCTACTTTTTATTCTACATGTGGGAATTTAGGCACCTTCCCCATGCTTTCTGAACTTCAGTTTCCTCTTCCATTTAGTAGAATAGATTTTTAGATGGACTCTCTGAGAAAACCTACCTCATGCTGTCACCTTGGGATACTCAAATGAATGATTCCTATTATATATATAGTATATCTCTTTGTGTGGATTTGTGTTCCTTTGTGTTCATTTTCACTAATAGTAGTCATGAAATTATAAAACCTCTGCAGATAATACGTTCAACTCCCTTATTTTTCAAAGCCCAGATCTACAAATGTCCTGTATAAACTAGCATCTCAGTTCAACAGTTTCTAATGACAGGTCTAACATCCACTTTGGTACTGCATGGCAGATAGCAAAACAAAGATAGTCTATTCAGCTGTTAAAAAAGACAAAGGGAGAGACAGAATAAAAGAAACTGTTTTCTTTTACTAAAAGGTTGCTATAAGTAATATTTTCTTTGATTTGACCCATCATAAAGTTAGGTATGGTACAGTCTGTAGTTGAATGTGACTGTAGAATTTTTCACAAAAAATAGCATTTCACAGGTGTCTTTCTTTCTGGTCAGAAAGAAATTTCTCTTAGAGTAGAATATACAATATGATTTATTACAGATGAATTATAAATATTATTTCAGCATAATACCTTTAATAATGTTCTCATCTTTTAAGAGAAGTGGGTTTGGTTACTGCTGTTATGATAGCTTGAAATGTTCTTCTCTTGATGTCCTTAATTCCAGAACTATTTTGGCAACCAATCATTTGCTGAAAATTTCCCTGATGTGAACAATCCCATATAAAGCCACTCCCTTGGGAATAGGAATATCTGTGGTATTCATACTTGAAAGGGAGGTGGAGTGGGGAATGGGTGATTATTGTTTTAGATGCCAAACTAAAAAGGAGAAAAGAATCATGAAAAGAAATAGAAATAAATCCTTTTCTATTTAGTGAGAGACTGTAAATAATGTAAATAAAACTGATACTAGGTAACAGATATACTCTCACTTCGTTCTGTAATTTTGACTTTGAAAGTGCTGCAGGGCTTCAGTAGAGAGAAAGCAAGAGAGCTAGTGAGGATGAAATAACATTGAGCTAAATCAGCCATTTAAATATATTGAAACAAATTTATGCTTGAACCTTATAAAGTGGTGCTTCTTAAACTAGCTATGGTGAAGGGCAGAGTGTTCTTTGTCATTGTTTTAAAGTCAAATCAATTATAGGCCGATACTTCTGTAAAATAGAATAAAAGTATGGCAATGTCACATTTCTATAAAAGTTTCTAAACACTTACTTTCAATTTCTATACTTGGCTCATTGAACAATAATAGTTAACAGTTCCTGGACAGGCAGCAGGCCACAAACTACAATTTGAGTGGCACTTATGTTATAAATCTGTATATATTAGATTCAATTTTTAACATTACTTCATTTTCTTTCTTGGATTAGAATTTTTTAGACAACTTTCCGAGCAGTGACATCCTGTCCTTCATTGCAAGGATATTCCTGCTATTCCAGATGATGACCGTCTACCCACTCCTAGGCTATTTGGCTCGTGTCCAGCTATTGGGCCACATCTTCGGTGACGTTTATCCTAGGTAAGGGCTCTTCTCTTGACCAGCAAGATGTGCCAAGCAACAAATGACTGTGCAAACAGGTCAGTTTAAAATGTGACTGATCCTTTTGCTATAAAAATTTGCCTAATGTAATGGTTGCTAAGGATAGAACATTAGTGTCCTTTTCCCTGAAGAGCTTTAAAAATAGAAGACACTGCCTTGTCCGGAATGATTTAAAGTCAGTTCCTTCCAGTATAGTTATATTAGGTCTAATACCAGTTATATTTATCTTATGATTTATTTGCTATTAATCTACACATTGCCAAAAAGTTAATAATATATGTGTTAGCAGTGTATGGCTAATGAGAATAAACTCTTTTATTTTAATTATTAGTTATTGATATTTCCTTATATATTAATATTCACGTACTTTTACATAAATGATAGTTGTTTATAATTGAAGGTAAGATACATAACAAGTTTAAATTCTTATTTATTTCTGTAACTACTACTGTAATTTTTAACCTCTGATTGATGATAGAGGAGCTGTGAGTCCTTTTGAAAATCTATTCAAAATTAGTCACCTTCATCCAAGAGAAATTTCTATAAGCTGCTTTAGCGTTTTCCTGAAACTTCCTTGTGGACCCCTGATTAACTCCTACTCTTACATTCAGTTTTATTTTAGATTCATCCTAATAAAAAGTACCTAGTCCTTACCTATTTTATTGGGAGTAAATGATCTTAAATGAAGAAAACTTTTGGATACAATTTGAAAAAACTTACATTTTCAGTAACCAACAAACAAGTGGTCTTAATCACTCTGGTTTGAAGTGAACAGATGCAGTCTGTCCCCCATTAAATAAATAATTAGTTATCAATATGTTGGTTTAAAAGCCATAAACTTTTAAAAACATAAGTCAATATTTAGCAGGTTTTTAGCACTGACCATAGCAGGAGCTACGGCGTTGGTGTTGCTCATCTGGAAGATTGGATTTCAGTAAATATAAGATGCCTGTCGTGTTTATACTCTGTGCTGTAGTTACGTTCACCAAAATAAAATGGATACAGTGAAGTCATAGATGAAAAAATATTCTAGGTAAATGCATTATTTCAGTTTTCTGCCATTATTTTGCATAATGTTGGCTGTTAGAATGTTTTTTCCACTTGGAAAAAGTCTGGAATTTCCCTTGTGTTCACATTACATTTCTTCCCCTACCACTAAGAACACTCTATCATTTATCCTACAGTTACAAGTATTCCACAGACTATGTTCTTTGGAGCATAGTTTTTGGCCTCGGGACCCCTTTACACTTTTTAATATTGAGGATCCCCAAGAACTTTGGTTTATATACGTTGTATCTATCAATATTTAACATATAAAAAATTTAAACAGAATTTAAAAACTATGTATTAATTTATTTAAAAGCAATAATAAAACCATTGCCTTTAATATAAATAACATGTTTACGAAGAATAACTCTCTCCCAAATAACTTTTGCTTTATATTTTCAAAACTCTTCAATGTCTGATTACCTAGTAGATAACTGGATTCTCCTATCTTCTTCTGCATTCAAACTGTTGCAATATGTTATTTTCATTTAAATATATGAAGAAAATACAGCCTCACATAGACAGGTAGTTAGAAAAAGGAGTACTCTTAGTAGCTTTTTCAGATAATTTAGATGTTCTTTGATACTATGCCCAACCTTGACAAGTGGTAGTTTCTTAAAAGTTAGTTGAATCTGAAACTCAGTTACATTAAAAAAAAAACCATTGCTCTATCTTACACTTTGGATTTTTTACCATGCTTGATTTTTGTAACATCATGTTTAGTCATTTGTAATATACTGGTTCACTGAGTTCTGCAGATCTTCCAAATGTTGACACACTTCATTATATGGTATCAGAACACGCATTGTTAATATCACCATCGACTTTATTAATAAAAGTCTTTAAATATTGGAAAACTCTCAAACTCAGAGTGGCAAATACAAGCTCTCCAAAAGTCTAATTTTGAGTTGAAAGCTCAAGTTTTATCATTGACAACACATACTACTAGTTGTTTTCCTTGAGATGACAAGTTCAAACCATTCATTTTCAAGAAAATGTCAAATACCCAAGACTGAAGGACCATATAGTTTGTCTGCTCTTCAAGTAAAAACAGTGTTCTTTGGGGCGAAGGGCTAGGTTGCTTTCTCACTCAGTTACGAGTGCTTTTCCTCAAGATAACCATCATACTTTGGTATGCAGCAGATGTACTTTATTATGTAGTCCTATTTGATCACACAGAACATTAAAAAGAAATGTGTTCCAGGCATGAGATTTAATACAACTAGTAATTTTTACTTCTTTATCAAGAACGATTTTTAATAAAACTTTTTTTAGAGTGTTTGGCATGAAAGAATACAGTCTAGAGAATACAGACAGGTGCTGCTACTACCTCTGTCCATGCTAAGGGGCCAGCAGTTTTGCCCACCATTGCATTTGCAAAGCAAGTAATGTCTTGTATGATTATTAAAATAATTTCGACCTCAAGAACTTCCTGAAGGAGTATTGGAGTATTTTCTAGGGTTTGTGGTTACACTTTAAGAACCACTACTTTGGAAAATACACAAAGTTGTTTGCTTTTACGATACAAAAATAACAAAAGCCCAACTAATGTTTCAAAGCTCTGAAGCAATTTTAAGGTTGGAGTTTCTGGATAAATGTAAGATCTGGAAGCTGAATATCTTTGTAATTCATCAAGATGTGAATGACTAACCACTTATTTGTGTAAAATATTTTTCTTATTTTTAATTCTCTTTGTAATCTTTATCTGGGATTGATTAACCTCTAATAACTTAGACTCAAGAGTTGCTTTCCTGTGTCAATTTAAGAATCATGCTTTTGGGAAATGGAGTTATTTCTTGAGCATCAGAGTTCATCTACATTATTTTTTGTGTGTCCAGATTGATTCCCAGACCTTGAATTGTTAACATTTCATTCAAGTATTTAGTAAATATTCTATTCATGGTAAATAGTGAATATCTTTAAGTGGCTGAATCTGAAAAATAAAAAATTGCCCATTTTGCCTGTTCCTTAATATAATTTATTTTTCTAATTATAAAGGCAAAATAAACACTTTCTAAAAATATTATATAATGTAGAAAATTTGTTAAATATAGAAAAGAAGAAAAATTACCCCAAATCCCAAATCTTAACACAATCACTACTGCCTTTTTGTGTATTTCCTTCTGATACATTTTTTAATGTTTTCAAATTTAGTATAGTAAAAATCTAACTAGCTTTTTTCCAACTTGCCTTGGTGGATTTTTACCATCAAGGTAATAATGATAAGTATTTTTAATAATTTTTAATATATTCCATGAATTATTACCTTGCTATATATCTGGAATACTTCTGTTCTGTAAATATTTATATGGTAATAGCTTTTTTCTTATTTGATTATTTTCTTAAGATGTTCCATGTGAAACTATGGATCAAAAAGTATGAACTCTGATACACATTACAAGTTTGCTCCTATAAAACTTAACCTATTTATATAAATGCACAAAATGGCAAGTGTCCCATCACCAGCATTGACTACTATTGTCACCTTTTATTTTTGCTGTGATTTTATTTTCAAGTTTAAGACATTCTCATTTTAAAGATGTTAATAATGAATTTTATTCTCGTGTTAATGGTTATAATTTGCCTGTTTTTTTTTTTCTTTCCTCCAATCTGTCTCCTCAACTTGTAGTATTTTCCATGTGTTGATTCTTAATCTAATTATTGTGGGAGCTGGAGTGATCATGGCCTGTTTCTACCCAAACATAGGAGGAATCATAAGGTACTGTCTATAAGGGAACTGTGTTCCTTCATATAGTCATTTCATGCTTTTCCTGCTGCTGCTGCTGCTTCTCTGTTGTTGTTGTTGTTGTTGTTGTTGTTGTTGTTGTTGTTGTTGTTTTAATTTAATTGTATGAAATTTCAGTGTTTAAAACCAGTAACATTCAAATATAGTTCCCTGGTATCAGTTAAGATGCTCATTATCTTTCATTTCTGCTTATTTCTAACTCTAGAAACTCTATTATCCCTTAGCTTTAGGCACCTATGTCTTTTTCTTTTTCTCATTATTTTCTAATGTATTCCTTTCTCCTTATCCAAAATAAAAAGTAATTTTTAATATATAATATATAACTTCTTGGATATCTGGGAAGTCTCTTATATGTCAAGGCTATGTCCTAACTTTCTTAATCCATTTCTACTCAAGAACATATTTCATGTCAATTGTAGTCACAAAGTAAAAGTTTAGCTAAGAGTTTATAGCCCAGATAGCTCTTTCTTTGATATCCTTTTTCCAAAAACATTGGGATAGGTTGAGTAGATTGGAAATAAAGTTGTGACTTCAGATTCTCATGGAACACTGGGCTTCAGAATGATCTGATTTCTCATATTTAACCTATAGAAAACAGGGCCGAGTCACTTTTTTTTTTTTTGAAGAGCCTTACCTAAGCAAGAAACAAAAAGG
This sequence comes from Pteropus vampyrus, assembly GCF_000151845.1. NCBI lineage: Eukaryota > Metazoa > Chordata > Mammalia > Chiroptera > Pteropodidae > Pteropus > Pteropus vampyrus. Next base: position 1,636,504 of record NW_011889178.1, on the reverse strand, counting down.
GAGATTAAGTCTGATGCTTGTTGAATATGATGGACTTACAAGTTAAGTCCACTATCAAACCATTCCTCAAGAAAACTGAGGATAGGGAAAAGGAAGAGAAAGTGCAGGTTCCTCTGTGAGTCTCAAGTTTAGGTATTTTTCTTATTATCTTTTGTAACTGTCCTCAATGCCAGAAAGGCGCTCATCTGTTCTCATTCTTAAGCAGATGCTAACAGTCCTTCAGAAACTCAGAATGCATAATTAGTTTATAAGAGATCAAAGATAGAAAGCCTATCTCCAGATGTTTCTGAGGAAGTAGCCACAATCACGGAGACTCAAGAACTATGGAGATTTGAGAGATAAATAAAAATCCCTTTGTTGAGAGCATTTGAGATCTTGCTTCCTGGCAAAGTCATCAATTTGACTTAAATAAAATCTTATAAAAATTTTTTTAAAAAATCTCTCTGTCAAGCAGATGCCATAAAAATGAACAGGAAATAATATTTTATATTAAATGAGCAAGTAAAATATTTTAAATTCAAATGCTTTAAGTCAATAACAAATGAATCAAAAATAATTTCATTATATCAAACTGAGGCAGATTTAAATTGTACTGTATTTACCTTAATTGTAAAGCAAGATGCAATTATAATATTGTTGATGAATATTATTCCTAAAACTTATCCCTAAAATTATAATGAATATTATCCCTAAAACTTTTTTTTTTGCAGATATTCAGGAGCAGCATGTGGCCTGGCCTTTGTATTCATATATCCATCTCTCACCTATATAATTTACCTCCACCAAGAAGAGCGTCTGACATGGCCCAAATTAATCTTTCACGTTTTCATCATCATTTTGGGCCTGGCTAACCTGATCAGTCAGTTTTTTATGTGAAATACTCAACTATCTTCTCAAGATCTTTCATGGTATTTTGAACTTTGACAACAGTTTCACATAAATTCACTTGTAAATATTGTTGATGTTGTAATTCTAAATTTTTTTCTAAGATAATTTGATAACAAGGGAAATAGTAATCCAATTTATAAATAAGTAATTTTGATTAGCATGGGGATGATCTTGGTCTCTAGCTTTTTCATATTTACTCACCTATTTATTTTCATTGTCTTTTCTGAGTAGAAATGTATGCTGTGTTTTGGTTTTAGATATATAAGATAGGTGGGTTTATTTTGGCTACAATAGATTCTCAGGGTGCCACACAGCAATGTATTGCCAGATCCTATTTCTGTTTTTTATGTCACTGTATTCACTTTCATTTTATTACTTGCTAGACCATTTTTGCAGTTTGCCCAAACCTTTACTGTTTGGGACAGTAAACCAAATACCTCATTTTTAAAAAGAAATCTCTATGACATCAGTGTTAATAGAGTTAATTTTTTAACTATGTCCTCAATCTCTATTCGAAAGAGAAAGAGAAAGAGAGGGGTTGGGGGGCCAGTGAGGAAAAGAGAAAGGAACCTTGTCAGTACAGGCCCCAAGGTCATGAAATTTATGCAAAATAAATGAACTAGAAGAGTTTTGTTGCTGTCTGACTTCTCTTTTGTTTCTAATCCAGTACCAGTGACTTAGGTCAAAATTCTAGTTCCCCCAGCCAGATTTTGCATAGGGACAGATATGATTTTCCCCATAGATGGATACGGGGCCGTAGGGAGGCGGGGAGTCTTTTGCTTTCTGGATCCTTGAGCATTGCGTAGGATGCCATGACAGGACCAGTGGGGGAGAATGTAGGAAGCATGGCAGAGAAGGATACATGAGGCAGGGGAGAAGGGAGTGGAGAAGGGGCCAGGAAGAGTGAGGGGTAAAAGTGGTTTTATCACTACAGAAAAGGATTAATTCTGTCTGAGATATGACCTCCAGAAGGACATCAACTCCCCCACCTCTCCCACCCTCCCACCCCACCCCCACGCCCACTTCTGTAACTGGCAGGATAGAGGTTCAATTCGCACCCCTGTCCCCCAAACTCCTTGTATCTAAGAAAAGGATTAGGAAATCTGAATTATTGGAATTTACAGTCTCCTCTTTTTCATTCAAACTAAAAGCTAAACCAGTGTGAAAATCCATGTCTTCCATATAACACAGCCTCAGTGTTCTGAAAAAGTTAGATTTCTCTAATTTTAGGCTAACACTAAAAATTATGTTGTGTTAATATACATCCCATATCCCAGGATGGTGTATAGATTTGTGTTATTTCTGTCCTTTGAGAAAGATGGGTGAAATAGCCTTTTTTTAATCTAGTAAAGAGCTACAGATTCTAGACCAGCCGTAATTTCTTTCAGCAAAGCATTCAATCCAGTCCATAGATACATATCTATATTGATGAACTATATTTCCTAAACTTCTTTTTTTTGAAGTGTCATGAAAATTTTCAAGCATACACAGAAGTGGAAAAAGATAATATGCTAACCCCTTCCCCATATACCCATTCCCTAGATTTAGTAATTATAAAACTACATTTGCTTTACCTATTCTCTTTTTCTTTTCTTTTTCACTGAAATGTTTAAAGCCAATCTCAGATCTTATGTCATTTTATCTCTAGAAACCTTAATATGCACTAAAATTGCCTTTCGAACTTAGTTACATTGGTTGACAGAGACAGCCTCGAAAGTGTTTGTTAGCAAAAACTGTTGACAGAAGTTGGGTTAATGAGAAAATTCTGCATTAGGTGTTTGGATCTTTGTGTTAACCTCTCTTAGAACAGGGATATGATGCATGGAGATAGCGTGTCTCTCTGTGCTTGGGTGTCCCTGCATCTTTTTGACTTCAGAGTCCGTTCAGAGAGTGACATAGGAATCAAAAGCTAGGTAGCTCCTTGAGAGATCCTTTAGGCTTAATCCTTGTTTATCCCTGGTTGCCTCTCTCATTTTTAAAAACATGAGATTTCATTGCCTCTTTTCAGTATACTTGAATATTATTTTGACATGTGGAAAAATGATTTGGTATATTTTTGCCCATTTAATGTTCAAAGTGAATATGACAATGAATGCATTACTTACCAAACTAAAACCCAATGGGTGTGTGTTTTGTTTTCTTTAAAAGACTTGATAATTTAGAACTTCTAAAATCCTGCCTTGGACTTATGCTGAATGACTTTGCCTTCTTTAGTTTCTTTTCATGAAACCAACTCCTCTAGTCTGTTATTTAGCTTGATCAGAAACTCTTTGTGTGGGTGTATATGTCCTGGCTCACACATTAGTATGATGAGATATGAACTCATTCAGATCCCATTATAATTAATTTTAGACTTGCTCTACTGTCATCTCTTAGAATTTTCTAATTAAATTTATTTTACTTTTTGCTCTGATGTGGTTAACTTTAGTTTCTTTGAATTTATGTTACTTAACACACAACTAAGGATGTTATAAAATTAAAAACAAGTTTTTTAGAGACGTCTCCCTTAGAAAGGCTCTGGATGAATATGTGGTATGCTAATACTAAACCAGAAAAGACAAAGAAATGTCCTTTGAGATTTGACACCTATGGATGATCATCCAAAATCAGTTTCATCATCACACCCAAAAATGTATTGGAGTAAAGAATAAATTTACCCACCAAAAGGGGCTGTATCAAAGGGAAATATTTATTTTATTTACATTAAATATATTTTGCAAACAATACAGCTACTATATGTAGAGGTAGAAGAGTTTTTTTTGTTTCTACTTGGAGTTCATTAGGAAAAATTTTTTCAGTATTTTGACTTAATTAATTTCCATAAGAAATTGACTGAACTATCTATGTTCAGTGCTTTAGAGGATGCAAAGATGTATAAAACATCATTCATATCATATCATAATCTAGTAACGGAACTATGTATATAGTTAACTATAATGCAAGGGACAGTTAGAGAAAGACAAACAGATCCCTTCCAGTTGGGATCCTCAGGGAGGGCTGATGAGAGAAGCAAGCAAAGTGTGAAGCAGGGAAGGCCATTTTCATGCTTC
>NW_011889178.1:1594378-1631436 GCF_000151845.1 Pteropus vampyrus | reverse complement strand
GTTTCTACTTGGAGTTCATTAGGAAAAATTTTTTCAGTATTTTGACTTAATTAATTTCCAAAAGAAATTGACTGAACTATCTATGTTCAGTGCTTTGGAGGATGCAAAGATGTATAAAACATCATCCATATCATATCATAATCTAGTAATGGAACTATGTATATAGTTAACTATAATGCAAGGGACTGTTAGAGAAAGAAAAACAGATCCCTTCCAGTTGGGATCCTCAGAGAGGGCTGATGAGAGAAGCAAGCAAAGTGTGAAGCAGGGAAGGCCATTTTCATGCTTCTGATAACTGTCCAGAATATTAGATATTTGATACATTCACCATCATATGGGATCTTGTAAAATGTAATTGCTTTTATTTTGGCAAATTTCCTCTAAGTTTTATGAGAAATGTTTCACTGCTTCTGTATACTATTTATTGTCCTCTTTGCCTTTTTAACACTGCATTACTCACATCTGTGAATCTCGGACAGCAAAGCACAATTAATAGGGGAAATAATTAGTAGCACATTGTGCAGTACAAACAAAGATTCTACAAAATTTTCTCTCCAAAGTCTTGACTTATTTAACTATCAGTATTCAAAATGTCAAATGTTCGAGCTCCTTGATAAGAGCAGAAAATATTGATGCTGCATGTTTTCTTTGCAAAGCACTGACCTATCGCTTTTTAGAATCTGATAGTGGTGGATTTTTTTTTCTCATCCCAGTTCGAATGTCCAAAACAAAATCCCAATCTAGTTGACAACTAAACAAGAGAACACTGCATCAGTTTGTGATCCAAAGTGAAATGTGCACAAGGCCGCCTGGCTGGCCCTAGCTTCACAGTGGACTGCCCTGCCGACTTCACTTCAGATTATGTAAACATGTGTTGCAAAACAGCTCTGACGGGAACTTCATAACCTAAACAGTATTCTCTGAAATGTTATTTGTTGTTTTTTTTTTAATATAAAAGAAGAAATTAAATCAAATTATTTTGAAGAAAAACAACTCTGGGACTTTGTTTAATTGAATTTTGCCAAGAAATACTATTGCCTAGTAGTACTGACCCCAGGGCAGAAAAAAGCTGAAATTCATCTTTTGCAGGGTCAAACTTCTCAAGTGACTTTGCATGTGTCACTCAAGTTACTCAAGTGACTGTTGCATCTGTCACATCAGGACTTGAGGAGCCCTCCCTAGTGTTCTGATCCTGGAGAAAGGTACATGCTATTTTATGTTAACTAAGACCTAAAATGACCATCACTTTCAGACAATAAACTGTTGTGACCTCTCTCTCTAAGAATATTTCAGAATGAATGTGACACTTCAGATAAATGTAGCCCAGTTTCTGGCAGAGGTTGGTGCCATAATCTTCTAGAGCCATTTAAGGCAATAAAGAGCTCTTAATTTTCTGTCTTTCTTAAGTAAAGTGTCTTTTTTCTCCAATGTCATTTTCTTCTATTTCCCAACTCTTCTGCAAAGATAAAATAGGCTGTCTTTTAAAAGACTAAAATTTTTTCCATTCTCCTTACTTATCTCAGGCCATAAAGTACGAGACTGGGACAAGAATTGGAAAGAACATACTCTAGATTTTTCCTTCTTTGGCCCTTTCTTAATCCCAAGTGATCCAATATGTATGGTAATAGCAGGTACTTAATATACACTTGGTTAGTTAATCAACTAATTAATGAGGCACGATTCTACTTTAATGGAAAACAATAAGATAATTGCTATTTGCTAAGACTTTGTTCCATTTCTCAAAAAAAAAAAAAAAATTGATTCAGTTGGGTTCAGAATTAGTCCTTCAGTCGATACATAAGTACTTACTGAATGCCAGGCCCTGTGTGAAGCACAGAGCATACAATGGTGAACAAATTAGATGCAGCCCTGCCAGTTTAGCATCCTCTGTCCACCCTTCTGCACACTGGAAAGCCGGTCATTTCCCTAAGTACCACGAAAGCGCCTGGCTTTAACCCTTTCCTACTGCCCTGTCTGTTGAATGCTGTGATGAAGCCACATCGTACACGTTTGAACAGATGCCTATAGGCATGATGCGATACATGCAACTTTGTAAAGTGAGCCATGTTTAGCAAGATAACACTTTATTTCATCACAGGCTATTTATTTATCAAATAAAATTATGTAGACATGTGGACAAAAATTAGAAGGGGCCACAGAAGAAAGAATATGGGAGACCTGTTGAGGTGATGGGATTCTAGATTAAACATTTATGTTACTACCTTGGTTTTTGCATGATGGGTCTTCTAAAAAGATGTCTGGGGTAAATCATGAAAAAGAAGGCTTGCAGAAATAAATCTACACTCAGCTCATGAACTAAAGACCAACATATAAGGAACCTTTGGGATGGGAGACAAAGATTGTTGATTATAGGAGCAGATCCAGGTTTTGAGGGGGCCTAAAGTTTATATAATTTGCAGTTCCCTCTTAACGAAAAACATACAAAATTAGAAAAGTGCCCATACAAGCGAAGAGCCCTAACTTTAGCTTCTTTAGCTTTAAGGTAAATCATTCACAAACCACTCTATGGGCAGGGGATTTAGAAAGAGTCTGAAGGAAGGGAAATAAAGAAAAACTGGGGATGCTCTGATATGTCAAGCTTTGAGTTTCTCTGCTACCATTAAGAACTGCAACATTCACCAGATTGAGCTTTTATTGCTGGATTGCTAAATTGAATTTAGCAAAATAGCATGGAGTACAAATTTAGTCATCGTTAATTTGGGATCAAAATAGGACATTTTTCTTTTTTAAATTAGAGTTTTTACTTGGGCATGGATCTTGAAGAGTTTTTTTTTTTTTCTTTTAATCTTTACAGAGCTAATAAAGGGTTCAAAGAATACTGTTTAATTGTCAAATAGCTATTTGATGAATCAGAGATGATGAACTTTTTAAGGGCTCAAATTTTGATGCAGAAAACAAGCTAACAAGAACAACATTAAAGTACGGTCATGGGTTTTTTTTTTTACTTATACTCTACAACGTTCCAGAAAGAATCTGTTTATTAAAGGATTGACTTAAATTTTTTTAGAGAAAAAAATAAGAAATTCATGATAGCTAAGAAAACTAAAATCATTTAAATAGTTACCCTTCAGCACTGTATTATCAGTGCTGTATGTAGATAAAGCTTAATCCAATGCAGTAAACTTTGACTGATTGTCCTAGATTTGGAAATGTAAATACAGAGTTATTCTTCCCAATGCTATCAAGAGTCTCTTTATTTAATATGACATTGACTGTGTCCCTCCTCTGTAAAATGCTTCAGTGCCCCAGCAGAAAAATATACAAGGGCCTTTGTAACAGGTAGCTCTCAGACGAAAAACTGCAGATAAACATGATGAGAAAAATAAGTTCAGGGTTGAACTACTAATACATGCTAATGGATAACCTTAAAAACATTAAATGAAAGAAGGCAGACACAAAAAAACTACATGTTATACGGTTCCATGTATATGAAATGTCTAGAAAGGGCAAATTTATGCAACGGAAAACAAATTTCCTAGGAGCAAGAATTCATGTAAATGGGTATGAGGGAAATTTCTAGGGTGATAGAAATGTTCTCAAGTGGAGTGTAGTAATGGTTACACAACCATATAATTACGAAAATCATTGAGTTGTACACATGCACTAGTTGAATTTTATGATGTTTAAATGAAACTTCAAAGCTGTTTTTAAAAAGTTCACCCTCACTAACAGAAAAGGAAACAGTTTAAAATGCTTTCTACGTGTCATATACTAAGACAATAATGATAAAACCCCGACAGAGGTGTGGGAAATGGATACTCACACAAGCAGTAGTTGTAAAAGCAGGTGCAGACTTTCTGAAGGTGATTTGGCAATATGCATCAAAGCCTCAAAGTGAGACTTTGACTCACTTCCAGAGGTATATCCTAATGAAATAGTTGGACAAGTGTCGACATATACACAGAGCTGTTCATCTCTTTACTATGTATAATGGAAAAATTAGAAACAACCTAAATATCCAACAGTAGATATATTATGAAATATCCATCTGTAGAATACTGTGTAGCTATTTAAAATGATGATGCAGATGTATATATGTAATGTCAAAGAGATATTCATAAATATACATGAACAGAGACAATTAAATATGTATAAAATTTAAAACATTTGTTTACACAGTCATGTGCCTCTTAACAATGGGAATATGTTCTGAGAAATGCATCATTAGGTAGTTTTGTCTTTGTGCGAACCTCACAGAGCGCACTTACACAAACCTGGATGGTTCAGCCTACTACGCACCTAGGCTGTATGGTTCAGCCTTTTGCTCCTAGGCTACAAACCTATACAGCATTTTGTTGTACAAAACAACATGAGAGTAAGTCAAGCACAAGCACAAGAGAAAACGATGCAATCAAGAGTCACTATAAACACAAGATGTGTAAGGCTACTGCGGCATAATACAATGTATTGTTTCAGAGCAAACTTTTTTTAATAAGTAAAAAGATTCACTTTAAAATAACAAAAGTATAGTATAGTAAATACATAAACCAATAACAGTCATTTATTATCAAGTAGTATATACCGTACATAATTGTATGTGCTATACTTTTATATGACTGGCAGTGAAGTAGGCTTGTTTATACCAGCATCACCACAAACACGTGAGTAATACGTTGCCCTATGACATCATGACAGCTATCACATCACTAGGCGATAGGAATTTTAAGTGCCATTATAATCTTATGAGAGCACCATTGCATATGTGGTCCCTCACTGACTGAAACGTCATTTTGCAGCACATGACTATACCAGAAATTGAGTTCATTCTGGAATGGCAGAACTGCAATTCAGGAAACGCATGTTGAGCAAGCTACAGGCAGGTCCTTTAAGCATTTGGGGAGGGCTGCCTTTATGGGCAAGGAGTACAAAGAGGGGGGAGACCAGCTAGAGTCCAATAGTAAGTTCACTGGCTTGTAGGTGGGGAGAGATTCTTGGTGGATGTTTGAATGTTCGTTGGTCAGGAGGTAAGTCTTGGTCTTCCATAAATCAGGCATTTACTAGAAATAAGTCTCAGTTCTTAAGTTCCGTTCTAAGGGCACATGTGTGAGCTTTTCCATGTCACATACTTCCGTTCCATTTCAGATTGAAATTTTTTCACAGTACAAAGAAAAATCCAGCAAAAACAAGGCTCTGCGTTTGAGCAGTGCTGTGATTTTACTTTGCAAGGTGCAGTCACATCTTACAAGAACACTGTTAAGGGTAGGGCCAGTCACCAGTGATGCAGTGCACTGTGACCTTTTGAGGGCTACAACGTCCTGAGGGATAGGAAGCCTTTGACTCCATTATAATCTTAAGGAACCACCATTGTGCGTGTGGCCTATCTTTGACCCACACGTTGTTATATGGTACATGACTGTACATATATAAAGGGCTGAAAGTTTATATAATAAATACGAACATTAGGTATCTCTGGATGCTAGGACTATTGGGTGTTTCTTCTTTATTATCTTTTGTTTATCTGTATTTTCTAAACTTTTACAACAAAATGTATCAGGTTTTATGAGAAAAAGCAATATAAGTTTTTTCTTAAAAAATTATCTTTCAGTGACTTCTCATCACTTAAAACTAACTATAAGTTTGCTTTTTGATAGTAATAAAAATCCTGTGGACCCTCACACAATAGTACTTTTAGTGTTTATTGTCTGATAAAAAATAATGATAAAAATAACAAAAACCTACTATAACTTCTATACCACTTATATATAGCTTTAAATATATTATTATAATATCTACGGACATTTAAACAAGTACACACACATCTTTCGTGCTTATTTATTCAGTCTACATTACAAAAGTCTTTGAAATAATTCTGGTCTGCAGGTTGGAAGGAACCAAACTAGAGAATAAAGTCTAAATACTATAGCTTGGCACCTAAGGCCCTTTTTATTACAATCTTCATACTTTCCCAACTTCACACCAGTTCACACAAAACTACTTGTTATTCTCTGACTGTCCATACTTCTTTATTCCATCTGCTTTTGTACACGCTATACTCTGGGCCTGGAATGTCCTTTTTCCTTTGTGCATTTGACAAGCTTTCATCTTTCAAGACATTGCTTGAAAATCGCCCATTTTATTGGGTGCTCACTTTTCTATCTTCTCCAGCACTTCATACATGCTTTTATTGTAGCATTTATCCACATTGTTTTATAATTACTGGCTTGCAAATATTTCCCCAGCAGGATGAGGAATTTTATATTCGTATCCATTGCCTTTAGAACATTGCAACAGAAGAAGTGCTTGCAATAAATCTCAGTTAGATGAGTGCACAAAGACCCTGTCCTTGCCCTTAGGCACTCAGAGTCTAGTTAGGGAAACAGATAATGTCTAATATATTAGTCCTATAATAAAAGATGGCAATGAGTGCACAAAGGAGATATGATTGATTTTGACTGGGTGATTAGGGATGGCTTCCCAGAATAGGGCCCATTTGAATTTGACTTATTTTGATAAGTAGATAAGAATAAAAGCCTGAGTCCCCCACTAGCTTTAGAAATTCATTCCACAGAAAAGTAAGTGCAGGTCACTCACCAATTACACCCTGAACCTCCAACTCTCTAGCTCTCCTCCGCACTAGTTATCTCCGGTTCCCACTGCCCAAACTTCCTTTCCTCTTATCTCCTTGTCAAAAATCACTAACAATAAATTTCCTTGTGAGGATGCTGAGTTGGCACTCTAATCTGGCAGAGTTTGCTTACCTGGCCAGACATATGTTTCGGTGGTAAGAAAAATGCTAGGTGAGGCACAGAAGAACTGGTTTCTCATTCTGGCTTTGCCATAGACTCACTGCAGAGACTAGCTGTGTGACACACACCATACTTCTTGATCCTCGGTTTTTTCTTTTGCAAGATAGAGGTGGTTATGATAATACCTCTGTTATCTAACTCGTAGAATTTAGAACACTGTCTATAAAAGCGCTTTATTAAACTGTGATACACTGTATAAATGCTCAGTTTTAGGATTATATTATTACATTCCTGAAAACACTTCAAGGAGTTAGCCAGTCCCCTTCCACGGACGGGCTTTACAGCTTACGAAGAGAAGCAGGCAATGGGTTGGGGGAAAAGTCTTGTCTCCCTTGTACAATCAGATCAGTGATTTTCAAGTGACGGTGGATGGTAAAACATCTGGAAAGCATAGAAACAAAATATTGGTGTATTTAATTATATCACACAAGACTATTTCGTTTGAATTTTATCAGCAAAACTGATTGTATTACAAGCAAGTAAGAAGCAACAGAGATACCCTACTCTCCAGTTATTGCCTCAGTTTAAGCCCAAGGTACTTAAACTCTTTTCTCACTGTTGTAGTCAGAGTTCTCCACAGAAACAGAACCAATATGAGAGAGAGAGAGAGAGAGAGAGAGTGACGGAGAGACAGAGAGGTAGAGAGAAACAGAGACAGGGAGACAGAGAGACAGAGATTGATTTTAAGGAATTGACTTATGATTTGCAGAGGCTGGCAAGTCCAAAATCTACCGGGCAGGCTGGAGTTAATATCTCAGCTTGAGTCTGCAGGCAGTCTGCTGGCAAAATCGCCTTTCCCTCAAGGGATGTCAATCTTTTTCATAAAGCCTTGTTCAAATGATCGGATGAGGCCCACTCTGTTGATTTAAGTGTTAATCTCATCTTAAAAAAAAAAAATTGTCATGGCAACATCCAGAGGTATTTAACTAAATATCTGGATACCATGGCCTAACCAAATTGACACAAGTAACCATCACAGTCACCAATTTACAGACCACAATGGCAGGGTGGAAACAGTTTCCCCTCCCCTTCTTGTCAGTTTTCAGGAATTTCCTAAGGTTCTGAATGTTCCAGGGGGCGTGCAGGGTGTGCCACCGTAGGGAAACAGCAGGAAACAGCACTTCATGTGATGGCAAGTCCAGTAGATGGCATCTCGGAAGCACTGAGAGACAGGGTCTGGTACCTTCCAGGCCTTAGACCGACCCCAAAATGTAGCCTCAGGTCAAGTGTAGGTGACAGCTCTCTCATGGAATGCTCTGGATCTTTCTTTAATTACAAATGAGATTGTTCTTTTTTCTTCACATTTACTGGTCATTTTGAGGTTTCTTTTAATTTTTTATTATGCAAAGGCCAAGTCTAAATCATGTCAGACAGCCCTGCTACTCTGAATCTTGATTTGATTATTGTTTTTCTAAGTCCTTTTTAAACAGTTCTCTTGGTTCCTTTATTTCTGATGATTTTTTGCCTTATAGCTGGAGCATGATTAATGCTCTATGGTAATCAGATTTCTGCTGCAGTTTTTTTTTTTTTATGTTGTTTCTTCGGAGTTCTTCTCAGAAAAAAAAAAAAAGCTAAAATTCAGAGAGATTACAATGGTTCCCAACTCTGACCGACTTCACTAGGCTCAATATGGCAGCCAAACCACCTTCCCCCAGCCCTCCTCAACTGTATGGAAATTACCTGTTATTTCTTGCTCATCTCTCCCACACTAAGTGTTTTGGTTACTATTTTATCCTTAACACTTTGTCAGACAGATGGGCATTCAGGAAATACTTGTTGATGGAATGAGTAAAATACCTGAAAGAATAGAGAATTTGTTGTAACAATGAACGAAATGGAAGAAACTCGATGAATGTTTCCCTCAACTCTGTATGGGTAAAAATGATCTTAAGTCTGAGAGCCATGGAGGGAATTGCATGGAACAAAGCTATAGATGTGGTTACATAAAACTGTTAAACTCTATAGATCCAAAGAATCATAAACTAAATTAAAAAGAGAAATATCAAACTGGGAAAATATTGGCTACATATATGGCATAGCAATATGGAAGTAAATAAGGGGGAAATCTAAGATTCCAGTTCAAAAATGAGAAAAGGACATTAAAAACAGACAATTCACGAAAGAGGAAGTACAAATAACAGCCATAAAATAACAAAGAAAAAACATTTTTAAAGAACTACTATTAACAAAAAGAAAGAAATCAATTATAGTACTCATTGCTGACTAGGGCACAGTGACTTGGGTATATGCCTTCGTACTTGGCTCTTGGTCTCCAAAGACAAATTTTTAAAACTAAAAGCTAGGCATTAATCAATTTTTTTCCTGCATTTTAGCTGTTTAGACTCTACCTTAGGAGTAGTACTTAACAAAATAGCCCTCGTTTCCACTAAAATGATGGGAGAAAGGTAGGAGTACAAAAATTAAAAAGTGCATTAGGTTAATATTAAAGTATTATTCTACCATAAGCAGGTAGAAATCAAACATATTTTATTAAGCTGAGCAGTGTGATCTACATGTGGTCCACCAACATTTTATCTCAGTCACCCACACCTTCAATGAAAGAATTATCAGTGACTATAGAAAATTATGAAATTAGTTGATCAGTATTACTGATACTGCTCTTTATTGGGTACTGTTTTCCCAAAGATCCAGAGAGAATGATGAAATGAAGCATCAATTTTGTCATGAAGCATCAATTTTGTCATGTACAGTTATGTAATATGAATAAAATTTTCTTCTTTCAAAATCTTTTCTCTTTAAAAAAACATCAGTTTATTCTCTCTGAGTAAATTTTAATAAAGATTTTTATCATTAACGCAGGCTTCAAAAATTACAAATCATGTCAATTCCAGAATCTTTTTGTTTTGGTTTGGTTTTTGCTTGCTAATCACAAACCACAATGTGAATTTCTGCAACAGCAGAATGCCATGTCACATAAGATCAGTCTGGCTTCAGAGTCTTCTTATTTTCCCTGCATGGAGGACAGATGCTTTTTTTTGTTGAATCGAGACCATAATTTGCATCTGGTGAGACAATGGGCCATATTCTCTTCTGTCTACACAGAGAGATACATTGACAATAGAAAGAGGTGCTCAGAGATAGAGGCAAAATTTGGCTCAGTTGGTGAAAAATTAAGCCTGATTTTAAAATGTAAATGGTCCAGTTAATATCTAGTAGGAACAAACCAGCTAGTGGGTTTGGAAATTTATTTTCAAGTTTCTTGAAATTTTCCTTTGAAATTCTCTGCCCAGTATTAGGAGTAATTCCAGACGCTAAAGAGTTTCAGAGGCCTCTCTGGCTTAAATAAGAACCAAAATGATTGTCTATATTGGATCCAGAACTTTGTTAGGCCGTGGATAATTTTTTGTTAAGCTCTATGTCCTGGATTTCCCTCAGTGATTGATGTGTTCCCTTCCGTGTTCAGAAAGCTTTTCTAATATTAACCTAATTTTCAAAAGTGACCCTGAAATATGAGTCAAAAGTTCCATACCTGCTTTCCATATGAGGAAGCTGGGGCAACAAAGGAACTCTGAGTTCTCAAGTGGTTGTGGAAATCTAGCCTACATGGAAACGAAACTTCTGCTTCCTTAGGTGATCTTTCTTGTTTGTTTAAAATGAGATTCTTTCCATTTCATCCGTTCCTAGGACATTTTTTGACACATGTAAATTTGGAATCCCCTCTGATTAGAGCCAATTTTCTCCAGACACCCAGTCATGGATTATGAGGAGCCTCTGCTTAGGCCTCCACTCCCAATACAAACACTGGCTGAACAGATCATTATTGATAGATTTCACCAATAAATATTATAGAGAATCTAGAGAGTAATTTGTTTAATTACCAGACTGGAGTATGTTGTCTCTGAAATCTACACATTTGGGTTTTGTTTTTGTTTTTGTTTTTTTCCTTAGAAAAGCTATTTGAAAGAAAGTTGACAGCTTTGAGAACAGAGAAAAAGTAGAAAGGGGGTTATTGGTTTTGTGAATTTTAGATTTTCCCAAGGAAAAAGATGAAAAGGGGCTGATTCTATTCTTAGAGCACAAAATTCTTGAGTTATATGACATACTTCCCTTTTAAAATGAAGTTAGAAGGAAACAGAGATTCTTTGAGTCCAACCGCCCATCTTACAAATGAAGAAATTGAATTCAAATAAGTTGTTACATGCTGTAGAGCTATTTTCGTGTCAGTATGTATAAATTTACCTTATTCTTTTAAAAGCCATACGTACATCTACAAAGATGTACTTTAATTTATTATTCATTTTTCTTTGAGAAATATTTTGGTTATTTCCAGTTTTTCACTGTTATAAACGATGTTGCAATGAATAACCTTGTATAGGTATATTAGTTCAGTGTGTATTTTTATAGGATAGATAACCAGAAATGAAGTCAAAATTTTAGCAGAAATAGTCATCCTATGATATTGTACCCATGGCTACACATCCTTACCAACCCTGGATATTATCAAACTTTTAAGTTTTTTAAATGATTATTTTTTTTTTACATTTATCTCATTAATCTATCTGAAATTTGCTTTTATGTATAATGTGAGATAGGGGCCTAATTTATTCATTTTGTTGATATTTAATATGAAAGGAAGAGCAGAGTATTAGGGGTAGAAATGCCACTAAAGACAAACATCAGGTTACACAATCCACTTAGCGAAATTAAAGCCCTATAGCGTACCAGACCTGCCTCCTGTGGCCATCTGAAAAGGCTAGTTAGGGACCTTGTATTGTTATGGTAAAGTTGCATCATATATACATTTTGGGATTTAACTACACAAGCTTTTTAAGCTTCTGATCACCCAGATACTAGCAACTTCAGGACATTTTAAGAGACTTCTAAATATTGTCTACAGTGATTTTTACCATCCATGTCAACAACGAATCTAGTCTGTTCTCCCACCCCTACCCACCCACAACAGATATACCTAAGATATGGTAGAGTGTGCTGCCTTTTGAAGGTTTCATTGTGTCTCTCACTCACAACCTCTAAGGAGCTTATGAAAAATATTCCTTCAATCACATAACACGCAGAGTGTGTTCCTGAAAGGATCTTGAAAAGAGGTTTTTTTCACCTTATTATGTTTGGAGTTTTTAAGTTTTCCAGTGATTTTTTTTTTTTTTTTGCACCCCTTATGAATTGGTACCTAGCTGCCCTAATCCATAATCAACCCACTTTTTCCCCGCAAGCTTCAGAATCTCCTCAACACAGTGCTCTGGGCAGCTACTACCAGTTGATCAGAGTTGGCGCACAGGTAGAAATCAGTTTGCCAACTATAGGTTATTTTTAGTAGGTGTTCCGTGTAGTGGTAGGAAATTTTTGTGTTGATATGTTCATGTTATTACCATGATGTGTATCGATGGTCTCACCCACGGGTGTGAGACAAGGATTATTGGGGGTGGTCTGGCCACCCATGGAAAAGTAGGCTGTGGTTCTTTGGGGGAAGAAAGCCCTTCCTTTTTCCTTTAAGGGCTGATGTGAGTCATATAGTTCCTTCTACTTTCTATGTCGAAGGGCAAAGTCTGGGATATGATTTCATATCAGGAGTTCAGAGGTTGCAGAAAAATGGCTAGCAGATGCCTCTGATGCCCCACACACATCCTTTAGCACTCCCTGTTTTAAAAGCAGGCGGCTTCAGCGACTCTGCCTGAGGACTTGCTCTGGCTGCAGGAGCGCACATGGCTTGTGCACAGATGAAAGTGCTGGGCGATCCATGCCCTCAGGAGCAGAACCCAACCAAGAACAGGTGAAATCGTGGTATAATACTCCAAGGGGTACTGTTTGCAGTTTCCCAGGGGTCTCCCAGCTGCCCCAGTGGTAACAAGCTTATTAATGCTTGCTACCTAAAGGCTGCCTTTTCTCCCTGTCTCATGTCCCTATTTCCCTACCAAGAACTCCTTCCAAATAACCTACTTGCAAGCCAATCTTTTTCTCAGAATCTGCTTCTGGGAAAACCTAGTATAAGGCAGAAGGAGACATCACCTTTGTAAAAAGAGAGTGACATATCCTTTTGAGAACTGATACTAGCTAACAAAACATTTTAAGGAGCTACCTGTAAGCAATAACGAATTTCATTCTTTACTATGTAAAGAGATGCAAAAACTTTTCTGGGGCAAGAAGCGTATCTGTTTTTGTAGAAACAAGGCAGCTACAAAAGGGAGGGGGCGGATTCTCAGGACAGGGAATCCCTGTCATACCTGCCACCTTCCAGCTGAAGCAGTGAGTGAACTGGGGCTGCTAAGAGAACTCCCCATCTTTTATGAGACCCCAGGGACAGGGTCCAGGCTCAAGCACCAGGAACTGTACTAGAGGCAGCAGTGATAAATAAAATATTACACTGTAATTTTTTTATTTGAAACAATTATAAATGTATTCTTTAAATATATATACATATAGATAGATAGATAGATAGATAGATAGATAGATAGATAGATAGATAGATAGATAGATGGATAGATAGATATAATCTCTTCAGGATTGCCAAATGTCATTTGATAGGACTGTCATTGTTCTTAGGTTTTGTCTTTTTAATTTAATAATATTATAATATTCATATGTTTATGAAATGATGTTGATAGAAGATACTATTTGTAAAATAGTATTCTTATTGGGCAGAATTAAAAGCTGCCAACCATTTGTCAGTGTCCCTCTTATATGGGGAGACACTTAAACTCTGGGAGCCACTGATTAAACCCACATGGAAACACCCTTTCTGTGATGCAGGGGTTTATACAAACTAGCCACATTGAAAGCCAATGTAGTGGCCAGTCCCTGACAGCATAGGCCAGCCCTCTGCGGCGGTTCCAGAGGCAAAGATTTCTCATAGAATATTATTCTGGGGTGAACTGGCTAATCCTTAACCCCTCATGCCCAGTGCCTGTTCTCGGGCTCTTTACCTGTCCATCAGGATTTCTCTGGGATGGCCTTAAGCTTTCCAAGCTAGTCTAAATGCTTTACTATACCTGCCCCTTCCTCAGCACCTATATGTGAGGGAGAATAGAGCCTTCTCATGTTCTCAGTCAATCCCCCCATCTCCCAATACCCCTTCAGGGGACCTCACTTTGGAAAAGAGCCTCCCTTAATAGTAAAGGCTGTGTTTGTTGTTGTTGTTATTGTTTTAACTCCTTTGAGGTCAAAACTTCACTCTATTGTGAAAAGTTTTTGCAAATTATGCATTTCACTCCATTCCTCAACACATTCTTCCAATCATAAAGTACTAAGGTTTATCTGCATAAAAATGAAGCCCATTTATAATTTTAAACTGCTAGAAACTAAAGGTACCATTAATAACAAATAAGGAACATGATTTTGGACATAAGAGAAAATGATAGTGGCTAAGCTGAGAATGCTCTCACAAAAAGAGCAAGGCCAGGTAATTTTTTAAAGAGATTGAGACAAGCACTAAAAAATGAGGTCAATCACATAAAAGGAGAATGCCTGTTTTCTGGGATCTGAGGAGACAAATTAAATGGGGACAACTTTTAAAACTGAATAAGATGGGGTTAGGTGGGGAGCATCTTTCTGCCCCTATCACACACACAGATTTCAGCATAGAAGGTCAGAGACATTGTTCTTCAAATTCTTAGGCAAATTGTCCCTCTTGAAAAGTACTTGTTTTCCAATAAATAACTTCACGGTATATCTCTAGTCCAGGGGCCAATGTGGCCAGGGGAGCATTGGGCAGAGGAGTCAGGAGACGCAACTGGCTTGGCCGCTATAGAACTGAGATTCCAGGTGTAAGAGTTTGCTAGCACTGCTGTAACCGAGTGCCACAAACATGCATTTGCTCACCGTTCTGGAGGCTAGCAGTCTGAAGTCAAAGGATTGGCAGGGCTGTTCCTTCTGAGGGCTGTGAGGAAGGACATATTCCCGGCCTCTCTCCTGACCTTGTAGATGGCTGTCTTCCTGTTCACATAGCATTCTCCCTATACGCTTGTCTCTGTGTCCAAATGTCTCCTTGTAAGGACATCAGTCCTATTGGATTAGGACCCACCCCAATGACCTCACTTTAATTTATACCTCTGTAAAGACCCTAGTTCCAAATAAGGCTACATTCTGAGACCCTGGGTATTAGGACTTCAATAAATGAATTTGGGGGAGACACAATTCAACCCATAACAGCGGGCAACCTCTCTGGTTTATTTCTCTTCTTTAGAGGAGAACATTGGCCTTCGTGTTCCTTAAGGGCTCTTTCAATCTCAGCTCTCCAAGATTCTTTCAGCCCTTTTAACACTGCCAAGCCTGGCCCCCCTATTCACAGGACTATAAATATAAGAATTTTCCTGACCCAGGCCTGCCAGCCCGTCCTGGAGGGCGGGAAATGAGTGGGGAAATGCTGGAAGGGTGGAGTTTTTCTTTAACCTTTGGTCATTTTCATGAGTTCTGTAATCAGACAAACATTTAGAATGTGGTGAACTGGGGTTCCTGACATCCTAAGGCAAACAAGCAAACTCGATGGCATTTGTTCTTTTCCAAATCCTGAGGTTTTATGTGTTCCAACGATAGATGACAAAATAGTTCCAGGGGAGCTGCAGTGTTTTGTTCTCCCTGCCAATTCATTAGCAACAGAACGGTTGCCGGGCTGTACTCCAGCTAGGCTGACATCAGTTCCCCAGTAAAAGAAGGACAGAACTGGAGCTGGGTCTGTGCAGCCAACAGGGATCAGGAGGGCTCAGCTGTACTGACACGTTGGCAAAAAAAAAAAAAGAAAAAAGAAAAAAGAAAAAAAAAGGGGGTGGGATAGGGGGAGAAAAGGGAAGAGAGTTGGAAAAGTTCGTAGAGATGAAGAAGTCACCCAGCTTCTTCGAGAGACTCAGGAAAGTAGGAAGGTAGTGGGGAGATAGGCATGGTGATAACACATACTGGGATCCGGCCAGCATAGTCTTCAGTGAGTATTTAGAAAAATCGGGGTTTGCTTGACCTATAAGTAAAAGCCATCAGTTTTAGAAACGCAAGCTAAGAACATGTGTGCAAAAAGAAACCTATATAAGGAAGCCGGGCTGGGCTGTAGTTATGGAACAGCCCACATCCTTTCTTTGTGCCTTTTTTATTCATCTCTAAATGAGGGGATGGTAATACAATTGCACTCTTCTCAACTTAAAAATACTTTTCTTCTGAATCACCTGACAAGTCTTTTTTCCCCCTGCACAGTGCTTATATCCATTAAGAGATCTTCCAGAGCCACTTTGTCGGTTTGGCAGCTCTCGCTGGAAGCATCCGGCACTCCAGACATTGAACGAGGTCACTGACCCCCCACTCTCCTCCTTGTCTTAGTAAAGTGCCAAATCTTTACGTTTAAGGTATGTTTTATTAGGAGCTCCCTGGGCTTTCTTTCCATAGCACTTCTCCATTCTCACTTCTGGACTTTCCTCCCAGCTTTTTACGATGTTAGAGAGCTTTGGATGCCACTTCATGGTTTTTGAAAAGCCTGAGTATTATATGAGTGTGTCTACATCTTACCTTCTTTTTCAGCCACATGCAGCAGGGCAGGGGAGAAAGAAAAATCATCCTTGTAGCACCACTCCCAGCTGATGGGCAGGCACATCCCTTGCTACAAAGTAGCTGAACAAAGGGTCTCTGCACACAGAAAACCAGGACAACAATGAGTTTATCACAAAAGAAAAATCTGGAGTTAGGTGAATTAAGAATGAATTATAATACATTAAACAACTTACTGTGGTTCAACCCCATTTCCTGACTGGGTTTTCTTTGACTTATGTATCTCAAAATGATCCATTTTACCATCTTTCCACTTCTATACCCTTGGATACTGACTCTCAGATACTAAACCTGGTCCTCCTTCTTTAGAAATCATCCACTTATTTATTCGTCCATTCATTCATTCAACAGCAAGGACAGAGTGTCTCCCATCCACTAAACATGGTGCTTGGGGATGCACAGAATAATAGGAAAGGTTTCCTGTCCCAGAGGAACTCCTAGTCCAAGGTCTCCTCCAGACCATGAGGGCTCTGGATTTGGGTTTTGACTTTGACTTTGACTCTTTGAACTTATAGTACCCTTGCTTTCTTTCCAAAGAGGAAGTTGGCTTCCTTGCTAAAGCAGAGCATGGATATCTGCCAAATTCCTGTCCTTAACCAGATATCCAGTCCCAACTTCTCCTGCTTCTTCCTGTCTCTATTTAAAGTCCAGCAGGACAGTTCTTTTGCCTGGAGTTTCCACTCAAATTCAGAAGCTCTGTCCATATACTGAAGGTTATAAACTAGAGCCTTTGGGCCTACAGAGCCTCTTAGATGTTGCTTCTGGGGAGTCTCAACCTTGTTTGTTCCCTCTTGGGTCCACCCTTAGCCTGACCGCCACTGGACTATGACAGAATTCTAAGAGTCCAGTATATCTGAGAGCTCATCTGTAACAAAAGAAAGTGAAGTCAAAGAGGAATGTCTAGATATTTCCCTTCTGAACCAATCCAGTCTAACCGAGTTGTCAGAGTGGTATCTGGTGGCAGTAACTCTGCCAGGCCCCTGGGAGCCCAGGTCTGACAGGCACACGCTTCTCGGCCACCTCCGCTGCTTTGTCTTCTGGTAGGGCTGGGGGGAGGTGGTTACGGGGTAGTGATGCACAGAGAGGTCAAATGGGCACTGGGCACAGCCTATATCTGCTGAAAATACTCACCCTGAATCCAATCATGAGGAGAAAATCAGACATCCAGTTCATGGGCATTCTACAAAACAATTGTCCTGAACTCTTCAAAAAGGTTAATGCCAAGAAAGATTGTCTAAAAAGCAAGGGAGTTGTTCTAGATTAAAGAAAACTTAAGAACATGACAGTTAAATGCAATGCATGATCCTGGTTCAGGTCCCGAATTGAAAAAAATATGGCCATAAAGGACATTATTGGGACCAGTATGGCTGTGTGTGTGTGTGTATGTGTGTGTGTGTTTGTGTGTAGAAAGAGAAAGAAAGAAAAACAAATGGGGCAAAACGCCAGCAATTTGTGAATCTAAGTGAAGGATATATGGCTATTCATTGTACTGTTTCTTCAACTTTGCTATTGGGTTGAAATTTTTCAAAATAATAAGTTTAGAACTCCAATGTAGTTCAGGTTAATAGACAGAGAGAAGGAGAGATAGCATGAGGAGACTGGCAGGAGCCAGGAGGGCATGACATCCCAGTGAAAAGGCAGGAACCAGGCCAAGTTCTAGGAAGGCACGCTGGCCACAAACACAAAGAACCTGCAGCTTAGTGTGCACCTGGCTGCCTCAGGTCAGCCTCATCATCTGGAGAGCAGATGTGGAAGCAAGAGGCAAATGCAGATCCACTAACAAGCAAAGAACTCCCAATAATGCCACGTGTGGACTCCGGAGGCTCAGAACTGGGAAATATTGAATAATCCAGTGCTTGGCCATTGTTCCAGAGGCCAGACAGACTGAAGCCAGCAGGAACTAACACGTCTGCTTAATGCCCAAGGAACTCAAATGGTGGGGGTAGGGGCTCATCAGGAGGCATTGACCTAATTGGATTTTATTTGCTCTCAACTGGTTAAATTTAGCGTTGTCAGATTAAGTTACTAATTACTCCCACAGATGTGATCCTAATTTCTCCTCTCTTCCATCTTTTGTGTCTTCTGTTCTCTATTTGTAATTCTTTCTGGCGGTCCCTGTTCGTCTCCTGGTTTTATGCCATTGTGATGTGTGGAAAACATTAGAAGACCTCTCTAAAGTGTCTTAAAATGCCTGAGTACAAACATGCAAAATAAAACACAACAACAACAAAAAAAACCACAACTCTCAAAGCTGGTTTCGGACTCAATAGTGTGACACTTCGTTTCCAAAGTTCAGGTTGCTGAGTGCTAAAGTGACCCAACCTCCACACCCTCTGGCTTTGTCATCTTTTGGCATTTCCATAACTTTTCTGGCCCTTATAGGAATTTCTGATTTCTCCTTCCCGACTATCTTTTAATTTCAGCCCTCCTGAGCAGAGCTTTTCAAATTTTAGACAGGACTAGCAAGCAGTTCAGCCTTCTCCTCTCCAGGGTCTTCCCCTGTACATGGAGATGTACAGGGAGGGAGGTCAGCCAGGGGTTGGTACAGCCAAGGGCTCTGCTCAGTTTCCACCACGCACCTCAGTAACAAAGCAGCCGTGACAAGCATTGCCAGGAGCATGTGCTGGGAGCCAGGAGTAGATGAATTCCCGGTGTGAGTTAGGAAAACAGCAACCGGGTTTGCTACAGCTGTGATTCACATGCAGGATTCAGCCTGGAGAAGTCTCCTCCTGAGAAACCATAACATTTGCAGAAGTGGATTCAAGCAAATCCCAGTGATTTTCAATCTCAATCTCTTTCTTTCGCACGTTCTCTGCCTCTCTCAGGCTCTCTCTCTCTCTTTTCCCTTTCGCTGAGCAACAAATCCTTATGTTTGAATATAAATTTTAGAAAAGAACGAATTTACAAAAGAGATCAAAACTCAGCCTGTTTGATTTTTTGAGGGCGCTGTGAACCTACGTGGCCCCTCCCCAGTCATCCCAGGATACTTTCAGGGTATCATCAGAACCCCACCAAATCTAGGGTATGAAATCCATTGCTTGTTCTGTCTTCCCCACACACAGAGGGAATATGGGGTCTTCTCTGGTCATGCTTTCTCAGATTCTCTTCAAACAACACCTCTCCACCGCTCCCCAAGCTGTTTTCATGCTTCAACACATACCAAGAACTTTATCAGGTAAGATCTGTTCTGTTTCTTTCTTGAAAGTCTGGAAAGTGTCTTTTGATGGACACTGAGTCTAATCATAACTGGTGCTATCTTCAAAAAAGATCACTGGCCTGAACTTAATGTATTTCATCCTACTAGGAAAATAAGGTGTGATCACATGCTTTCAGTTCCATGAGGTCGAAAAGGTCCTGCTCACAGATTTTTCCTTCACCTCCCTCATGGGATGGGAGAGCCCTAGGGTGTGACTCGTCTCCCAGGTTCTGTCATGCTGACTTTTTGTTAACTCAACATCTTTGATCCAATTGAACTTGCTTCATCTTTTTATTATTATTATTATTATTACACACTATGTCAGCCGCTTACTTTTCCTGCCATTGACCGCTAGTCACATTTTCATCTGTAACCTCAAACGTCATACGGGATGGAAAACTATGAGAAAGTTCACCTCTGAAGCCATGGAAAGTTCCCAAATGTGAGAACAACATGGCAACCTATGGTGGGAAAGGCCACTAAACAACTTTATTACATCAGCTATCACAATAGCAAAGACTCTTGGGGTGGAAAATTTATTTTATATGACTACCAATCATCCCAAAAGAACGTGTTTTTAGTCATTCATTTCAAATTTGTTTGGCTCGTTCCTCAGCTACTTATTTTTCATTTTATTTCGTTAGAGATTAGATTGTATTTCCCTAGCCCATATCAGCCAGAATGCTGTACACTCTTAATAAACAAACAGTGATGATCCATGTGTCCCCTGCTCTTATCCTCACCTCTAGTTCCCATCAATATCCCTTCTGGGAGTTCCCAAAGAGCATCTCACCTGGGTTCATCAAAAAGTTCAGGACCACCATGGGCTGCCACCCCTGTCTTCTTCTGCCTCTCCCTCTTCAGTGATGTCAACTGCCCTGGCCTTCACTACTTATGCAGCTGGATGAAGATGTCTCAAGGCTTCCTCCAGTGTTCCCAGTCAACCACCCCCTACAGGTCCATTGCCACTGTCACCACCCCTGATACACAGGGACCTTCAGCGTACCAATGTAGAGATGAATATTCTGGAGGTTATAAAGTTTGGTGGCAAAATGGGAGAAAGCCTCTTTTGTGTAATATATCTGCGTGAGCAGATTACTGAAGCAGAACTACCTTATATCCAACATCTTAGGGTTTTTAATGAGAATAATTGTTTCTCATTGGAGGTGCTATAACAGAAATTCCATGAACTAGGTGGCTTATTAACAACAGAAATTTATATGTCACAGTTCCGAAGGCTGAAGTCCAAGGTCTGGGTGCCAGCGTGTTTCTGGGGAAGGCCCTCCTCTGGATTTCAGACTGTTGATTTCTTGCTGTGTACTCTCAGGGAAGAAGAGTCTAGGGAACTCTTTAGGGTCTCTTTTATAATTGCATTAATCCCATTCATGAGGGCTCAATCCTTATGACCCAATTCACTCTGAAAGGCCCCAGGTTCTAATACCATCACATTGGCCATTAGGATTTTAATGTATGAATTTTAGCAGGACACAAACATTCAAACCATTGAAATAATGCTTTCAGATTTTCTGCATAAGCCTTTCTCTTCTGGGACTCAGTCCTGGGTACATAGAAGTAAGACTAGGATTTGGGGAGTCCTGTACATTTCAGAATTATGCCTTCTACCAGAAGCTTTAACAAGCTTTTCTGTTTCAGTCTCTCTTCCCTTAAATGAGTTTTCTCTCCTAAGGTCATTCTCCCTCTTAAAAATCAGTTTTTGGCAGCTCAGCCCACCAAACAGGCCCAGACACGTCTGAACTCCAGCAGGGGATGGCTTAGGCTTAAGCTAAGGCCAGTGCTACATAGCTTTCTAGTTTAAATTTACTGCAGGCTCTTTACCCAATATGCATGCCTTTATTTCAACAGATAACTTTGGTTACATCAATCATTCATTTCTAAGTTAGTCATTTTCTTTTCTTTGGCCTTGTCCTTATGAGCTCTTCGATGTCAAATGGCAGATTAGTGAGGTTATTATTGATCATTTGATTCATGTGCATTAATCACACGAGTATGAAGTGTATCATTCCTATTTCTCCATGTCAGCATCCTGTTTGTATAAAATAAATTTAATCAAATGGATCTTTACTTGGATATGGAGTAATTGAAACCCTCATATGTTGCTAATGGGAATGTAAAATGGTGCAGCCCCTTCTGAAAGTAGTTTGGCAGTTCCCGAAAAAAGTTAAACATAGAATTACAATATGACCTAGCAGTTCCACCTCCAGGTATATATCTATGAGAACTGAAAACATATGTTCACATAAAAATTGTACACTGGTACTCATAATAGCATTGTTCATCATAGCCCCAAAGTAGAAACAACCCAAATGTCCATCAGCTGATGAATGGATAAACAAAATGTGATGTATGCATGCAATGGAATATTATTCGGTCATATAAAGGAATGATGTACTGATACATACTACAATTGGGATGAACCTTGAAAACATCATGCTAGGTAAAATGAGCCAAACCAAAAAAAAAAAAAATCACATATTGTATGATTTCATGTACATGAAATGTTTGGAATGGGCAAATTTATAGAGACAGAAAACAGATTAGTGATTGCCGGGGACTTGAAAAAGGGAATGGGGAGTGAATACTAATGGATGCGGGGTTCTTTTGAGGTGATGGAAATCTTCTGCAGTTAGATAATGGCAATGGTTGCACAACATTGTGAATATACTAAAAACTACGGAATTTCTATACATTAAAAGGGTGAATTTTATAGTGTGCAAATTATATCTCAACTTTTTAAAATGGATCTTTACTGCATATTAAGCATTCAGCACAAAAAGAGCCTGCTTTTTTCTCCTAATAACTAAAGTCCAGTCTTTATTCAGATTTCCTTAGTTTTTACCTACATATTTTTTTGTTCCTAAAGCCTGCTTTTTAAAGAAAAAAATTAAATAGTTGCCTTACTGATCTATGTTTATAACAAATTGCAGTTTTCTTGTGAAACGCAAAATCTTTGTAAAGCCCAAATAGACAGAATAAATGCTTTTTCTATTCATTCACCCAGCAAATGTTGAGTACATGGCACAGCAAAATGCAGAGCATTGCAGAGATAATGGTGGCTAATGCAGATACAGCCCTTCCTTCACAGGGAGATACAGGCAATTCAATACAGTTTGAAAAGGGCTGTGCCGAGGAAAGTCCAAGGCTCCGTGGGAGCACCTGGGAGGAACACCCACTTGGACTTGAGGGGCCCAGGGAGATCTTTCTGGAGCCCTCAACTCCTACTGGACAAAGTCAGTAGGAGTCAGCCCGAGTCAGGAGATCAAAGAGCAGAGGGAGGAATGTTCCAGAAAGAAGGAACAGCAGTGCAAGGACCCTGAGCTGGGAAAGAACACGGCATATTCTCAGATCTGAAAACAGTTCAGAACAGCTCTTGAAAAAAGGCCCAGTCTAAACATTTGGTATGAGCCGAGTTCAGACAATTAAGTTTAGGAATTCAATACTTCTGTCAGGATTCTAGCTTGTTCAAACTTTACTTTGTGTCAGAATGTTTTCAGCTGCAAGTAACAGAGATTCTGGTTCCCACAGGCTTGCAGATTAAAGACATTCATTATTTCATACAATGAGACGACTACAAGGAGAGTGGACTTCAGGCCTGGTGGATTCAGAGGCTTTCCGATGTCCGTAGAGGCCCAGCTTCTGAGCCTCTCTCTGCTATTCGCCCATTTAGTTTTTTTCAAAGGCAAATTCCCCTCAAAGCCACATGATCTGGGACTTGCTTTCCTGTCCTCTTTGAGCGGAAGAGACACTTCTTTCTCTTTTCTAAAAGCCTCAGCAAGCCTTCCCTAGCATCTCACTGTCACAAATTTCTGATGGATCCCAGGTAAGGAGATAGTTACCGTGAGTGGTTTGGATTAATTTTCTAGCTGTGGATTAAGTGTGGGGAGTCAACCTCAATGTGACTACCCTGGGGACCCTAAACATGGTCGGGTGCCTTGAGCTGGCACTGCATTCGCCTGCACCTGCCTTGGGGCTCGTCTCCCACTTTCGTATCCAAAAGTATGTCTAAATCCAACTTTAATGCATGACAAGTGATGTGGTTTTTATTGCTACAGGTTTTGTGAGAACTTGGCTATCATACTGAAAAACTTCCTAAAAATTATCTTCAAGTCACCCTTTCCTCAAATTTCCACTCCTTACCACAACCACCACATCTCTTTCTCTCTCCCTCTACTCCACCTTCCTCCCCAGACCTCTTACAGCCAAACTGGTTGTTATCTTTTTTTTCCAATCTGTTTCTTTAAATCCCTCAGCTTACATTTTCCACCCAGCAGAAACCACCCTTCCCCCACAACAAGGAAGAGAATTTCAGGTCACCTACTGTTTTTCCTGCATGCTTCTGAGGATCTCTACTTGCCCTGTTAGGAATTAATAATTATTAAAAGTTACTAAGAGTTTTGTGGAAATTGTTCTGTGAGGTGCTGAATTAACTCAAAGAGTCAGACAGCTTTGGCTAAAAAATAAAATGACTAAGATTTATTCAAGGGTCTTAGGGCTTGCAAACTGGAAACACTAGTAGGTAATACCCAAGAGAAAAAAAAGAGTCTGAGAGTTTCATGGTAAAAAGTACATTCTTGAGAAGAATTGGTTCTGCATTCTTAGCCCCCGGATTGGTCCAGGATGGTGATCGTCAGATGTCTGGTGGTCATTCAAATGATTAACTGAAGGTCTGAGGTATGCCCAGGTATTAATGCACAACAACACACTGATGTGCATCCAGGTATTGACACAAGACTGGAAGGTTCAAAAGTTTAAGTTCCCAGGCTAGTTAAAACAACAATAATTGTTTCCTTATGCTGTGACCCACTCCAAGTTAATAATTTAGCAGCTTGACCACAGCGACTCCATTTTATTTCTTCATCTATTCCTCTGTGGGGAAAAACATAACTTTAATATGGTTTAAAAATACCACAAACTATGTCTAAAGACAAACAAAAAATTGAGAAATATTTATAAAATACACGACAATTCCTTTAATGTACACAATTACTTTTACAAATCACTAAGAAAAAGATGAACATTCCAAGGTAAAAGATATAGCTGTCAGCTTACAAGAAAGAGAGAGATAACATTTATTTCATTTTAATTTTTTCTAATCAGATTGGCAAAGATTAAAAAACATTACTAATACTCGAATATGGAGCAATAAGTGCTGTTGATGGGAATGTCAATTGGAGCAACTTTTCTGAAAGTCAATGTGCATTTGTGTCAATATTTAAAATATATCTACGTTTGATCAAGTAATTAACACTTCTAGAAATTTATTCTAAAGAACTATGCATGTAAGGACACAAACATGTATGTACAAGATATTCATCCTAGCTCTTTGAAATAGCAAAATTGAACAACTTTATTGTCCAGCCATAGGGGATTAATTTGTGTTCTCAAAGACTTGCTTACCTATGATTGTGTTTCCAAATCTAGCTCAGTGACATCCATATATGAATATTTATTGAATAAATGAACAAATAAATATAGTAGACGTTCTATAACCATTAAAAATGATGATGCACATTTATATTTATTAAATCGTAAGACTGTCATCTGTTGAAAGAAAACGCATGTTCCAATACTACACGAATAGAATGATCTCACTCTTATATTAAAAAAAGCATGTGTGTTTGTATCCATAGAAAAAAAGTTTAGAAGGCTATATACCAAAATATAAGTTGTGGCTCTCTCTACATGGTAACAAATATTGCTGTCTCTAAATACGTGTGCTACTGAAACACATATACCTGAAAGTAAGCATAAACTAATTTGCAGTTTTATATATTTTGCTGGGACAATCTGAAAATGACAAGGTCCTTGTAGAAGCTTGCCACCGGGAAAACTCAAAAGGTTATAAAATTTTTCTCAAAGAAAATACAAAAAGAAAAGTCCCAGGGAGCCCTTCAGCAATACGTTGTGTGATGATGTACTAAGTGGACAAGAAGGTGGACAATACAGCTTTAGGCCTGGTCAGGAGGGGCCTTTCCTGAGCCACATGCTGTAGATGGCTCAGCTGTGGTTCTCTTCTGTCCACCATCCTCCCCACAGGAATCCAAGGAGCCGAGTTCACCCACTTCTAGATCATGCTCCAAATATCTGGGAACTGGATTAGTCCCCTGTGCATGCTTTCTGCAGAGACCTCTTCCCCAAGTGTGACCTCCAGAGGGTCAACTGTGCTGGTAATGTCACTTTCAAAGCCCAAGAGGAGGCCAAGGGGCACTTATGTATGGAGGTATGGGAGACTGGGGTACCCGCATCTGTGTGTGCAAGAATCCCAGGAATGGGCCCTGGGTTGTTCCAGGGCTGAGAATGGAATGAGGAGTAGGCCAGAGGCTGGTTTTCCCACATTCTAGCCTGGAACTCTGGGGACTCTGATAATGCTGAATTTGAAACTGACCTTCCAGGTCATTATGAAGGAATATTTATGAAAGTAGGAGAATAAAATATGATATTTATAGTACGTTGGCTTGATTTACAGTTTTGACTATTTAGACATATGGTGTGCAGACTTTCATTTATATTCTTGCCCGGGGTTCCACAAATGTTAGGGACCAGCCTGGAGGCACAGAGCAAAATCAAGTAGACCAGTCTATTGCCTGAGGAACACAAAATGTCATATGAATGGGTCTACAGAAGAGCATAGCTGGTGCTCTCCAGCCTCGTGGACAATATAGACCTAGATCTGTCTTAAATGACAGCCATGGCTTCTCAGTGGATCCACTGGTACCATCTAGACGCTGGTGAATATGTCAAGCAATGGACCAATGACAAAAGGCCTAGAATATACTTGAAAGCAATGCTTATTAAAGAACAGTTGATAAGCTAAGCATTTGCTAAGAATGGACAACAGGATTCCCAGGCATTCCGGGCCTCAAGCTGTAGGTACACCCGGGACTTATTTGGAAAAGGAAAACTGGCTTCCCATATAGCTTTCTAGAAAAATCACTACTTTCTGGGAGCCCTGGCTTAGGACCACTCTTGAGCTCAAGACAGTTAAAAACAAGAACAAAGGACAATTCATAGAAAAGAAAAGGCAATTATGTTTTAAATATATGAAATATTTTCAACCTCACAATAAGAAAAAAATAAAGTACGCTTTTCACTGTGCATTATCCAATATCAAATGATTTGACAATATGCAGCACTAGGTTAAATGTAAGACAATTTAACCAATGCCTTTTTGGTGGAAATGTAAAGTAGTACATCCTATTCAAAGTTATGTTTTGGCAACATCCATCAAAAAGCAAAATTTACATAATCTTTGACACTACTATTTCACTTTGAGAAATTTATCAAATAGATATACACACCTCAGTATATGTGCACAAAGAAATTTGCACATTGCATAGTTTGTGTATTAGTGGAAGATTAGAAACAACTTGAAAGTTCATCAACATGATACTGGTTAAGTAAATTATGCCTCATTTATTCAGTGGAATGCGAAATTATTGTTAAAAAAGAAATAGACTGCTTTACAAAATGCTTAGAATATGCTTCAAGGTATGTGAAGAAGAAAAAATTGCCGCAAAGGATAGTATTGAGACAACTGAAAAAATTTGTATTTGGACTATGTAATAGATAGTAGTTATTGTGTCATTTTTACATTTCCTGAATTTAATCATTGTATCATGGTTAGGTAAGACAATGTACTTGTTCTTAGGAGATACACAAGCAAGTATTTAGGTGTGAAGATGTCTGCAATTCACTCCAAAATGGTTCAGCAATAATAATAGTAACAATAACAATGCTAATAAAATTATATATATAAAGAGAGAGAATGCAATTATGGCAAAATATTAACTGATGAATGTAGGTGAAAAGCATTCGAGAGTTCATTTTACTACTCTTATAACTGTTCTGAATTTTTTTTAAAAAGAAAAAACGTTTAAAATGAAAGAAACAGAAGTGCAGATTTGTCTATAATATACTCCCTTTTGGAAGAAATGCACGTATCACTTCTAGAAGGAAACAGAGGAAACCGATGCCAGTGGTTGCTTCTAGGAAGGGCAATTGCCCTGAGGGGTGGGGTAAGGAGGCGATTTGCTATATTGTGTACCTAACTATGCTGTATTATTGAAATTAAAAGATATATATATTTTTTACTTTGTGCACATATCCTCTGTACAAAACGAGAGAGAAAGAAAACAAGTTATTTTAAAAGTAGCTAATGGTACTAACCAAAAAACACAACTTCACCTCTGTTGCACAATGTTAGAGAAGCTATCTCTTTTCCTAATCCATTTTAGGCATTCCCATGTACACCAATCAGAATCAGTCAGGATAATGCTAAAAAAATGAAGGGCAGGACAAAAAATGGCCAGAGACAAGCACAGTTAGTATTCTCCTGTTTCCTTGTAACCTTTTCCCTACATTTTTTAAACAAAGTTGAGATCATACTTATATAACTTTACAGTCGAACTCTTTTTTTTTTTTTTTTTTTGGCTTAATATGATGTCAAACATCTCATATCTTTAAAAACTCTTTTTAGACAAAAATTTCAATAGCCACATAATATATTATGCTTTCTTACAATCTGTTTAACCAATCTCTATTGTTGGACATTCAGGTTGTTTGCATTTTTATTTTTTTAAAGTAAATCTGCAATGAACATAATTACTTAAAATTCTTCATCTGCATTTCCATTATTTCCTTAAACTAGATTCCTAGTAGAGAAGTTACTAGATTATGTGATATTAACACATTCAAACACTCTTGAGGCATATTTTAAAATTCCTTTCTGCAGAGATTTTTTTTTCGGCTGCTTTTTGCAGTGCCAAGGACCTTCTAGGACCTGTGGTGAAAGGAGCCTTGCTCACTGTGGACTGGACTAGAAGTCAGGACAGCCGGGGTATGGTCCCTGCTCTGCCACAAATCAGTTATGTAATCTTGAGAAAAGCAATTAAAAAAAAATAGATTTTAAAATATGCCTAGAACTTATATGATTTTTAAATCACTTCATATTTTTTTCCAAACGTCACAATCACTCCATGAAACAACAGGGAGATGTTATTCCCATTTGAAAGATCAGAAAGCAAAGCCCAAAATGGTTAGGTGATTTTTCCAGGGTTACAGCTGGTAAATATGAAATGCACAACTTCTGGTTCTGATTTCAGAATAATTTCTAAATAATAATCTTTCCTCTTTCTTTTCACCATTTCAGCAATCATTCTGGATCTCAAGGTGGGGATTGCCCTTATGCTTCTCAGACTTTACTGTGCACACAAATCCCCTATGGACACTTATAAAATGCAGATTCTAATCAATAGATCAGGATAGTGCTCCAGATCCTACATTTCTAACAAGCTCCCAAGTGAAACAATGCTGCTGGTCTGTGGACCTCACTTTGAATAGACAGCCTTTTAAACTCTTTTTGGCACTAATATTCCATATTTCAGTATCTGTAGGGAGCTAAAGCTCCCAAAATTCAAAGGAGTGCATGGATTATCTTGGGAGGCCTGCTTGCATATAAAAGGGAAAAGGCTGGTTCTGAGGAATTCCAGGAGGAAGAAGATTAAGATTAGAAACAGGAGGTACGAAGGGAGTTTCGAAGGGAGTTTCGATTGTACCTTGATCTTCAAGATGTTACTTTAACTATGTTATCTTGGGATACACAAAGGAACAGAATATGTATAAAAAGGAGCCTAAGAAATAAACTCGGAGAGACAGTTGTGAGATCTGTTCTCCCTCCTGCACCCTGTCTGTCTTCTCTTTTTTCTCAGTCCCCGCTCTCCCATTCAGGGACCTGGTTTGACTTGGTCAGCTGGTTTCCGACAAGTATTTTCCACCTAAAATTAAATCATATCATATATAGATGCCATTTATCATATAGAATCAACCAGGTTCCAGAATGTCTAGATCGGTAGATGGGGATCAGTAACTGATGACAGCACAGATTCCATAATTTTCTGCCACGGTGTCAAATAATGAGGAGTTGAAAAGAATTTAAATCTAATAAAGAAGCTCTTCAGAACCAAGAACACAAACTGTGGGACCAGCCCCGTACTGAGTATGACGTTTAGCCGGGGAGGCAAGAGTTGCGCACACGAGAAGTTCACTAAGAGCTCCAGGGTGCATGACTAAATAGCCAGGCAGGGCGTCCCAGGCAGGGACCACAGCCTTGGAAGGCAAAGGCAATAGGAATGAGTCACATGTTTCAGGGACAGCAAATAGACTCATGTGGGAGGAATGTACAATTCATGAAGGAAGATAAGATTGGAAGTGCAACTCCAGGCCAGATTTTTATAGCTTGTGGATGCTTGGTTTAATTTAGGCCTTTACTTAATAATCCAGAGGTATTTGCCATTGAAAGCTTTTGAGCAAAGGAGTGGCATGAAATGGTGTTAGGAAGATAAATTCTCAGAGGGGAGTGACTGTAATGTTGAAAGGCCAAATCCATATTTAGGTGTGAGAGAATGGCAGTGGGAATAAACATGAACAGATACGGACATGAGAGATACTGTGAGGAAAGTAATAGGTTGACTGTGTTGGTTCATGACATGTGACAAGAGATGGGAGTGTTTAAGGTGAGTTTTTGAGATTTCAGGGCTAGGTAATCGGTAAGTGATGGCAACATAGCAAAAATAGGGACATGAGGAAATGTATTGACGAGATAAACCACAACTGTCCCCACCCACTTGATATCCTGGCATGGCCCGGAATACTATCATCACAATGGCAGAAGAAAGATTAATTTGAGATAATCTTGCCTACTTTCTATCCAACCTAGTAACTGTCATTGGTAACAGTTTACTAGGAGTAGAGAGAAATTTTCATGCTTGGATCAGGGCCAAACTAACTGATCTCTGTGGGGTTCAGACTCAGAAGGAGTGACATTATGAATTCCTGCTGTCTGCCCACTCTCAGCACATATAGCTTTATAAAGGCATTAATGTAATTCTAATTTCACCCTGATTTAGCATAGTCCACTGGAAACTTCCTTTCTGGAATCTGAAATTCTTTACAATTGAGGTCAGCTCACAAGTGCACTGGCTTCTTTGCCTTATAGAGGTCTCGATGCCCTCAGAATAGCATAGTTATTTGCAGCAAAGGGCAAACCTTTGTACTCCATTGGCAGCCTCATCTCTGTGGAGCTCGTGGGAGCCTGAGAGGAAGAAGCCCAGACACGCATGCAATTTCCTTCCCTGTGCATCAATTCGCTCCATTGTCTTTTTTGGTGGTTTGACTTTATGCCGCAATTGTAAGGTATCTGGGGGAAATTCTGAGATACAATGCCTAGCTCTTGCTGTACAGACAGAAGATTTTTAATTAAAATGAAAACAATAATAGAAACATATTTTCGGAGAAGAGGGTTGGTTTTTGTTTAAGCCATATGTCTTCATCAAATTCCAACTGGGAGAGTTCCACGTGTGGATATTTTTCTCCTTACTTCTTATCACAGACAATTAAGGATTTCTGGAACACCCACTCTGTTCAGAGCGCAATAATAGTATGCTATTATTTAGAGTTCAAAACAAGTTGTTAATTCAATAAACCCAATAAAAGAGTTTGTTTTTTCCCTTTGTAACAGGCATGGTTATCCAAGCGATTGACTATATTTCAATAGTAGAATTATGAGGCATTATATAGCATATGTCATAAATTTGCAGTTTACTACAAGATGAGATGGGACTCTGATGAAGCCACCAAGAAAAGGGCTTATCTCATTCCCTCCTCTCTTCTCATTTCTGACAGTTTTAGTGGTGGGAGAGATGTTTCCAGCCTAAGGAAAAGACAGGTGCAGCATCAGCATCTGGCACAAAAGCAGGGATGAGTAATGAGGTCTCAGGATAGTTCTGTTTTTGCTTGGCTGTAAAAATCCTGCCCTGTGTTCTTATTACTCTCTCAATCACTTCTTACGCCAGTAATACAGGCAAAGAAGTTAGTTCAGATATGTTTTCAATCACAGGAAGGCTTTAGAGAACAGGCAACTGATTCAGAACGACTGATTATTTTAACCACAGTCACACAGTAGGAAGATACCCAAAACTAAATAAATGCCCCCACAACTTGCATAAGAACACACCCAAGGAAAGAGAAGGTAAAGCTTTGTAGAAAACCAGCTAGGTTTTATCTGTTACATCAGCTGTTTGGCAAGGTCTGTTTCACATACACTTTTTAAAAACTTCTTTTTGTTGTTTCTTTTCAATTACAGTTAACATTCAATGTTATATTAGTGTCAGGTGTACAGCATAATAGTTAGACTTTTTTTTTAAGTTTCTTATCTATAGAATCAGCTGAGTTCTTTGAAACGTTATTTCATCTTACATTCAAAATGATGATTAAAACTTAGCTTATGGCTATGTCCAAACAGAAACTGAAGGGAAGAATTTGGGTAAAATCTCTGGATGATTTGGGCTAAAAAGAACACTTCTGGTAACCTGGAGCCCGTTTCAGTTACGTTTCACTATCAGTAATGGGGTTACATGGACTCAGACTAAACAATTTGTGTTGCTTCAAGCTGTGCATTTGTGTTTTGGGATATTGTCCAAAATCTTTCAAAATATCCAATTTATTAAGTTTTATAGAGTTAAAATATTATTTGAAGGTAATATAGCTCTTACCTACGTCTGTAAAGTTAACTCCATTGGCATCAAAACCCAAAACACTTCATTTTATGGCCCTAGAAACATGGTTTAAAATGTTTAGTAAGATATGAATATAACCCCAGTTGATATTTCCTCATCTTACAGTTAATGTAAGGGCATCATGGAAGGTAGTTTCAGCATCAATGAAAAACTGTATATTATTTTTTATTTGCAATTTTAATTGACATAATGGTAGATCTACATGCAGTTGTAAGAAATAATTCAGAGAGATCCCTTGTAAACTTTGCCCAGTTTCAATGGTAACTGCTCAATAGTAACATAGTCTGAAAGTACAGTACAATATCATGACCAAGATATTGACATTGATACAATCCAGTGATCTTATTCTTATTTCTCCAGTTTAACTTTTGTTTGTGGGTACACGTGTGCTTATTTATACAATGTTATCATCTATGTAGTTTTGTGTATCCACCACACAGTCAAGATAGCCAGTTCTATTACCACAAGGTTTCCTTATGTTGTCTTTTCATAACCACGCATCCTTCCCTCCTAGCCCCAAACCATATTACTTTTGACTTATCAGTTAGTTCTCTGTGTAGATTGAAAAGCTGGTATATGTAGTGATTAAGAGTGGCTCTGAAGGTCCACTGCCCGGGGTTGAAGATTCCTGGCTCTGCCACCATACTAGGTAATTTATACACATGATCTTATTTGGTGCTCACAAAAGCTCTGTGAGATAGGTATTCTTGGTTCCTGTTTTAATATAAAGATTCCAAGCCTAGCAAATTAAATATAATACGATAGTTGCTCAGAGTAACACACTAGCAGCCATTTGAACTAAGATTCAAAACCAGATCTGTCTGACCCCAAAACCCATGCTTTTCTACAACAGCAAACATATTAATTACAAGTGTTCCAGTTAGAGTAGTGTGCTGGTTGTTAAGCTTTTGATTCAGCCTCAAACTCACCCTTCTATTCACTGCTTTGTGATGCAAACCACAATTCTCTTTTGCCAGCTTGTTCCTCAATAGGTTGTATCAATAAGAGGCGCTAGGGGAACAAGTTACTGTGCTCCTTTCCATTGTCTTCTGTTCCCATTACTGTCACCCTGGAAACAGCTCCTCACTCTAGCATTGGCAGTTCCTCCCAGTAGCAGGACTCGATTCCAGGTTGCAGGTTGTCCACATTCCCAGAACCAGCCTCATTGCACCCCTCAGTGATACCCTACCACCC
Source organism: Pteropus vampyrus (assembly GCF_000151845.1). Lineage (NCBI taxonomy): Eukaryota > Metazoa > Chordata > Mammalia > Chiroptera > Pteropodidae > Pteropus > Pteropus vampyrus. The sequence continues at coordinate 1,598,188 of NW_011889178.1, read as the reverse complement.
AACCATGCCCACTCCTCAGAGATCTGGCTCCCAGCTCCTTAGGGTCCCTCCTCTGAGTTCCTGATGCTTCAGGCAAACAGCATCATAGATCTTCAGGCCCTAACCCCAAGACTTTAAATTTTAATAATCCAGCCTCTACGCTTTGTTCCTTCAGTTCTAAGGGTGTCAATCACTTCCTGATGTTACTATCTCTGTAATATCTTCATGTTCTCTTTTTGTCTTTCCAGTTCTAACACTTGGTTAAACAGTGCCTTGTATTAAATTCTCTCTGTTAAAATAATTGGTATGGTTTCTGACTCTTGATTGAATCTTAACTGATACAAGTAGATAGCTCATAATTTGGAAATTTGTTTGTAAAATTGACAAAAATTTTGGTAAAATGGTTTACTCTAGCAAATAGGACTTGTTACAACTTTAAGAAAAGATATTTAAAACTTAAAAAGAAGGCGAAAGGATGGCTGTATGTTTGTCCTTTCAGGGTCATACTGGCACCGTCTAACAGGTCTACCCGCATACTATATAATTCCCTAGCGAAATGCCTTTCCAGCCTGGCTTCCTTCACTTACTAATATGCATTTACGGTTCCTCCATGTCCCTTTGTGTCATTTCTTTTTATTGCTAAATAATAACCATTGTATAAATACATCACGATTTATCCATCCTCCATTTGACATGTGCTTGCTTACCGATTCACATTAAGGGCTATGTCTTTTACTTTCTAAAAATATACTTTGACAATAATAGCCAACCATATTTCCCACATGAAAGATGATCCTACTGATCCACCATAGGAAGAAAACCCTTTTGTCATTTAAGTCATGATAATAACCTTTACAATTACACTCAGATTTCCTAAGCATCAACTCACATGTGAACGGTCAAAACAACCCTATTAAAAGCTAATATTTTATGCGTACAAAAGAGTACCTCGTGAACATTCTAACAAATCAATCCATTGATTTGTTTAATATATATATATAGTGACCTGAGAACCAATTACTAGATAAAAGCTAAGTCACCCTGGTATAAATCTGATTAAAGTGAATTTTTCAAGCTATATATAGTCTCCTTTTTTCTACATATTTTAAATTTACCAGCCTCTGTTAAAGGAGAGAATTGAAATCAATCCTCTACAACTGGGTCTTAGGCTTATCTCCATGAAATAGAATCCTCGCAGGATTTTGAGGCCTACAGGCCGAATTCTGACACTGCACAGAGCTTCTACAGGCAGGGTGGAGAGTAGAATTACATGTCTGTACTCAGGGAGGCTAGGGTGCGTGGTTCGAATGTCAAGGGCATTCTTGGGCTTGCTGCAAACCTCATTCTGATTCGTTCATTTTCAGACTGTTGTGCTGAAGTCTATTTCTCTTCAGTCTTAAGTCATTCCAGACCATGGAGAGAACAGTTCGCTCTCCCCACTCTCCTCAGATGTGGAGCCCCCGGGCAATGGCTGGCACGGTTCACATGTAACTTGCACACACACACACACACACACACACACACACACACACACACACGCACACACACACACCCCTCAACTAATGTAAAGGTCCCAACATAAACACTAGTTCTCACCAATGTTCCAAGGATTTTAAAGGCTTTGGTGCTGTAAAAAAAATATTTAGTCAGCTTGTGACAGCTACAATCCTGCTCCTGTTTCAGCTTTAAAAAAAAAGAAAAAAATTAAAAAAAGGAAACCATACTCATTTCTTCCTTCCACAGCTCAGTGAAGTTCCAAAAAGTAGAAAGAATCCCTTAGCTTGCCTCATTGGTAGAAATGCCTGGTTGGGACATTCCTTTGGCCACTTTAGCTGAAGTTTTCATACCTCTGGGACTAAAGCATCCTTGCTCTAGTCTCCTGTCTCAGAACTGACTGAGATCTGTCTACAAAGATAGGAGAGCTCTGTGCAAAATGCCCCAGAAAAACAACACGAAACCACACCTGACCCCAGATGGAGGTTGCATTTCCAGAGAGAAAACACAGCCACTGAGATAGTAGCATCCCTCAAGGTCTCTGTTTATTTTGACTGCCGAGCAGGTAACCACCCTCTTAGGAGTTTTGGTCTCTGTTTCTATCATATCTGTGGAAATGTAGGAAACTCTTTTAACCAACAAAATGAAACAGTAGTCTGTATGACACATTGCGGTAACCTCCAAGGGGTCATACTTGCAAGTGAAGAAACCCTCCCTATAGGAAACGGAAAAGCTGACAGGGCCTTTTCTATCTAGGATATTCATGCTCCTGGCTGTTTTCCTGCAGCAGCTTGTGCTTAATTTCTTGTTTTATTTGGCAAAGAGCAAACAAGGAAAACAAGGGTATTAATAATGCTAAACGACATTTGATCTTCCTGGGTACACCATGTCTTGTACTCAAGTACTGAATAGAATTTTTTTAAGATTATTGTGTGTGTGCAAATGAGACTAAAATTTGCCACAAAAGTAAATCATTCATTTCCCTTTGTCCCAGAAAAACACATTTTTGTCTCTGTGGCATTTGAATCAATTCTTCTTTCCTATCCTAATTTTGGCATTTTTATGTCATGAAACAACTTTATTTATTTATTCTGCAACTCATGCCACAAAGCCTTAGAGCATGCCAATTAAAAACACAACAGCAAAGAAGCGAAGTAACTCAATTTTCCATCAATGAAATGGTTTCCATCAGCAAGCTCCTTGCAAAATAATATTTGGTGACTCGAATGCCATAAATCTGTTTGTCTCTCTGGTTTTGTGGTAAATCTCACCTGCTATGGGCTTGGTTGGTGACTTTCAAACTTCAGTCTGGCTGCCATTTATTGAACCCTGTCCCCTATCCCTCCTTTGTTAGAAAGGCGGAAAATCAACAAGGCCCTGGGAAAACAGGGATCTTGGTAGGAGTCTCCTAAGGGTGATACCATTTACAGATTGTGATTTATGGAATTCAAGTCCTGGAGCATCTGAAGTCTGCTGCAGAAGTTTTCTTGGCATGTTAAAATCTGCCCGCAAGAGAATTTACCAGAAAAGGAACTCCTTAGGTAAGGAGCTAGTGTCTACATCTTTGCCTCAGATGGTCAACATTTCCCAGGAAAATCTCAGTTGGAGCTCTGCTGAGAAATAAGCTGACATCATTGGGTTAAAGGACTTATTACCTCAAAACTCTAATGCTCTAGAAACTTGCGAAAGTCACTACTTCTTTTAAATTGAGTAGCTTGGAGTTGCATGCATCGAGGCCTCCTTACAAACAAATGGAGGAGTTGTGCCCAGGAGCAAGTGTCCTTTGCTGTGAGAAACCCCAGAATCAGCAATCTGTATGATTAACACAGTGGTAAGAACACATTTGGTGAAAACCCCAGCAAAAGCTACTAATATATCTATCTCTGATGCCTCACTCCCACCTCCCCCAATTTGGCCTTCTTAAAAAGCCTGATCCAGCTAATTGCACTTTTGGTGTTCTGAAAATGCAGTGACTAAAGAGAGTAAAGAGTAAATTGAAACTGGGAGATGTTTAGGTATTTTCAATGACCTAATCCAATCCCTAATAACTCCATCCCTGACTTCCTACCTTCTTCTTCTTCCTTTCTTTTAATTACAAAAGTGCTGCATATACATGTGGAATAAAATTTATTAGAGCACAAATAGTTTTAAAAAAATCTTTTATGCTTCCATCAACTGGGAACAATTATTGTAATCATGTTAGTGTATTTGCTTCTGGTCTTATTTCTGTGCTGAAATTTTAGCAATTTTGTATTATAAATTGTATGTATTATAATGTATTATAAATCTACATGCTTTCTATAAACAATTCACATACAGAAATAAAGGATAAATTAT
>NW_011889178.1:1587376-1593658 GCF_000151845.1 Pteropus vampyrus | reverse complement strand
CATGAATATTGCATACGTGAGACACTTACCCCTCACTGTTTTTAGCTGCTAACACTAGTGGCTGCCTTTAACCACATCCTGAATGAGGAGACTCAACGTGGCTATAAAATGTGTCTTGCTGGAGGCAAAAAACAAAACAAAACATAAGTGATTTTTTAAAATCGAGTTGTATCTGTAAAGGTAGGAAAAAGATGCAAAAGAGTCACTTTCCATAATTTTACTAGGGAATAAGCCAATATTTCAAAGATGAAAAATTATTTCTTGATAGCAAATACAAGCCATCTGAGATTTCAGTGAAAAATCTGTTTTAAAAATACTCATGTCAAAGCAAGAGGAGGTTTCTAGCTAAAATAGTACATTAGCAATTAATCTAGGAAACCACAGTGTTTCCTGATCATAATGTTTGCTGATTTCTCAGCCCCTGGTTTATGCATACATTGTTCCTGGCTGACAACTGTCAGATAGTTTCTTACCATCATCATCAATAAAATCTTATAGTTAAAATGCAGACTAATAAGCCTGTTTAAACTTAAACCTCCAAGCTTCATTAAGTCACACCTCTATCAAGAGCCTGCTTCCCAGAAACATCAAACATATTGGACCTGCAATACTGGAAATTTTTATTAATTGCCCTATGTAAAGTATTGTCTAGGATCCAGGATTTTCAAAAAATGAGTAAGTGGAACCATTTTTTCAAATAAAATTTTATATAGAAACCTAATATGTAAAACATTAAAGAAAATCTGCTTGAGTCCAAGCTAGATCCGGGCTCAGAGCCTCACCCTCTCCTTTCCCCAGTACTGTGGTCCTACAGGTGTCTCCTCAGACTGCAGTTGGGTCGACAATAAGTTGACAAGAAGTAATAAATGAAACAAAATAATAGATGAGATATTGGTAAGGAGAAGGACCAAGTATGCAGAAAATAAATTCTATCATTTATAGTTACATGCTTCTGACATTTAGTGCCTTTTAAACTATGTAAACTATGCATAATTATGGCTAAAGTAAAAAAATGGTCAATCTCAAAATTAATCAAGATCAGATCACAGAGAAAGTTTTCTGTTTTAATGCCGTGTTTAATTCAATTTAAACCAGAAAAATAATATATTCACAAATATTATCAGACATTATCCAGTTAAGAAGAATGATATTGAGAGTAATCCACCATTTGGATTTTAGCAATAAAGTACTAAGTTCAGTCTATTTATATTTATTAAATATTGTGTTTGTTTGGAGACTACCTTCATTCTACAGTCCAGCTCAGGATGATAGGCTTCGGTCTAGTAGGATGAAAGAGAACCTGGAGTGTCCAGAAATTTGGAACTAGAGTATCTTCATCTTTAAACATTGCTTTAAAAAATAATAATAATAAATCCAAAGACTACCTACATTAGAATTGTCTTGAGATATTAAAAATATAGGTATTTCTATTTCACCTCCAAAACTCCTTATTCATTCCTAGTATCTAGGGAGAAGCCCAGGAATTTGTACTTTTTCAAATGGTCTCCAGGTAATTCCAATGTCCACTCAGGCAAGAAATTAGCAATAGGGAGTTTAGCAGGCGATAACAGGACATTCTGGTAAGCTGGTTTGCAGAGCTCAGTTGCAGGTAAACTATAAAACAGGTAAATAGCTGGCATCCAAGAAGTCCCATATCGTTTCTATGCCAGTCCTGAGCTACTTGCATTCAGATATATTTTTCAACTCTTTCTCTACTCTGCTCAGTATAGCAGGTGCCTGATACCTGCAGGCTGTTTCCTAGGCTCCCATAGACTGACTTCTAGCTGGGATCAGAAAATGAGAGGTACCGGTTTATGTTTGGAGGACAGAAGTGAGAAGCCAGGACACTTCTCCCTCTATTCTGTTTTAACCTCCTTCTCTGGCTGCAACTGTGTCTTCTTCATAGTTTTGGCTTCTATCAGACAGTACCGCTGTGGCTTGTGCTTCCACTAGCTGACTCCAGCTCCTGAGCTCTAATTATATCATTTTCTCCCTCTGTCCCTGCAGACTAGAAGTGAAAGTGCCTTCCTGCTGATGCTAATGTCTGGGATGCTTTAATCTCAGGATTCTCAGCTGCTCCACCACCCATATAACCAATTCCCTCCATTAAATTATATTTTAACTACTCACGATAGTGTCTGTTTTCCTTATTGGATCCTAGCTGGTACAGGCCTGGCTACAGGGCTAGCTAGGAGTTAGAACCAGGTCACCAGTAACTCCAGAGGCAGGTGGAACTGAATAAGTCCTGGGGCAGGTGGGCAAGAATAAGGCAGGGAGGTCCCTGACATCGGGTGTGGCCCTGGAGTATATGCCTTAGGATTCTCCAAATGTGTGATGAGGCTTGGTGCCTCCCTTTAGGATGTGGTCTTCAAAAAAGGTCACAGGGTATAATGTCTTCTGAAAGCCATCCCACTAGAATGTCCAACATATAGTAGCTGCTTAATAAATGTATTAAATCTAGTATTATTGAATGTGCATAATTTGCAGGGGAAACTATCTGATCAGATTTAGAAGGAAGAATTTGAAGGAGATTTTTTCCCCCCTCATCCAATGAATATTTCCCATATGAAAAGAAGACGAAGTTATTTTTCTAGAGCTATTTATTTTTATTTTTAAGCACCAGAATTTCTTTTTTTTGGACTGAACAATATCTTCTAGAGATTAAGTCAAGGTTTGTTATTTTTTTTATACAGAAAACCAGACCTATAAACTAAGGATTTATTTTTATCTACTTGGCAATGAGCAGTAGTCAGTATCTTACTTTTACAAAAAAAATCCATGTTAATGAGCTAGGCAATGTCAGATGCTTGTTACATTAAATTTGTACCACAGTTTCGTAGTAAAGTGTTAACGTTCCTAGGACAGTGAAAGTCTCGTATTATTGGGAAAACAATTGAAATTCATGAGAAAGCAAAATGTATTGAGATTACTGGGTTAATGTTTCAATGTAGATTGGTACATTTAATATTTTTATTTATTAAAGTTCCACGAAGTCAAAATTTCTATGTAATTAGTCTCATTCAATAACTAGAACAATTTTTAAAGTCAAAGACAAGGTTTACAAAATATTAATTATCTTTGTGTTTGTAGTATTACATTGTAATTGATTCTTTTCCTTTTTCTTTTTTATTACCCATATACTTATTTCTAAAATGAACATTCATCTTTTTTTAAATTGAAAAAGAAAATAAAGTTAAAATTATAAGACAAATTTATTTTTTTTTAGAAAAGATAGCAAAAATGCTAACCTTAAAAAAATGACAAGTTGGTTTGGTCTAGATTAAAATTAAGAACTGCTCATCAAAAGACAATAAACTGATATATCTGACAAAGAGATTGTTTCTTGAATATACAAAACCTCCTCAAAATCTGTAAGAAAAAGACAACCAAACAGAAAAAAAATGCACAAAAGAGGTGAACAGACACAACAAAAAGGAGGATATAAGTATCTAAAGAATACATAAAAGGGTTTTCAACTTCATTAGTCATTAAGGAAATGCAAATCACAGCCATAATGAAATAACTCTACAAATCCATCAGAAGGTCTATAAAGAAAAAGATAGATTGTAAAGAAAAAGTATTGGTGAGGATGTGGAATAACTGGAATTCTCACACATTGCTGGTAGAAATGGTAAAAACATTTTGGAAAACTGTTTGGCAATATTCACTAAAGCTGAAAACATTCCTTATGGCCCAGCAACCCTACATCCAGGTGTAACCCAATAGAAATGCACTCATATGTTCACCAAAGACAACATGTTTATAGCAGCACAAGTTATAATAGCCCCACACTTGGAAACTATCCAAGTGCTTACAACAATAGAAAAGATTAAAAAATTGTGGTTTATTCACAAAACAAAAAACCCTACAGCAATGAAAATAAATTAGTTACAGCTACATGCAACAATGAATGGATCTCACAAGAGCAATGTTGCATGAAAGAAGTATGGGTTAGACAATTCCATTGAGATTAAGATAGTTCATTGATATTGAGAGTACACACTATATAATTCCATTGGTATCAAGTTGAAATAATTGGAAAATTAATTTATGGCACCTGAAGTTAGAACAGCAGTTACTCTTGCTGTGAGTAATGACAAGAGGATACCGGGGGGATTTGTGCGGTGCTGTCAATATTCTGTATCTTCATTTGGGTACAGGTTACAAAGATGTGTTCATTTATAAAAATTTAATGCATCTGTACTTTGATGATGTGTGTATTTTTACATATGTAGATTATACTTCACTAAAATGTTCTAAATGGAATGAAATGCTCTAATAGGCCTTCTGAACAACAGTTTGTTTTTATGGCTTATATATTTATAGCACATGCAGCCCAATAAACATAGCATTTGTCCCATATTTCCTTCCTTAAACAAATCTTCAGTGATAGGCAGAATAATACCCCCACCCCCAAAGGTATCCACATCTTAATTACTGGAACCTATAGATATGTTACTTTATAAGGCAAAAGGGACTTGCAGATGTGATTAAATTAAGGACTTTAAGAAGGGGATATCTAGGTGAGCCCAACCTAAAATCACATCTGCCCTTAAAATTGGAGAACTTCTTTCAGATGTGATCATGAAAACATATGACTGTGGGAGAATGGTCAGAGTTGCAACATTGCTGGCTTTAAAAATGGAAGAGAGAGGTCATCAGCCAAGGGGTGTTGGCAGCCTTTAGAAGCTGAAGAAGGCAAAGAAATGGATTCTCTCCTAGATCCCCCAGAAAGGAGCACAGGCCTGGCAATCCCTTGATTTTAGCCCAGTGAGGCAAAGGTTGGACTTTTGACCTACATGACTGTAAGATAAGAAAGCTGTGTTAAGCCACTAAGTTTGCAGTAATTTGTTATAGCAGCAATAAAAACATATATCTTCTTTTCCCTGTTTGTTGGAAATGCATTTTTTTAAATAGAAAACTAATATACTTTCCTTTTCCTGCTTGTTGGAAAAGCAAATCTTTTTGTAATTGCATGCTTTTATCCCTTATGGGCTGTCACTGTCAGCAGCAGCAACAACGATCCTAGAATGTTGAAAGTTTGGCAAGACTTAGAGTTATGAACAGTATTGAATCAAAACAAATATGCAAGAAGTAAAGGGCACAGAGAGCTAACCTGCAGTTTAACCTGTTCACTGTCCTTGGAAGCTCTATCAAGAAATGCTGTTTCTGCAAGGTACAGAGGCCAGGACAATGTTCTTGGTATAACAAGAAAAGTGATTTATAAATAAGGAAATCATTCAGGTAAATACATGGCATGTCAATGATCTTAAAACTCTGTTCATGCATCTGAAAACTGGGTATACCTCCCTGACCTGGAGCCAACAAAATGATCTCTGTCCCCAACAGCAAGAGAATAATATAACCAGGTAGAGAACTTCATTATTAGCAAGTCTGCAGAGTAATAACTTGAGAGTGTGCCAATCAATGGCGACCCATTCTCTCCACCCACATTCTCTGATAGGGTCCTTTGATTCCCCCCCCACCCCAATCATTTTTAAAGTGTTATGTAAATACGATCTCAAGACAAGTTTCATAAATCCTTCCACACGGAATTCTGGAATCACCACTAGAGCTAATATTTGATACATGACATTGTCATGTCATCGTTTCTGGATACTTGCCAATTTTGGTTGACAATAGTTTGGCCTTAATTTGTAAAGTTGAACATAAAAATACCTGTGTTAGCTTCCTAGGGCTGCTGTAGCAAATCACCACAAACTTGATGGCTTAAAACAACAGAGGTTTATTTTCTAACAGAAGTTCAAAATCAATTTCACTGGATTGAAATGAAGGTGTTGGCAGGGTACCATGCTTCTGCTCTAGAGTCAAATCTCTTCTGCCTCCTACTTGTATAAGGACACCTGTGGTTGTATTTAAGGCCTGGATAATCCAGGATAATCTCCCCATCTGAAGATCCTTAATTTAATTGTATATGCAAAGAGTCTTTCCACATAAGGTAACAGTCACAAGTTTGAGAGATTAAAATATGGACATACTTTTGAAGGACATTGTCAGCCTACCACCAATACCCTGGCAATTCTACTCCTAATAAGTGCCCCATATATCCCTGCCTAAATGCACCAGGAAATATATACAAGAATGTTCATAAGTACAGTTTTCATATGCATTTTAAAAGTCCAAAAGAAACCACCAAGATGTCTAATGATAGGTGAATAGATAAATAGTGGCATATTCACACAAACAGAAATGTATCTATCAGTAAAAATGACTCATGTGTAGCAACAGAAAACAATATGAATAAGCATTAGAAATAATGGT
>NW_011889178.1:1456048-1587326 GCF_000151845.1 Pteropus vampyrus | reverse complement strand
CAAATCTTTTTGTAATTGCATGCTTTTATCCCTTATGGGCTGTCACTGTCAGCAGCAGCAACAACGATCCTAGAATGTTGAAAGTTTGGCAAGACTTAGAGTTATGAACTGTATTGAATCAAAACAAATATGCAAGAAGTAAAGGGCACAGAGAGCTAACCTGCAGTTTAACCTGTTCACTGTCCTTGGAAGCTCTATCAAGAAATGCTGTTTCTGCAAGGTACAGAGGCCAGGACAATGTTCTTGGTATAACAAGAAAAGTGATTTATAAATAAGGAAATCATTCAGGTAAATACATGGCATGTCAATGATCTTAAAACTCTGTTCATGCATCTGAAAACTGGGTATACCTCCCTGACCTGGAGCCAACAAAATGATCTCTGTCCCCAACAGCAAGAGAATAATATAACCAGGTAGAGAACTTCATTATTAGCAAGTCTGCAGAGTAATAACTTGAGAGTGTGCCAATCAATGGCGACCCATTCTCTCCACCCACATTCTCTGATAGGGTCCTTTGATTCCCCCCCCACCCCAATCATTTTTAAAGTGTTATGTAAATACGATCTCAAGACAAGTTTCATAAATCCTTCCACACGGAATTCTGGAATCACCACTAGAGCTAATATTTGATACATGACATTGTCATGTCATCGTTTCTGGATACTTGCCAATTTTGGTTGACAATAGTTTGGCCTTAATTTGTAAAGTTGAACATAAAAATACCTGTGTTAGCTTCCTAGGGCTGCTGTAGCAAATCACCACAAACTTGATGGCTTAAAACAACAGAGGTTTATTTTCTAACAGAAGTTCAAAATCAATTTCACTGGATTGAAATGAAGGTGTTGGCAGGGTACCATGCTTCTGCTCTAGAGTCAAATCTCTTCTGCCTCCTACTTGTATAAGGACACCTGTGGTTGTATTTAAGGCCTGGATAATCCAGGATAATCTCCCCATCTGAAGATCCTTAATTTAACTGTATATGCAAAGAGTCTTTCCACATAAGGTAACAGTCACAAGTTTGAGAGATTAAAATATGGACATACTTTTGAAGGACATTGTCAGCCTACCACCAATACCCTGGCAATTCTACTCCTAATAAGTGCCCCATATATCCCTGCCTAAATGCACCAGGAAATAAATACAAGAATGTTCATAAGTACAGTTTTCATATGCATTTTAAAAGTCCAAAAGAAACCACCAAGATGTCTAATGATAGGTGAATAGATAAATAGTGGCATATTCACACAAACAGAAATGTATCTATCAGTAAAAATGACTCATGTGTAGCAACAGAAAACAATATGAATAAGCATTAGAAATAATGGTGAGTGAAAAACCAAATCCTCACTACTGTACACGATAAGCTACTGTTTTTGTAAATCTCAAAACATATAAAATATTGGCTAGGGACAAATATGTGGTAAAACCACAATTTTATTTTAAATAAAAGCAATGATAAAGAGAAAATTTAGAATGTGGTCTCCTCCAGGTTAGTGGAGTTGAAAAATGGAGCAGGCTGGGAGTATGGAATTGGAAAGGAACATCCAAGTCATATTATTGAAGAGGTTTTAGCTCTTATGTTGGGTGGTGAAGCTGTTTATTTTGATATGCTTTACAATTTAAACATGTTACAAACATTCTTGCACTTAAAAAATACCAAGGTAATTAGTGGTGATTTATTAGGCATTGTATACAGGCTCAAGCTTGCTAGAGAAACAAAATGATTTATCCTAAGGATTCATATGGATAGGAACTGAAAAGCCTCTGGGATTTGAAGCAACCTAAGGACCAACTTCTCTCTCTTCTCTCTTATATGCAAAAGAGAAAGAGGCTGCTGCAGGAAGTCTCATTCAGCTATGAACAGATTATTTGACAAATTATTCTCTTGATTGGCTGGCTGCTTCATCTCTGAGATCAGTGTTTCCTCCCTAAATGAGAATAACCCAGAGTAATTTAAAAAAATGACCAGGTTTCATGAACCAAAATTTCAAAGAAAGACACCAGATAATCTGCCTATTTAATAAGCATACCAGGCGATTCTCATTAACAGGGAAATTTGGGAAATTTCTGGAGCAGTGCTTCTTAAATGTTAATGTGCACAGGACTCACTCGGGATCTTGTTGAACAGCAGATTTTAATTAAATCTTCAGTGGAGTCTGAGTCAGCCTTTCTAAGGAGACTCAGTTGATGCAGACATTGCCAGTCGAGTGTACTATTTGAACAGCAAGGTTCTAGTGCCTCAACACAGTGTCACAGGCCTCCTTTGAGAAAAGCTATCTATAGAGCCATTACACAGCAAAATGCATTAACATAGAATTTAACATATAATCGCAAAAGGTTTGGAAGGGCCCTGAGCAGTATCCTTAGGCCAAGGTTGATAGGACACATCATCAACCTGGTTCTGATGAGGAAGTGACAGGAATCTTCAAATAATAATATCCAACATTTATTGAGCGCCTACTATGTGCCTTGGCACTACGCTAAGTATTTAAGCCATATCATGTAATTCAATCCTCGCAACAAACCTATGTGGTAGATATTATTGTTATCATTCTCATCTTACAAATAAGGAAACTGGTGCACAGAAAGTTTTAAGTAATTTGCTCAAGGGTATTCAGTGAGACTGATTCCTGAGCCCAGGAGTTTAATTACTATGTTGTACTGCAGTCTCAATGTGTAGCAATCACTTTGAAGAAAGTGATTATATTTTATTAAATTTTGTCTGGAGAGTAAAAATGAAGGCTGACTAGAACTGAGGTTTTCAAATTTTTATGGGCATCAGAATCTCTTGCGGGCAACTGTTTAACTTGATAACAAAACAATGCTTGGGTTCCATCCTAGACCTTCATTTAGACTCAGAATCTCTGGGGATGAAATCAGAAACTTGTATATTTAACCAACAGTCAAGACGATTCTGGTGTGCAAAGTATGAGTATTATTGCCATAGAGTTTACGAAAGCAGGATTTTAAAAGTCCAAAGGAAAATTAAATGAAATTTGTGATGTGAGAAACTGAAATGCAAGGTGGCTCTGATCTTAAGGAGGAAGAAAAGCAGGGAGGACCTGTAAGTCTGTAGTCTTTTGCAGTCCAATCAGGAGTTTTCCATAATATAGTGACTTAGAAGGGAATGGATCCACTTTTTAAAGTAGTTCACATTATTGAGGACGCACACAAGTTATAAAGTGGTGTCATGAACCTATAAGAATAATGGCAGGAAATTTAACCCTACTCCCCACCTCCACCCAGGACAAGCTTAAATTTAAGGGGTGGGAGAGCTAGAAGAACAGCAACAAAAAGGTGGGGACACAGCTCCTGAACTTCTGTTTACTTTTCTTTTTCTCAGTCATTAGTTTATTCACAACTCTAGGGGCTGGGAATACAATGCAGAAGGCGGCCTACTCCTTTCTCTGAAGGAGATCAGTTAACCCCAGTCATATCAACACGAGGATGAGGTTTAAGAGAGGGACAAGTACAATGTGAGAGGAGCACAACTGGGGCTTGTGAACAAAAAGAGAATCAGAGGATGAGAGAAGGGCAAATTTTATTCTGATTCCAATTACAGACCTGTAACTGGATGACAATCTTACCCAGTAGATTTTAATAGAAAAATATATGTGATATCTTTAAGACTATAGATACTTCATAGGTAATTAACTTCTGTATCTTTGGTGATATATTTTTAAAGAGATTATTAAAGAAATAATTTGTGAGCATCCTTGAGGAAGTGGTGCTTACCAGGGCTGGTGTGGATTTACTAAGAATAAATCATATCAGACCAGCTCCATTTCTTTGGTAGATTAGGGAACCGTGGTAGATATAGGGTTGAGTGGGCGGTAGAGAAGTAGATGTAGATTCACAGATCAGACATTTGCTAAGCAATTTCATCTACATATTTGTATTTAACCATCACAATAAGACTATTAAGAAAATATTGTCTTCCTAAAAAACAACATAAAACCAGGCCCTCCTAAAGGAAAGCCTTGGTGGAAGGAGAATATCCTGGTGGGGCTGGGTTGCCCATTCATGAGGCCCCCAACTCTGATCGCAGAGATTCACTTCCTTTTCATGTTTTTGTTTTTTTTTTTTTTACTAACTCTTGCAGAGTAGTCGCATTTGTAGATTGAATCAAAGCGTTAACAGAATACTTTTCCCTTAATACCCTGCACCAAAGATGAAAAAGGGCTAGAAGCCATAAATAAAATTTTAGGAAGATAAGAAGATAACAAAATGAAAATACACATAGTAAAGGACTTAAAACTAAATAATAGTTTTACAAAATAGGTTTACAAAATAAGGTTTACTTATCTTTAGTTTAGAACCCACTGCAGGGATTATGACTTCTCACTACTAGATTCTTCTCAGTGCTTGTTTTAAATGGCTGTCTTCAGCAAGTCACTACGTATTTTCAGCCATTTTTCTTTGCTTCCAGACATACTTTTTAGCAATAAACCGATCTTCTAGAACCTTATCTTTCACTAATCCTCAATATGAATTCTTTATTTCACGGCTTTTTCTAATCAAGAACTTCAGAATATGTCATTTTTTATCTCTAGGTGCAAACTATTCTTCAATCTTCAAAATCTATTCTCCCTCGGCACTCCTTTTTATCTTCTCAAATTGTGGCTTTGTGGTTTCCAGGACCAGAAATTCAATTAAGTTAGCTCAAGTAAAAGATTTTCCTAGAATAATATGACTTGTGATTTCTCAGTAATAGGAATCAGAATACTCTTGAGCCTTTTACCAGTTGTGAATATTTGAAGCTTAAGCCATTTTTTTCCTCACATACAAAGAAATCTGGAGGTAGCCAGTACTGGTTGTTTTAGTAGCTCAACATCATAAACACCAGTGACACGATTTTTCTTGTCCTTTCTCTCATGATCACAAGATGGCTGTTGTAGCTCTAAATATCATGTCCATTTTTAAGGAAGGTAGAAAAGAAAGGAAAGGAAGCTAGTTCTTTCCTTTGGTCAGGAAAGCAAAAACTTTCACAGAAACCTGTCAGTAGACTTCTGCTTACATTACATTTACAATAATTCTGTCGCATAGCTGCTTATAAAGGAAGTGAAATCACAAGCCACATATTGAGAGAAAAAATTTACAACACAAAGAATTACTATTGAGAATATATAAAGAATATAAAAATTTACTGCACTTTGATAAGATAAATGACCCAATAGAAAAATAGGCAAAAGATATGAATAGGTAAGTGACAGAAGAGGAAACATTTTTGGTAAAAAAAATTCAGGAAAAGATGCCCAGCCACATTAATGATCAGGGAAATGCAAATTAAGACTACATTGAAATATATATTATACCCATTAAATTAGAAAAAATTAAGAAATCTCAAAAATAAGTGGTTTTATTATTATTATTTGTGCCTACAGCATCTGGTCTTTCTAGGTAGTCTCCCATCCAAGTATTAACCAGGCCCGACACTGCGTAGCTTCTGAGATCAGACATTAGGCTTGTTCAGAGTGGCATGGCTGTAGACCATGGACCGTGGCTCCACTGGGGCACAAACCCAGGACCTTCTACATATAAAGCAGACGTGCTAACTGCTACACTATGGAACTACATCCTCAAAAATAAGTGTTGATGAAAATGGGGAGGCTTATCCACTACTGGTGTGGGTGGAGTAAAATGGTATAATCCTTTAGGAATGCAATCTGGGATAATCTAGTGAAGTTGGATGTGGGCACATCCTACCATGCAGCAATTCCATAGCTAGTCATTGCACTCAAGAACGTACACTCAATATTCACAGAGGCATTTTTTTTAACAGCAAAAATGGAAACAAACCAGATGCTCATTGTCAGAAGAATGAATAAAATGATATAGTTATATGATAGACCTACAATTATTGCAACATGAATGTAAGAAATATAATTCTCAGTGAGAAAAAACAAAAGTAGATGACTATGTATATGGCATGTTTTGAAAGCTAAAAAACAAGAAGGCAAAACAATATATATTTTTAGAGATATATACACATAACGTGGTTATGTGCTTCTCCAAAAAGAAATAACAAATCAAGGAAAAGATAAAAACAAAATTCAGAGTAGTGTTCATCTTTCCTGAAGCAGAGAACAAGAAAAGGCTAGAACACACAGATAGATTGACTGATACTGAAATGCTTTTTGTATTACGTTGAGTAGTGAATTCATAGTTGCTGATTTTATTATGCTTCATAACTTATATATATTTGTGTATGAAATATTACATAAAAACTTCAATAAAATAAGAAGTAGCTTTGGCAATGAGTGTTTAAAGAATTATAACATACCACAGTGTGAAATTTTTGGGGGGCGGCAAATATACTTTTTAGTGTTTTACATTTTTTAGTGTTTTAGTTTTACAATACTATTTGAGTATGATAAAAACTATATTTGTTGCAGTCCAGGTGGGGAGAAAGGAGACAAGCACATATGAATATAAATACTCTAAGGGAATTTATTCTTAATCTTTGCAGACACTTTTTGAAATAAATAAGTTGGGACAAGCACCATTAGAACAAGGAGAGGAGGACTTGCCAATATTATGTTAAAGAACAGAGCAAAAAGAGGAATGGGAACAGAAGTGCGAATATAGAAGTATTTTAAGAGAAAGTAAAAATGGAGGATGTAGATTATAGTCTTCTTTTCAAACTGCTTAGTAACGAGGGAAGAAAGTTTCTCTCTTCTGCAGAGAGTCTTCAGGACTATTCTTCCCAAGCCCACTCTGCTTTTGATGACTGTATTAGAGAGAAAAATAACGAGCCCAAGGACAAATTCTGTTAAGCATTTAAGGAAGCCTCTGAGGTTTCATGTTTAGTCTAGGGACACACTAGTAGTATCTACCCCAGCAAGGGTGAAAATGGTGTCACCACTGATCAATCAGTTTCCTTTTTATTATTTTCACCATCTTTTTAAGGTTATTTAACCTATTCTCACTTCCAACGAATCCAGCCATGACAACAGACCAAAACAACACCTCCAAAAACAAACAAAAATTTCCACCCCCAAAACAAAATGACACATGTTAGTCATTCTCACTTCAACTGAGGACTTAATTGTTTATAATCTGCACAAATCAGAGATCCTATTTTAAATGACAGGAAATGATAATACATTTTGATGGACTTTGCTTTGCTGATCTATTTTTAAAGCTATTATCTGCAACTCCTCCAAAAGGTCAAGAAATCTGTTAATATATCAACTGTTTACTTCCTTCTCACCTAAGAAAACATCCATTGGTATGGGAGAGGGTTAGGAAAGAAGAATGTATGCATTACTTTCCCAATGGAGTGTTTCCAGAGCTCCCGAGGAAACCCCCTTTGTGTGCCTGCTGAATATCAACATACTTTTATCACAATATTCATTTAATTACATGCCAGTTTTCTTGACTGGGCAGCAGACTCCTGGAGAGCAGAGATCTCTTGCTCATCTTAGTCTCTCCACAGCTGTGCACTTGGGGCTCATATATATTGGGGGCTCAATAAATGTTGAATGAATGAATGAGTGAATAAACAATGAACAACAGTGTTAAACTAAGGTTTTTTGAATGCTTACTTTTGATAAAGCATTTTTAAAAGAAAATGTTTATTTCAAAAGCTGTTTAAAACACTGTCCCTAGACTATGCCTGGTACACAGTTCCAATAAATGTTTTTTGAATGAATATCTAATACTTACATATCACACGTAATTTCGATTTCTTGTAGCCTTGCAATCTGGGGTCCTTTTAACTCTGGAAATAAGGGAAGCCATAGAACCATGGCATATCTTTCTCAGGTACACATCATTTAAAACATTTTAAAGATAATCGAACAAAAGGTGAATTCCAAAATTCACATTCCTTTTAAAGAAAAACATAACATGCTTCTTAAAATACTTTTTTTTGTTTTTGCTTGTGGGGGATCACTTGGTACTATAGGCTCTGTGAGCGCAATATTATCTCTCCGTTGGTTTTAGGAGTATTTCAGAAGAAAAATTTTAGAAGTAGTAGGTACAGTTTTCAATGTGCATCTTACATATTTGTATCAGAACATATGAGGAAAGATACTAATCGTTGACATCTATAGAGTATATGACCTTTCAGAAAACACTTTCATGTTATTTTTTTCCAGGTTTCACCACTTTTTGACTGTAACACAGAGCAGGGATTATTGACGTCCCAATTTTACAGATTAGGAAACCGAAATTTACTAAACTTTCGCGAGGGTCCTCCCGGAATCGGGGATTTTCTTTAACTGCCGTTAAAGGATTTTCTTTAACTGCCGTCAGTGGATAGAAAGTTACTAAGAGGTAACATTAACGGTAATGGGCTCCTTACTAAAGGCAGACTACGGACTTAAATTAATATCAAAGGTGGGAGATAAGAAGTTTGATCACATATCAAAGATACCAAGGGTGGGGGATGATTTAGCAGATTTCACACTAATACTGGGTTAGACTTGAAGGCCTAGGTAAGCAGACGGTTTAGAGTAGCCTAAAGTGCCTATTCCGCACCACTCAAGCAATCCCTATGGAGGAGGGGAGCTGACAGAAACTCTAGGGTCGTGGGACGGGCGCTTAGTTTTCCCTCTGAAGCAGCAAAAATCGGCGGCCGGTGCTAGCCAGGCCGCATTCAGTTATCATAAGAGGAATGCGGGTTCGAGCAACAATCCCCGTACCGCACCCGAGACCCACGTTCTATTCCGCCCGCCAGCGTCCTACATCAGGGGGCGGGCCCCCAGGTCGGCCGGGGCGGAGCCTTGGGCGCTGATTGGCTAGAGCGCCCCGAACGGGGGTTGTGTCCCAGCCCTGGCCCCGCCCCGTCGCCACTTACTGGCCACCCCGCCCCTATCGCGCTCCCTCAGCTTGCAAGGCCTGGAGCTGGCGGGTCCCGCGCTGCCCCGCGGGAGGGGCCGAGCCCGTGTTCCTCCTCCCTACCGGTCCGCATCCTTAAAGCACGAGTCCAGACGCCCCGCCTGTTGGAGAGGGCGCCGGGATCCGGCAAGTGAACGGCGGAGGGAAGCCAGGGCCGACCGTGGAGGGCCTGAGGCCGCAGAGCTGCCGCGGCTGATACGCGAGTGTCTCGGCCTCCACCGAGAGGTTGCAGGACCTGCGAGGGCAGGGTTCCCGGGCGCCATTGCCGGCCGTCAGAGCGCCGCCCGGCCCCTGTTCGCCCTTGGCTGCTCTTCCCTGGCTGGGAGGAGCTGCAGCTCGGGATCATCGCTAGCCCCCGGCCGGGACTCGTGAGACGGGTGCCTTGTCTGTTGCCCGCGCAGGGCCGCCCGGGCCGAGACCATGTTTGACAAGACGCGGCTGCCGTACGTGGCCCTCGATGTGTTCTGCGTGATCCTGGGTACGTAAGTGCCGCCGGGCCGGGGGCGTGTGTGCGCGCGAGCCGGGGTCTGGTGCACCGGTGGCTGCGGGCGTGTGTCTTCTGGGAGGGGACTCGCGGAGAGCGGCGGACTGGCGTTGGGGGGGTGTGCGCCTGACTCGCGCGCCTCTCTGCGGGCGAGACACTGGGGCGGCTGCCGCAGCCCGAGGATCCCGCTTTGCAGTGTGCACCCCGGCTCCCGCGCGGCGGCTGCTGTCTGTCTGTTGCCCACCCGTGCGCTGAACTCATTCTGCTTGGACGCTGTTCATGCCTCTGCATTCAGTGCCTTGCTTCTGTCCTCTGTTTCCCGTTCCACTCGCAGCAGAACAGAGTGGGCTCCTCCTGCTGTAGGGAAACCTGGTCGCTGGCTTATCAGGTTCAGTAGCGAAACCGGAGGTTTGATCACGGGGGGTTCTCAGTAACAGGCTGCAGTGCCTGGTTTATCTTACTTGTGGGAAGCAGTTTAATTTTTCGTCTGTAAAAGGCTAGAACGTTCCTAATTAGAAGGTGTTACTAGGCTGTAAATTGTCAGGTTGAAGTGGGTGTGAGGATGCCAAGTTTCTACCTATATAAGTCTGAAGAAACTTGATATTTTTTTTTGGGGGGGGGGAGTTGCGGTGCACGCCCCAGACCTGCTGTTCCTTTCTCCGCACAGACCTTTCCGTGGTATAGCTTTCCGTCTTCTGTGACAGCTCACAAGGAGCCCTGGACATTCTTAACTGCAGCAAATTTGGCGTTGTCTTCCTGATGGAAGAGTTCAGTTCTGGGGTTTCTGGTTGCCAGTTACTCCTTTCTTTTGATGAGAAAGAATTGAAGTCATCTAGATAAGGGGTAGGCGTTGGAATGAGTAACTTTCACCTTTTAAAATATGTATTGTGTAAGGCAGTACGTTAAGGAAAACACACATAAACAAGAAGGCCTTCTTGAGGTTTGGGTAGTCCTACTCATGTGCAAGTAGCGAAGAAATAGTATTAGCAGGTTCTCAGGGTTAGAGATATGTGACTTTAGCAGTATTCTAGATGGCAAGCCTGCATTACGGCTTTTCTGTGATGGGAAATTCCTCTGGTTTTAATCCATTATTCCATTCTCCTGCTTGGAACCAGACCATTTAGGTGCTTGCAGTCTTGCTTAATTCTTAGAAATTATGAAACATTTTTACTGTTTATCAAGACACTACCTGTATTGCTCCACAGTGAATTGTAGGAATTAAGTTTAGGAAAAGGAAATGCAATTTTGGAACACTTTTTATAGAAACACAAGTGATCCTTTCAGATGTTAGGATATATTAATAATTACATTAAAATATATTCAAATTTATTTGCAACAAAAAGTTCCTCTTTGGTAAAGATGTTAAATTTTAAATTCACTTCATGGATTGTATAAATGTCTAACTTTTAAAATTTAAAATAAAAGAAAAAATGTTAAAATTTAAAGTGTACTTTAACTTGTACTCAGTGTCAGTGGAGCTTTGTTAAACTTCATTTATATTTTCATGGAGAGGAAAATGTTTGGTCAGAAGTAATTTGGATAATTCGAATATATTGGATATTATCCTGTCATTGCCATATGTCTTATACTGTCAGAATTATATATCAACTTCCTCTTTCCTACCTTATGAGATTTACTAATTTATAAAACAAATATTATGTTTTATCTTTGAGCCAGGCACTCTACTGCTTGACAAATGAAACAATAATGCTCTGAAGTAGCTCAAGCTAATGTTATTAAACATAGAGCCATATAGTATATCTACATTTTGTTTGTTTTTTAAATTTATGTATAATGGAGGAACCCTATTGCAGTACGGTTTTAGAAATTATAAGTTCTTGTAGTTTATATTTTCAACATGATGCAAACATCACACAATTGTTCTATAGAGGTAATTTATTGTTGCATTGGCCTAACAGTTACAGGATTTATGATGGCTCTCAAAAAGATAAAATTGTGCTTACGATTTTAAATGTCTTTGGTGGTTTTGGAAAAAACTTGTTTGGGGGATTTGTGCATTAAGTATGTTTTAGGAAAAGATACCTGATCTCTTTGAAAAATGTTTTACCTGTTTTTGTATTAATAGAATTTCTTTTATAGTAACTCAGTGTATTGTCAAGATAAGCCCAGAGTTCTCTTTGTCTACATAGCAAATGAAGTATTGATTTATTTCAATTTGGTATATAAGATAACATTAGATTTAAGAATATCACCTCTTTAGAACAGAGAGCAATGAAGGAGAATTGTGGGGCAAAAGATAAAAAAAAACTTCATTCTGAGTTTTGGAAGACAATATATTTTTATAGCAAACTCACCTTTCTGGTGGAGTCTAAGGGTCATTTTAAATTTGGCTTTTATTCATCTTACCAGCAGCAGGAGATTGGCAGCCTAAAGTCATGGTGGCTTGAAGAAGATTATCAACTTGGCATTAACTCTTTTCTTTTTCTGTGGAGAATCTACAGGTCAGAGTTGACTATACCAACAAAAAGATGATTAAGCACTTTGTAAGTACAGGGTTATGTGAAAATGTTTCATAATTACAATGTGAATATGTTCCATGTTCTGTTAATGACCACCCCAACATCATATAGTATATCCATTTTAATAGGACAGTGTTATGTGATTGTGTTACATGGCTACATTATAATTTTACAGAGGGTGATGTCTGTCGAAATGATCATTAAACACATCCTCTGTGTGTGCCTGTGCGCGTAAGCATTTCTACCCCAGTCAACATAATCATCACTGTGAAACATGAACTCCTCTATATAATATATACTCAAATTATTAATTCTTTCAGTAGGTCTGGTGAATTCTTAGAAAAAGAGAGTTTTGAGAGATGATGTGTATTTGATTCCTTTCGGAAATGGAGCATAGTCTTGCCATCTTTCTCTGTCTCTTTTGATGATGAGTTCTGTGATTGTAGTAAAGGCCATAAACATCTTGTGAGCACACAAGACAGGCTGCTCTACAGAGGATGATAGTGGGCTGGTCTGAAAGGAGCTGTGTGTTTTGTCCAATGTGCGTAACTGTGCCCTGAATAAAACTTATTGGGGTTTAATTGCTGAGGGTCGTTCTAGATTTTATCCACCATGGCTTTAGGCTGTCATTATTAATAGACAGTGAGTCCAGTGCACGCTGATTGAAGGTTAACTCTGTGCCAGGTCCACGTTAGGTGCCAGGGATAAAAAGATGAATAAGACAGTCCCTGCCCTAAAGGAGATCAGGGTCTAATGAGGGAGAAACAAACAAGAGGTTATAGTACATCACGATAAAAATAATAATGGAGGTTTGGAATAGGTGCCTTTCGAGTTAGAGAAGGAAGTCGTCACAATAGATAAATAGGTTGTCTCTACTCTTAGAGATGCAGAAATGACAAAAGTTATCTGAGATTATTTTCATAATTTTTTTTTCCAAATCGATATGAGGTAGTAGGAACTCAGGTACCTATTTTATGAGTTTTCTGCAGGCAGTCTCACGGTGTCTAGAAGATTTAGATGAAACCGGCAAACCTTTTTATGTGCCTATGTTTTTCTGGGTGGCGGTCATTTAGAATACCTTTCTGTGCTTTATATTCTACCTTTGCCCCACCTAATCTTTTCTCCACCCTGCTCTGTGCTTTGAGAAGTGACTTCTGTGGACTGTATTAACTGAGCATTTGCTTTTTGGTTTCTGGTTGGCTTTGGCCAGTTGGACATCAGGAGGAGGCCTGGAAGAGCCATTTCCCTCTTGCTAGATGTGTATTGCCAGAGCAGTCTGAGTTTTGTGAGTAGGTCACAGCTTCTATTTAGTGGCCCTCCCTGCCAGCCAGCTACAGTTACAGATCTTTCTGGGTTTTGGTAACTCTTTACTTGCCCCTTTAGGCCTAGAGGTGACAGTGGCTTCCTGATATTGCTAGGCTGGGAGTATTTCATCTCTCTTGCTGCTTTCTCTAAACCCTACCTATACTTTTAAAGATGGTTTCTTCACTATATTCTCTTGAATACCGTATTTGAGAGTGCTGTTTTTTTGCCTGGACACTGCTCATAATACTCACGTGTTATCAGATCTGATATAGCTTCTCTTTCTGCACTTGTAGTCAATCACAGCTACCCATGATAGCAGATGCAAACAGGAGTTCATGGACCCAACATTGGCTTTCTTGGAATGGCAGGGGTCATGGTTTCCTCAGAATGCTCCAGATTCTCTATCACCATTATGCCAAATCAAAGTAGTAGATTTAAAGTAAAATGTGGCAGTGAAGAACTTTGGCGGCCAATACTAGGTGGTTGTGGGATCCTTGTTACATATTCTACCCCAATGATTATCATCATAATGCTGACATTATTCTGTCCCTTAAGTAGTATCCGTAAGAAGTGGTCCTTTTCCTTACCCTCAATCAGGGCCCCTTTCTTATGGGAAAAAACCCAAGTATTTAATGATTTTCATCTGCTAAATAGTCTGCAGCATTTTGTGCCTTCCCTTTTCTCCTAACATTTACTTGTTCATTAACTCATATTGAATATGTAGTTGTTTAATATCTAGTAAGTGCTGGGCATTGTGTTAAGTACCAAAGATAAAAATAAGTAAATAAGTAAGTACAGATGGTCTTCTGCTTAGGATGGTCTGACTTGCGACTTTTTTTGTCTTTACACTCGCATGAAGCTATGCACATTCAGTAGAAATCATACTTCAGATTTGAATATTTATCCTTTCCCAGCTTATTGGTAATGTGTCATGATGCTCTCACGATGCTGGACAGCAGCAGCCTCATGATTTCGCGAGTAAACTGTGGGTACTCTTAGTGTACTGTGTTGCCAGCGGTTTTTGGATTTTGTGTTTTCGCATCAAATCATGTCTACAAAATGCCCATTTGTGTTTCCTGCTTCTGGGAAGGAGGAGGAGAGGAAGGCCGTTACTCAAGATAAAATTCAAGGTAATTGGCCAACTGTAGGCTAATGCAAATGTTCTGAGCACATTTAAGGTAGGCTAGGCTAAGCTATGGTGTTTAGTAAGTTAGATGTATTAAATGCATTTTTGACTTAAGATATTTTCAATTTGCAGTGGGTTTATGGGGACTTAATTGTAAATCGAGGAGCATCTGTAAATAGATAAACAGGACTTAGTACTTATCCTGATCACTTGCCATTTCAACTTCTATTATCTTCTATTAAGCAAACTTCTTCTACTTCCAATGAAGATTGACTGAGTTTGTTTCTTTGTTTTATATAACTTTTCTTTTTCCTTCCAACCATAGAGAAAGTGAAAGAATCTCAGAAAATGAACAAAAATTTGTCCATCTGGCATATTCTTGGGTCAGACTGGAGTCCTGTTGCAAGGTTTTTTCTACCTTTAAATGGCCAGTTTGGAACAAAAGCAGAAGTCTGGAGGAAATTGCTACTATTTAGCTCTACTTGATTTTATACAGTTGAGTTTTAACTTAAAATTTACTTTGCTTAGAATAGAGATAGAAATGTTCAGAGACTGTTCTCTTCTATAGATTTTATGAAATGTAAATTCTTCTTTATATTCTTTTTGAATTACATCCTTTTGGAAACTCATGAGCATTCTATGACTATTAATTTCGTTTTTCCTTAGTCAATTTTGACTGAGCTCTACCAAAGTTTCTGATGCGTTACTCAGCTTGGAGAATTATTCTGATTCTTTTATATAAGAAGTTCAAGTTAAAATTGTTACTGTTTATCCTACTAAAAAAGACGGAAGTTGGTAGAAAGTCACTAAATTCCAAGATTTTAAGTGAATCAGTTAACATGTAGTTTCAGTTTTATGGAAAGCAATTTGTAATGTTACTTGTCTGCTTTCTCTTAATTTTGGTGGCTTAATTCAGCATTTGGGATAGAAATACACAGTCTTGGTAATAGGCTAGTTAGGGATTATATAGGCATTGTCTTGTCTCTCTTTTTTTATTTTCTTTTCAAAACATTCATCATTCAGATATTATGAACGGTAGTTACTATATTCCTTCTGTCCCTTTTCTAATTACCTTATCTTTCATTGTCATTACTCCCTTCCCCGCTTCTCTTCCTCCTGCTTGCTTTCTTCCCTTCAGCCTTCTTGATATCTAGGTTTAAAGACCAGATGGCTGAGTTGTTTTTCACTTAACAGAAACTAGTCTAACATTGGGAATGACTTGTTCTTTATAATTTTTTTTTTTAAGCATTAGAGAGACTGCATAGTTCACTGATGAACTCTGGATCCAGACTGTCTAGGTTCACATTCCAGCCCTTCTATTTACTGTGTGACCTTTGGCAAGTTTTCTCTTTGTGCCTCAGTTTCCTCAGCTGTGTAATGATGTAATTACCAACCTCATTTGGTTGTTGTGAGGCATAGATAGGTTAATATGTAAAATGCTTAGAGCAGTTCCTTGCACTTAATATACATGATATATGTTTGTCAAACAAAATTAATCCTCTGTAATTTTACTAACTATAACATGATAATTATTTTAGTTGAAATAACATCAACCACTTTTGTATTAGGAGACAAAATCAGAAACTTTTAAAAAATACCCATGAGTACTCATGGAATGTTTTTGAAGCTTACAGAGGATCTTGAAATAGCAGTGTTTTACCAAGTCATGTGTAAAAACCACATAGGTGATCTCTAAGTAGTGGTAATCCCAGCTGTGGTGGAAATCGACCTGTATAGGTCTGTGGTAGAGTGTAATTAAACAAATGGAAAACTTATACAGTGGTCATTCCTGAATTTCAGCTTAATCAAGAAAATGGAGTTAACGGCACTCTCGTCACCTTCATTATTTTTATTCTCAGGCCTTGGAAATGGTCCCTCCTCTTGTAAAAAGTAGACCTAATAATCCTAAAATTTTTGAATGACCTTAATTATACATCCTCATTTGTGTAAATTCTATTATTTTAATTCCTCTCTGCAATTAAGGCAGCAAAGAAAAAAACTTATGTAATACCTCTTCATACCTCTCTCCCTCTTACCCTTGTTGTTTCAGTCAGATACTTATTTTGATGTATGCTAACCTGAGATTGTTTTTTATGTTATGTGACTACAGAGTTAAGTTTTTA
This sequence comes from Pteropus vampyrus, assembly GCF_000151845.1. NCBI lineage: Eukaryota > Metazoa > Chordata > Mammalia > Chiroptera > Pteropodidae > Pteropus > Pteropus vampyrus. The sequence goes on along the minus strand of NW_011889178.1, from coordinate 1,570,964 downwards.
AAATATTTGACTTTGCTTCATCTTTCACTTATTTATTGAGCACCCATTATGTGCTTAGTACAATGCTAAGAACTAGAAATATCACTGTGAAAAAGATAAGGTCTCTATACTCATATATAAGGAAATTACAGATGTTTGTAAATGTCATGAAAGAAGGCAAGGTTAGAAGAGAGTGAGACATTGGGGCCCAGAAACCTCAAGGAAAGCTTCTCTGAGGAGGGGGGATTTGAATTGAGATTTAAGGATGAAAATAAGTTGACCATAAGGAACCGGAAGAAGATGAGTCCAGGCATAGGGAAGAGCCGGCATTGAGGGCCAAAGGGGCAAAGGACATTTTGCAACAGAAAAGAGGCCAGTGTGGCAGGAATACAGAATGCATCCATGGTGAATTTTGTAATTCTTACTAGTGAATTTTGTCATTCACTTCTAAATGTCGGAGTGGATAATAGTAATAACTGACATTTATTTAGTACTCACTAGGCCTTCTGTGGCCTGTGAAGTCTCCAGTCAACTTGCTCAGGGATGGTAGCTTGGTCATATCCATTTTATAGATGATGGAACTGAGGCCTAGAGTAGGTGGGGAACTCTCAGTGGAACCCGGGTAAGAAGTTGTGTGGTCAGGAATTGGGAAATGCATTTTTGAGGATTATAACTTTTGAGTGTAAATTGGTCCAGATTCTGGAAAGGTGATAGTAAATGGAGAAATGGAGAGGGTAAGGAAAGAGAGATTAGGGGAATTGGCTGCAAAAGCAATGATTATTTTAGGTGGCCTATGATGTGGCTTCAGAGTCAGTTTCTGCTTACTATATTTTGAGCATGTGTCTGCTGTCTAAAGGAGGCACTTTAATTTGTTATAACTCAATCTGCTAATAACTACTAAGAGTTTGCCAGGAGGGTATACCATACTAGAAAATGTAACTGATTTGCCCTATTCAGAATTTTTCTTCAAATAGCATTATCACTGTAGGCATTCCTACACAGGAAAGGAAGACCTTTGTCCTTTGCTTGATTTCATGTGAGTCTTGTGTGTAGAGTTCGGAGTCACCTTTAGTAACTCATTCCAGCAGATATAGTTAGAACCTCTTGGTTTAGCTCTCAATTGTCACTGCTTGGAATGTTTCCTGAGTCTTTTTCAGGGTGGAGTTCCCAGGAAAATGACATATAGGAAATGTGTAGCGGATGAGCTCTTGAGTTAATTGGCAGCTTGTTAAGCCAGGTTCTGCCTTGCCTTTTGGTTTCTTTACGTCAGCAGCAAGAAAGATGGATTGGCTGCCTAGGTGCTTGAGTGGTAAATGAAAAGAGAAGAAAACCATTATTTATTAAGTGCCTACATGAGCCTTTGGGAAATGTCTTACATAAACTCATGTAATCATCACAAAACTCTGTGAGGTGTTTGCTTCATTTTATGCCCTAGCGTTGGGTATACAAAAATGGGTGGAAAAATTAAATAAAACCCATGCATATCCAATAGCTTTTTGCTTGATGTGGAAGACAGAATCATAAGAAACAATGACAGTACTATGTGTGATAAGTTGGGTGCCTGATATGTCATTGCACTGAGGTTACTGAGAGTAGGTGAGAAAGGCTCTCCATTCTCAAGAGGTACACAGAGCCTTGTAAAGGGAGATAGGCAGGTGTCTAAATAATGCCTATCTATATTTTAAAACAATTTCTCCTGAGACCATTCCTTTTACTTTCCAGCAGAGATAATGTAAACCTTTGGGAACATTACTTTTGGCTAGTGCTAAATTCTGGAAATAATTGCTTAGATAGTTCAGAATCCATCTGTATTACTGGGTGAAAACACTATAATGAGGGTGCTTAAAAAATGGGTAGCAAATGGTAGTCATTCAAATATTTGTCACACGAATGAATAGGCAGTATCCTTGAGTCAGCCATTCTTCTGGGGTTTGAGTTCTAGCTCCATCTGTTAGTAATCACTGAATGACATTGGGCAGGTACTTCAGTGCTCTCTGAGTTTCCTCATCTAATGAGGAAAAAGATGATGCTAATAGTGCCTTCCTTATAGTGCTGTGAAATTAGATAATGTATAAGACAATGTATGTGAAATGTTTGGCATAGTCCTAGCCTGTAATGCTATTATCATTATCATTATTAAGCTAATAAAACAATTTGGTACCACTGACCCAGTCTGTTATTTAAATTCGATATGTGCTGGTTACTTTTCTTTTGGAATATTATTTATGTATAGTTTTAGCTTCAGTTTAAACAGCACTGAAATTGGAACCTGGTTCATATTTCAGTTTTTAATGCACAAATCACTGTAAGAAATGTTTTGATTACTTCTAACCTTTTTCTTTCTGGAATCAGGTACCACAGTCAGATATTCTGATTTTACTTGTAGGTGAGCAGTACTCCCACAGCTCCTAGGCAAGATACCCAAATGAACGTTCATGGTTGGAGAAAGAACAGCAAACTAGAAATAGGAATAAACAAAGATGTGTGAGGTCATAATGGCATAGTTTGGATAGTCGTAACCTCTCTTAGTACTCAGCTCCTAAAACAAATATTTTATTTCTTGAATATAAACTGGTCAAGAGCTAAGTGGCAGTACAGGTTGAATGAGCTAAACATAACCAGTTCTCATCATAACTTCTTTTGATGGATAAGAATTTGTCTTTTCTTCTTTCTATAGAGTTTAGGAAAAGATGTATAGAGGGATACACCTATTTGCAGGAATAATTTGTTCTGGGATAGTCCTAATTTAGGTAATATTCTTCATAGAGGCTATTTGTTAAATACATGACTAAATGTATTTAAAATTTATATTTTTATAATATTTTTCTTTAAAAAACTTTTTAAAGAACATTTTTTCAAATGAAATCCCATTTTGATTTGGAAAATATACTTAGCATAGTTGTGCAGTGTAGTAGAAGCAAGTGACATTTGTTGTATTTTGCTTTTTTCCAAACAGCATGGATAAAAGAAAGGAATTTTAAATGTGCCCTTTTCCAGTTATTGTCTCTGTCTGACCCAAAGGCCCAGTTGGGGAAAAGAGTTCTTAAATTGTGATGTTATCAAAACTTGTTAGGCAGGTTATAGATAGCACTCAACTTTATAGCTAGTGTTGGATATCTACATTAATGTTAACTTTATGTTCCACAATATGAGTGAGAATCTAAGTGGTGCCACTGAATATAATCAAATCTAGTAACAAGTAAATTACCTTTTCTGAGGGTAAGTTTTTTGCATAGTGTTCCCCCTTGCTTAGGATTTGACATAGTGGATGACGTTTCAGTGAGTGGCAATATATTTATTTATTAACCTTATTTAAAGAGTTGAAAATGTGATTTAGTAGTGAAAGCAGTTGGCTTGGAAGCCAAATTCTGATCATGCTTGGTGACATATTGAATGTAGGGAGTCAAAGAGAGAGAAATATGAAGGATAATTCTGAAAGTTCTGGCTTATATAATTGGGTAGATGTTGGTTCCTGTGAGTTACTGAGCTGGGGAGCACTATGAGAAAACCTGATTTGAAATAGGAAGGAGATTGGAGAGGAGATAGTTTGGTTTTGAGCATGTTATGTTTAAGGTGCCTGTGAAATTTCTAAGAGGAAGTGTCAGATTTTCCTCTGGTTAAATGGGTCTAGAGCTGAGAGGAGTGATCTGACCTTTGAGAGTCATTGGCATATTTGTGGTAACTAAAGTCATGAGAATTGACGAAATCTCAGGAAGAAGTTATGAAGTGAGAAGGAGAAAAGATTTAGGACTGAACTTTGAGAAATACCAACATCTCAGCTGGTTGGAGGAAAAGGAAGAACACCAAGACTGGGAGGGAACTCTTTAAAACCCAGGAGAATGTTTCTGGAAAGCCAGTTGAAAACATTGACTGGAGGGGAGAGTAACAACGTGTACATTCTCCTGAGAGGTCAAGTAAGATAATGTCTGGAAAGTGTTCACTGAGTTTAGTTACAAAAGGTCATTGATAACCTTATGTAAGTGAAGCCATTCCCAGATTACAGTGGGCTGAGAAGTGGGTAGTTGGTGCAGAAATGGAAATTGTGGGTATTGGTAATTACTTTTAAAAGTTGGACTGAGAAAGGAGAATGTAGTAGCTTAAGGGGTAATACACCCAAATATTGGCTGAATGAATAAATGCACCTCATAGGCCTTCTTGAGAAGATTCCAAGCATAGGCCAGCAGGATCGTTTCTGAGAATAGGAGGAAGATCACTTAGGGGCATCAGCTTAAACACATATTCTGAGATAAGATATGTCATGGTTTCCTGTGGTGTGCTGAATGGGGGAAGAATATCTTGAAAGATAGAGGAATACCAGTTTTAGATCAATGGTAAAGGAATAGTTGAACTCCTCCTACAGAATCCTCTTTGCTGAGAACAATGGATTAGTTAATATTGTTGTTTTCCAAAGTAACTGTTACCAAGTATGATGGAGTCTAGGATTTGATGCTGTAGACAGGATTTCAGAATCCTGCTTTGCTACATGTTCTTGCTTCAGGTCATACAGGTGATTAGTCTTGCTAAGCTTCAGTTTCTTCATTTGTATAAAGTGGAGCGAATACTGTCTACTTCGCAGATTTGTTAGGAATAAATGAGAATCGACGTAAATAAAGCACCTGGCACTTCATAGGCACTCAGTGGACATAATGTCTGCCTGTCTTTTTTTCTTGTTTTCCATAGTGGCTGCAGTTTATTGTGTAGTTTTAGCATTGAATGTTTGCCTTACTATTTAGCCTTAAAGGAATAATTTGTGGAAGTCCTTCCTTCTTCAGCTTATCTTCTGTATAAAATAACTTGAGTGATACAAACATATATTTTTGGGAAAATGGATATATGGTTTGCTACTGCAATAATCATAGCCATTAAAAAAAGAAATTTACCGAACTTTTTTTGGCCTTATATGCCTTTTTTTAAAGTGTGTATGTGTTTTAAACAAAGCTTACTAATTTAGATATGCCACTTTAGTGACTTCCTGCCAGAGTAAGAGTTTTTATGTTTTTCTTCTGAGACACACCTTAGTATAACTTTATTTTAGTTTCTGGACCCTTGCCATTTGGCATGATTTCAGACTAGACATGATAGATCTACATAACTAGATCTACTTTTAAGACATAAACTATATAATATATTTTTTATTGGGGGGGCATGGAAACTGATAAGAGCAGTTGTGGACTCAGGTTTAGGCTTTATTTGGTTGCTTATTTTTATTTGTAGTTTTGATTATTGAATTATTTCCTATGTGTATTTTGAGCACCGAGATGACTAATTTTGTACCAGAATGGTGAAATCAAGTCAGTATGATTTCTTTTTTTTACAAGTTCAGTTGCTAAAGCAATCTCTTTGAATGTTTTAAAATCTGTCCCCAGCCACTATACACAATTTCTTAAAAGGCGTTTATGTATTTACTTTTCTAGAAGGTGACTGCCTTAGAAATTTTATAAGGGCATTAGAGTTTGCCAGCTTTATTCAAGAATCAATATAATGGTAAACACACACTTGTTACTATTTGGAATATAGGTCTCACTTCTGAGTGGGAGAAGTTATCTCCTGCCCAGCTATTAATAAGGGAGACTTTACTGGTTAAGGGAACTTTATAGATGGCATTGCTGAGACTGGAAGTCTAATTGTTGGTTCAGAGAGAGAAGTAACTTAACCAGGTGTTCTTACCTGAATACAGGTTAAATAATACTCAGTTAAAACCCTACAGGTCATAATTTCTTTAAAGACTGAATAAACTCTATAGAAAACTATACTTCAAAGAGGAACCTTTCCCTTGATCGACTATCTTACATCATCTTCTGAAGTTTGTTAGCTATCAACAAGCCTTTAAAGAAAAATTATTAAAATACATGTAGTTAATATTTGATGAAATGTTCCTGTGCATCTGTTTATAGATTTTCTAAGTTAAAAATTACTTTTTTCACTAGAGGAGCTTCTCATTTTTTCTTGTTTCATAATTTGTAACATATTTTACTGTTTTGACTTTGGAAATACATGGTATTTCCTTGTATGAATTTAGCATAATGTACTTAACCTCCATTTTTGGACATTTGAGTCTTGGATATGGAATACCATAATTAGTAAGATCTAGATTAGCTTTTTTTCTTTAAAAATAATTATTCTGTGATTTCCAAATTTTCTAAAATTAACATGTAATAAATTGGTAAACTCTGAAAAGCCTAGAAAAGAAAATAAATGTCACTGCTAACCTCACCATCACCCAGAGAGGAGCCCTTTTAACATTTTGGTTGTATACCCTTCCAATGCCTCTTTTCATGTCTGTGAAGTCACACTTGAAAAAAAGGGGGAACAAACCCCATACTTTTAAAAAACCAAATTGAGATATTGCTACATATACTCTTAAATTTTTTTTCCTTATTTTTCTTTTTTTGGTCTTCTTTCTTTTGTTTTTATTATTTTTTTCTTATCTTGCTCTTTTTTCTATACTCTTTAAATTTTAACATAGTCTTTTACAAAATTACTTTTAATGGTTATATGGCATTCTGTCTTTACTTAGCATAAACCACTTTACTTTCACTTTTTTATATTTAGGTTATTTCCAGTGTTTGTGCTATTATTTTGAATACAACATCCTTATAGAAACTGGAAAACCTTGGGTTGTCCATCCAGACTATCTCAGTGTGTTCTGGCCTTTCTACCTTTTTCTCTTTACCAATACTTCCTTCTTTAAAAATAACACCAGATCAGGTGGACAAACTATTTTTTAAACAATTTATTGACTATCAGGCAATGAACATGCTGGTCTCTGTGAATTCAGAGATCAAAAAGACACGCAGACACATTTTATTTGCTGGAGATAATTTTGTTGGTGATAGATTTATGTATGTATCAGCTTTATGGGGAGTCAGAAAGAGCAGTAGTTGTGAAGGCAGTAGGCAGAGGAGAAGGATCAGGGAATAAGCATTTATTAAGCTCTTTTAATGTGCCAGGTGCTATATCACGTGCTTTACTAGGCTCTTAGTTTGCAGCAGTTTTGAGAAGTATGTAAAGTAGTATTTATTCACCCATGTACACTCAAGTAGTCACTGGGAGAATGCCAGAAGTAAACCCAGCTAGATGTATCTGACTACAAAGCCCCAGGTCTATCCAGGACCGCGCCCTGCCACACCAAAGGAAAGATTCCAGGAGTAGCTGAATAGAAGCTAGAATGGCAAGTAGACATTAGTTAGGTGTGGATGGGGGCAGGGTCATTGTGTAGAGCATGGCAAGAAATTTGAAACAGGTGAGGGGAGTAAAGAGCAGTGATACGAGGCTTAAGCCAACATTTTTAAAAAAATTTACATATAGTAAAATTCACTCTTTTGGGATACAATTTTATGAATTTAGACAATTTAGAGTCATGTAACCATAACACAATCAAGACACAGAACTGGTCTCTCCCCCACCACCCTCCCCGCCCCGCCAAATTCTCTCATGCTACTCTTTTGTAGTCCTTCACCTGATCTGTTCTCCATCTTATAATATCATATAAATGGAATGCCATATAATGTCATATAAATGGAATTATATAGTATACTCTTTTGAGTCTGGCCTCTTCACTTAGCATAATGCATTTTTAATTAAGCAACCATTGATGATGTACTAATTGTTACCGTACAATATTGCTATAGTTTTTTTGCCTCTGTCAAAATGTGCTTATATCATTTCCAACTCTATTTTCAGGTAAGCAGAATGTTTTTTGGCTGAGAAATGATTGTGGTTATAGCTTCAAATACCAAAGAAGACTGAAATAGATTCCTGATAAATGCCCAGGAGAAAGTAAAACAGGAATAAGAAAAAAAAAAAAAAAGCTTTGTTTCCTCATACCCTATTACATCAGCCATCTCCTTATCTTTTGCATATAGAAAACCCACCAGCTTGGAAAGTTTGCTACTGTTTGTGACCTTTGCTAGCTTGCAAAAGAAAGGGAACAGCTGTCAACCATGAGGGGGTGGAAAGTATTAATGTTCTTCCTGGCCAGTTGGCACTGTGTGTCTTTCTGGGGAGGGAACGACAGGTGACCAATTTCTTGCTTTTTATTTTTTGGAGTATATAAATAGTCTAACTTGTTCTTTTGTGCAGAAATCTCAGAGTCCATAGTTAAAGAACCTGCCCTTACAATCATTATGGATTTTTTAAAAAACTCTCTAAATATATATACACATTATTTTCAGTGTCTTAATAAACCTTAGACTCCAAGGTTGAGGACACTATAAGTAATTATTGACAGAAAGCTACAAAAAGTACATACCTTCTTTGGTAAATGTCACTTATATTCAAACTGCCTTTTTTCCCCTTTTGTCCCAACTTAAACACAAAACAAAAACCAAGAGGACTGAGTACTTTTTATAGTAAAACCATGTCAGCCACAGATAGGTGGTGACTACAAGCCAGTGACCAGAATGTAGGTGTCTCTAGAAGCTGAGGGTACACTGTTCTTTGAACTTTTGCCCTTGAATACTTGGCCTACCGTTTCTGTGAATCATACTCAAATACAACAGTCCCCACCTTATTCATGGAGGAATACGTCCCAAGACCCCCAGTAGATGCTTGCAGCTGCGGATAGTACTGAACTCTATATACACTGCACTTTTTCTTATTCTTGCACGCCTTTCATTTAATTTATAAATTAGGCACAGTAAGAGATTAACGATAGTAATAAGATAATTATAACAATATACCATAATAAGTTATGTGAATGTGGTCTCTCTCAAAAAATATCTTATTGTATTGTACTTACTCTTCTTCTTGTGATGATGTGAGGTGATACAATGCCTACAGAATGAGATGAAGTGAGGTGGAGTTTTCCATTTAATATTTTTGGACTGAGGTTGACCATAGGTAACTGAAACCTCAGAGAGTGAAACTGCGATAAGGTGGGGAGGGGAACTACTGTATATTTTGCTCTCTACCACTGACCCCTCCCACCTGGCTCCAGGCTCTTCCCCATCTCCACTCTACCTTGTACAGACTCATCTTTCTGAAGTATAGCTTTCACCAGCTCCTTTCTTGCTTAAGAACCAGTGTTGATTTTTCATTTCTTATTGAAATATCCAAGTTATTTACCTAGAATCAAAAATCCTCATACTGTAGTTTTGCTGTCCATTCATATTTCTCTTATTCCTCATTTCTCTTTACCCTACCTTAGTTGGATCATCCTGGTTTTGTTTTGTTTTGTTTTGTTTTGTTTTGTTTTGTTTTGTTTTTGATTTGGCAACATACTGAGCTCAGTTATCAGTCTTTAATTCATTTCTAATTCCATTTCCCATTGTAGTTGTTTGGAATGTTTTTTTCTACTCTATTAAACCTCCAGTTATCCTGTTTTCCTCATTTTTTTTTTTTAGCAAATGGGACTATTTCCCACTTCATTTAGAAAGATTTAAAAAGTCAGATAAGTACGTCATTGAATCCTGGGTGTAACACTAATTGTCAAGGCTGATAGCCAATATAGATCTGAGTTTTCCCCTCCCCCACCCACAACCTTCCAGTGTCATGGTCCCTCCTATGGACCTCCCCAAGATCCTACAACTAAAGGTTGAAGTAGAGCCCAGCTCCTCCAGCAGTAGGTAGCATCTGTTCTGAGTGGCCAGTGCTGGTGCATCATTAGTTGTTAAATTTTTTTAATTTCACCCTTATTATATGTATGGCTTTAATTAAGTTACTTACCCTCTCTGAGTCATCTCATCTTTAAAGTGGAGATAATACCTGTTTTACAAGATGACTCTTTGTTCATTCATCAGATATTTGTTGAGGGCTTGTCTTGTTCTAAGCACTGACTTAGGTGTTTGGGATACATCAGTGAACAAAACAAAAGTATCTGTGCCTTCTTGGAGCTTGTGTTCTAGTGTTCTGAATATTAAATAAAAATTAATGTTGCATATTCAGTGTGGTGCCAGACATATAGAGGTGCTCACAGTGTCTTGACCCTCTTTCTTTCCCTTTGCCATACTGTTTCCATCAGGGCCAAAGGGCCAAGGGGAATGTGTGACAGGCGATAGGGTGGAGCCAGAATTAATAACTGGACATCAGCTCACCAAAGAAGACTCAAGGCCTGATTACATTGCATGGCAATACAAGTAAAATAGGAAGCTTTTTTGTGTGTGTGTGGTAAAAATACTAGCTGACCTTTCCCTTGGTGGTATTGGTTGCTCACCTTTTGGATCTAGCTCTGTCCATTTATCATTTATCCTCAAGTCTTCCTCCTCCCCATCCCTATTCCATCACCTTAGCTCCCTATCATATCTTTTGCACTATAGACAAAAACAAAAATTGTTACCATTCTTCTGCTCTGTTTGTGCTTCAAGGTGTGGACCAAGTTCTCCCTTTCCTTCCTTTTTATCAGAAATCTTAAAGTTGTCTCCCCACTCATTCATTCGCTCCTTAATTCTTTTCAGTCTTTCTCCCATCACTCTAAGTGCTACAGTCCTTCTATTAGGGTTCATCAGTAACCTCTTTTATTTTTCTACTCAGCTTCTTTGTGTCATCTGTTATTGTTAAGACCACGTGAAGTCAGTGGGCTCATGGCCTCATTGACCTGGGTTCATATCCTAATTCTGCAAACTAAGTGGTTTTGGACATGTTTCTTCATCTTCAAAATGTTGAAATAATATTTACCATTTAAAGTTATTGAAGGATTAGAAAGCTACAACACCTAGCACACTGTCAGGAGATATGGTGGGAATTAAGTGAAAAGTACCTCCTGTTATTGACATTTTTAAAAAATGGCCCTTCATTTTTCCTGAGACTATCTATTCTTGCATGTCCTCCATTCTACTTTACTGATAATTCATTCCTTATTAGTTGGCTTAGACATGAAACATTCGTCAGATGATTAGGAATAATAATCAGAAAGTAGTGTTTACATTTGATCCGCAAGGAAGCAATCTATGTTACCTGGAAAAATTATTAGTGTCACTTAAGTTGGTAAAATTTTAATTGACTTTCTTTACGTTTGGACATCTAATGATCTTTTTTGAAGAGGGAAAAGAAAACCTTTTCTGTTCAGAAATAACACATAACTCTTGTCAGTTAGCAGGAGGATTTTTAATGTGATTTTGGAAAGAATTTGTAACATCTGTTTCCAAAGAGAGCAAGAAAAAATATTACATTTTCCCCCAAAATGTATTTTGTTCAAACTGAATTAGACACCAAATAAAGAGCATTCCTTAAGTTTGGAATGAATAGAACTTTCTAAAAACTGCTCAGGTAACACTAAGCAGTAAAGATCCAAAAAAATTTTATTTACTTTTAACCTTAGACTGCTAAAAGGAGAAAATGAAAGGGTTTGTAGAAGAAAATTTCACTAAAGTAACTAGACTTACTTGTTAGACCCAAAAATACATGTAGAAAAACGCACAAACATGGTTAAGTTTACATATGCTAGATTTTTTTTTTTTTGAAAGGGAGACTTATTTCCTACATATGGGTTTTATCCATTACCTTTTCGGTAAAACATCAGCTCCTAGAAGCAGTTTCTTCACTGTTTATTTTTCTTGTAAGTTTTGCTGAGGTTTTGTATGTCTCTTCCCTAGTTTGCAGCAAAGTGTAGATAGTAACTAGGATAGCTCAGTCAGCCCAAGTGCAGTAGATTATGATGTATCGTAGGTCACATATAGCAATTTCACCTTGGCCGCCCAACCTCCCTCCCCGCGGTCTAACTAAAAGAAGGAAATCAATTGTTTGTCTGTGTATAGACCAGCTTAGGCTCATAGAATCATGGACTGTAAGGGATCTAAGAAATGATGTCATTCTTCTTTCTCATTTGTAAATAAAGATAGTGATACCCTGGTGGTTAGACTCCTTTCCTAAAAGAGAGGTGGTATGATGTGGTGAAAAAGAAACTTTTTATTAAAATCTTGGCTTCCTGCTTACCAACTGTGTAATACCAGTTATCTGCCCTAGTATACAACCAAGAGCTGTGTAATATTGGATGAGTTACTTAGTATCTCTGAGTTTTTGATAAAAGTTAGCCCAGATATATAGTTAGTACCCTTTAAAATTTTTAATAATTTGCTGTATTTGCTTGTTTGTTGTTATTTTCTTAAGCCTTTAACTAGACTGATCATTTCATTAACTGGTAAAAACTCATTTGGTTTTGTTCACCTGATTTTTCCTCTTTTCTATTTCATTAATTTATGTTCTATACTCCTTTTATTTTCTTGAGTTTTTAAAATATAGTTATCGAATGTTTCATTAATTTCTAATGTATAAATTTGTGGCTGTACATTTTCATGTGTCTTGTTTAAGCTGTATACTTTGTTTTGCTTTGTATTTTCATTGTTAATTTCAAACTTTTGTATTTACATTTTGACTTTTCTAGAGCAATGACTTAGTGATTTTCAAGTTTTCAAATGTACAGATTTTGGGAGACTTTCTTTCCCCCTTCATAGACTTGTTAGAATTAAAGATACTATATAGGCAAATACCTGGCAAGTAGTAGATATTCAACAAATGCTTTCGTTTTTCTTTAAAGAAATGAACCTAGAACAGGAAACCTAAAATTACAATAAGCCTAAGTAATACTAAAAATGACTTTAGTTCCATAATATAACCACATAAGAAGATGAAGTATAGCGAGCAAAGAGAGATGATAGGTAAAGGGTAAATCAGGATGAGGTGAGGAAGGAAGCAGAATTAAGGGAGGATGTAGGAATATCAAGTTGAATTAGTTATAGTCTTCTTTGAGGTCATATTCTACTGATCACTTTGGTCTGTGGGCTTTAGGATTTTATTTTTTGTTGTTATATTTCTTATACCTTTGTAATAGAGGTGACCATACATGACCTTTTCTTTGGGGAGGGGGTACATGTGCATGTTGTGAAACCGTGTGGCAGGAGTTCTTATGTTTTTGAGGAGAGAGTCTGTAGTTTCATTAGAACCTTAAAGCGGTCCATGAAACCCAAGAAGTTAAGAGCTGCTATTTTAGAGACTTGATGACGTGGAATAACTCGAAAAGCTTTCCAGGAAAGAATTCTGTTTTTTCCTGCTCCAATAAGAGTAATGACTGCTACCCACTTGAGAGAGATTGAGTGTTCCGTATGATTCCTCAGGTTAGAAGCAGATGACCAGGCATTATACTAAGAACAGAATTTAGCTTTTACTAAAGTGAAACATAAAATTACATGGTATTTTACGAGCATAAATATTGTGATACTTGGTATGAATGACAAAATCTTAACTCTTTGATTACGATTATTTTTATACAGCCAAACCAAGTGTTCTTGGCCTCTATTGAGGGTAGGAATAATTCAGGGAGTAAGAGGAAGCAGTTGGTAGCTGCTGTGGAGATGGGGTACTGTATAAAGGCAAGCTTTGGGCAGCCATAGACAAGAAGCACTGCTGGAGATGAAGAGGCCTACCCCAGGACAGAAGAATAGGGAAGATCTGAAGTCAGTGAGGGAGGTGGGAAGGGATCCCAGACATACTTGACTAGCCCCTCTTGTTTCCCCTTATAGGAGACCTAGTTGCCTGGAGAGAGAAACCAGTTCAGATTTTAAAAATTGGGGGGTGCAGTAGGAATAGGTTCTTTACAGGAAGCGAGCCAAAAGTATGCGTTTAGAGGAATGTTATTCTGAGCACTGGCTCACAATGAAACCTATGTTTCCTCAAGTACTTCATAATTATTTCCTCTTTAAGTTTCTGGAATTAAAATTAGTTTTGCTGTATTAAGTGTTAATACAATTTAGAAATTTGATGGCTCTCAACTTGTTAGTTTGTTTTTAACTACCTAAATCTGCACTATGCAGTATGAGAGCCTCTAACCATGTGTAGCTATTTAAGGTGAGATTAATTCAAATTATGTAAAATTTAAAAATCAGTCCTTTATTCTCACTAGACACATACATATCAAGTGCTCATTAGCCATGTGTGGCTATTGGCTACTGAATTAGATAGCACATCATATTGGACATTCTTGTCATCACAGAAAATTTTGGGATAACACTGCCCTAAATGAAATTATTTTCTTTACTCTCTGCTCCATCAGACTAATGTTGATTTATATTAATATGTAATCAATTTCTGAGATTTTTTTAAATCAAAAACTTGAAAGACTCGCTAGAGTAATATCCTTGTTTGTTACATAATTAAAAAGACAGTGCCACTCTTTTAGAATGATCTGCCCAAGGGCCATTATTTTATCAGGATTTTCAAGCAATGGTGACTTAAAATTTAAGTGTATTCATTATAGTTTATATTCAGCTGCCTCTGCTAAACTGATGACCCTCAAGATTATTTTCACTCTCTATATAATAAGCATGTTCTGGAAGAGCCTGGAACCCTAGAATAATTATTTCACTGTAGGCCTACTTCTCTGAGATCCTGTCAGTGAGGTATAAAAGCTAAAGGATAATTTCTGTTGCTCTGTTTTTTGTTTTAAACAGTACACAAAAATAGGCCTTTTCTTTTGCTTTGGTTTCACACAATCTCTGTACCAAAGGTAGGACTCTTTCAAGTAAGTTGCATATATAGCATAATTTCAGGAAACACAACAAAAAAACTTTTTCATTAAGATAAAGCGTTTTTTTAAAATTCAAAGCTAATCTTGATTTTTTTGTTTTATTATAAAATATTCAAACATGGAAATGTATACAGTAAGAAATGAGTTTTCTACCTGATTTGCATTAATACCATCCCTGGAGATAACTACTTAAAAGTTGGCTGTATATTCTTCTAGGCTTTCCGATGTATATTTAGACATAAACATAAATAATTTATATAAGTGAAATTATACTAAATATGTTTTTACAGATTATTTTACTTAATATATTGAACATATTTCTATGTATGTGTTGATTATTTTCATTCTAATACTATTGATTAGGTTTTTAAAATTTTCCCCAGATTTCATGGTAGGAAATATGAAGTATAAATATGTTTTTATATGAAGATGATATAGTTGAAATGTATGTGCAGCTGCGTTAGTATCATGGTGACCTGTATGAGGTGCTCAATACATGTTAGTTTCCGTTCTTCTTGGACACATAGGAGAAGGGCCATGGAAGAGGAGTAACTTTCTTTTGAGTAGTGAACCTCTGAAGACTCACAAGTAAATGTCCACAAACAACCAGGGTATTAATCTTTCTCTTAAGCATGTTTGTGTTTTGTGATTCAGGTTTATAAATTGCTACACGTCTAGCAGAATTGCTATTTAAGAGTCTTGTAAGCTAGGCTGCCCTGATTATTTTAGGTGCTTTTGGTAAGAGCAAATATTTTTTAATGGTGAATAAGAGACCACATTATGATTTATGTTTTATACTGAGAGTGCGTAGTATAATGTGTGCCATAAAATTGTTCAGTATGTGAGAATGTTGTACATGGGAGTCTCGGGACAAAGTCCTTTGTTAACTTTGAAGATGTGTGGAATGGATGCTGAGGTTGGAAATTAATACTTCTGTCATGGAGCAAGATGTGTAAATGTGTGCTTTACAATCTAAGATCTTTTTTTTTTACTAACAAAATTCACGTATTATTTACATTGAAATAAGCTATACAAAATTGATTTTCTTCACCAAAAATAACAGCAGTATTTTCTGTATTATTCCTAGATAAACCACAAAACATAATTTTGTAGGTTTTCCAGGTTTTGCTTATAAATCAAAACAAGGCACAATAGATATAGTTTTGGAAAAAGGAAGAATAAAACAGACAAATCAATTGTCAGTATTCGTGGTCTCTGATCCTGTCTTGACCATGAAATTGAAGTGTTCAACATATAACTGCTAAAAAGCTTACGAAGATATAGGCTCAACAAAGGAATGCAAATAGCAACAACCAGATGTTAAATAACAATGACAGGTTCTTTCATTCAAATGTTAACTGTAACTCATTCCTTTAAGATCACAGAAAAAAGACAAAATCTACACTGAAATGCTTCTTTGGCAAGCTCACATGTTCCTTTCACTGTCTGGAAATTCCCTTAAGTGTCCATTACAGATTTTTAACAGCATACTTAAAACTCCTGCTATTCAAAGATTAGTTGTGAACTTTATTATAATATTTCATGAAATGAATTCCTTCCTCCTATACTCCTCAAAATGTGTTTCTTCAAAGAACTAATAACTCAATCCCTGACAACTGGATCCACAGTGATGATAAATGTTATATCCAAACTGATTTAACTAAAACAATTCCAAAGTGCCATTAGTAAAGATCTCATAGAAGTGTAACATGACACTTTTCAATACTATCTTCTGGAAGAACTGTTAAGTCTCCAAAGCATGGGAGTTCAAACAGAGGCCATTTAAAAAGACATATTATCAGTGGCTAATGTACTCACTGGGAGGCCTATAGGTCAAGATATTCAGTGGCTAACATAAACCTTACAGCTTTCAGATCCGATTGTTTCTAGTGGTTCTAGAGAAGAAGCTAGGAAAAGATGAGTCTGGAGCTGATAATTATTTGTAAATTCCAGTTTTGAAGTATTAGTGCTTTATACTCTTCGCCATCTCATTTGGAAATCTGGTCTGACTCCTTTCCTGCAGGGAAGTCATGGACCGCTGTTCTGGGTAGATCAGTGAAGAGAATTGAATTGGGTGGGGCTCCAGCTTCTTTTCCCAATTGAGAAAAGAGTGAAGGGTGCTGCTGAGAGAAGTGCTTCCACAGCCATTCTGAAGCTTTGCTGGAGGTAATGCTGACTGTACAAAAATTGCCTTCAGGATTCCAGGAGTTTGTGAATTATAAATTTGTTTTAGCAGTTAACATGGGTATATCAGTATGTTTATCTTTACTTATTAGCACTTTGTGTTCCCAGTGGAAAACAAGCTTGAGAAATAATTGTTAGGCTATAGAATTAGAAGAGCTTCCCTGGCATGTTCTTGGACTTTTTAGATTGTTAACCAGTTTTTTGTTTTTGTTTTTTCATCCTTTCTTGATTTGTTTTAACTTGAGTCTTTTGGAGAGAAAAATTACTTAAAACGTTTCACGTATCTAAGTTTATGGTTCTGCAATATTATTTTTGTGCCTCGGAGGCTTTTGCTCACTTGTTTATTCATTTATTCATTCAACAAGTACTTCTTGAAGTGTTTTTATTATAAGCAGGATTGTGGAGGAAATGCTATCAGATAGTAATCTGCTCAGGGTGAAGGAAAATATACCAAAGGCTGAGGATGTGTGTGTGTATTTCAGAGACAGAAACACATCCATATATATACGTATACAGAGATATGGTCCATAGTTATATAGGAACAGTCTAAATTTTTTAGAATGTCTCTTCTTCCTATTCCCACTGCTATTTCTTATTTCAGGCCTTCAACATCTATCATATGCACCAGTATTTCCCTCTATTCTAATTTCACACTGCTTTTTCCTTTATATAGCTCTTCTCATAGTTTTTTCCCCCAACTAAAGCACAGATTGGATTGTGTGTCTCCTGTTACCCAGAATAAAGTTCAAACTTCTTCATATATACAGTCATAATATAGATTCTGCAAATAGTCCTTTTAAACTCTCCTGAGTTATCCCTTTTAGTTACTGTCTGTTCCATGCTGAGACACTGATCGGTCTCACCTTCTGCCTCCAGGTTCTGTATAGGTCCTATTTTCTTATGCAGACCTCTCATCGTTATCCACCTGCCCTCAGTGTCAGGAGGCTGACCTTGCCCTTTGGCTTCTAGACGGGTTTGGACGATGGGAAGCACTGGCAGGAGGAGAGTGGGCTTCCTGCGTTTATTCTGCCAGTTTCCTCCAGCCAAATCATATCTTATTGGCTCTCTCAGAGGTCCAGTCCTATCAGGCGGCTCTCTTTGTACCTTTTAGTCCTAGGGGTGATAGTGGCTTCAGGAGGTTGCAGTATCTCTTGACTCTCTCTGTCCCTTCCATACCTGGTAATAGTCCTTTATTAAGTTCTTCTTAATTACACAGTTTGGCAGTTTCTTGCTGAAATCTTGACTGCTCCATTGTTGATATTCCTTAAGCTTCAATCTTGCTTGTTTACAGTTGTGTTATTTTCCTGTGGCACTTATCTCTCTTTCATTAAAATTTTTTTAGTGAGGTCTTTTTCATTTCTTCCCTCTTTTAGTCTGTTTTCCTTTTTCCTTACCTGGCTGCCACATAATAGGAATTGAAATATCAGAATGAATAAGGAGTGGAGATTTTCAAGAGGAGGGACATTTGAATTTTCCTGTGGTATAGAATAATATTTATTTAGATATCTCAAATGAGAAAATGGGGGAAAGTAGTGGGTACTGAAGTCAGTATAGTCACTTTAGTAATATCTAGATTTGTACTTCTTTCTTTTCAAAAGGTAAACTTAGCACTTGTTTTTCTTTACCTTTGCTGCTACATATTCGAAGTTAACATTGGTTTACTTCAGTTTTTCTCTGTCTTTAAAATGCATTTAGATTTATACTATTGAAATTTTTTGTAACAGCATGTCTTTGAAGAAGTATGTACTATATATGAAATGGGAGAGATTTTAATTATCCCTTAATTGCAGGAGAATGTAGGAAACGTGTGTGTGTGTATGTATCTGTAGGTATTCACACTATCTTCCTCAATATATCTTAGAAGGGATGCACTAAGAACAGACATACAGTAGCTAACAAATGTGTTTAGCAAGATTGAACTATAAAAGTGAATTCTCAAAAACAAAAAAATCAATTCTCTAAAGGAATTTTAATTAAGAGAAAAATATTCTAGAATTATGATTAGAGTCAAAAATAGTTTCCATGTCCTGTATATATTAAGGAAAGCATACAGCTGTCTTATGAAGGGGTTTATTTGGAGAAGGATCTTCCTATAACAGTAATGTCGACACAGAACTCTTCCATTACTACCCTTAAAAATACTGTCGAAAATAATCTCTATAGCAGATGGAGAATATTTTGTTGCTTCTTAGCGTAGAGATATCTGTCTCCCCTAGGGGGATGGATATGCCTCTCTCTCTCTCTCTCTCTCTCTCTCTCTGTCTCTCTGTCTCTCTGTGTCTTCTTGAGGTGCCATAACAAAATACCATAGACTGGGTGGCTTAAACAACAAATTTATTTTCTCACAGTTCTGGAGCTGGAATTCTGAGATCCAGGTGTCAGTATAGTTGGGTTCTGGTGAGAGCTGTCTTCCTCACTTGGAGACAGCTGCCTTGCTGTGTCCTCACGTGAGTGCGTGCATGTGGAGAGAGAAGTCTTTCTCTCTTCCTCTTCTTATAAGGCTACCAGGCCTGTTGGGTTAGAACACTACTGTCATGACCTCATTTAACCTTAATTACCATCTAAACATCCTATCTTCAAATACAATAAAATTGAGGATTAGAACTCCAACATAAGAATGTGGGGGGACCACAATTCAGTCCTTAGGGTTGTGCATGTGTATATATATAAAACATGAGCAGTAGAGGAAATCTACTAAGTATGAAAGAAATTTATACTTAGACTATGATAACCCAAAATTGAAGCTTATTATTGATATTTCTTCATAAAGACATTGTTGTGTCAGTAGAGATGGTATAATATACTCTCTCACAGGTTACTAATTATACCCTTTTCCCTAAGATTTTGTAGTCTACTCAGTTTTCACTTTCCTTAATGTCTTAGTATTGGACATCCTATGTTTATCTAGATATAGATTTAATACTCTAAGCTACTTTCATTGGCTGTTGTATCACAACACTCTCCTCTTGCTTCTCTATTGCTTACTCTTTTGTTCAAAGAATGGCCAGGGTGTGCTGCCGAATGAGACACACACACAGCCCCTGCCCTCTGGAGCATGTAATCATCCTTTCTTCCTCTTTCTCCTATAATCTCTTTTCGAGATTTCACTATGGAGATTAGTTCTTGGCTGATTGTTCGATCTCTGTTAGTCTTGACTTTAGGCTTTCTCTGAGAACTGTTTCATTCTCTTGGCTTAAGTTACCCATTGCATATATCTCTCTACTTCTGATCTTTATTCTGAATTTTATTCATTTAGCCAGTCAGCAAATGGTTAAA
The DNA here is from genome assembly GCF_000151845.1 of Pteropus vampyrus. NCBI lineage: Eukaryota > Metazoa > Chordata > Mammalia > Chiroptera > Pteropodidae > Pteropus > Pteropus vampyrus. The sequence continues at coordinate 1,551,067 of NW_011889178.1, read as the reverse complement.
TTTTATTCAGAGCCAACAGTGTGCCTGGTGCAGAGGATTACAGGAATGATATAGTCTTTACCATCAAGTTGCTGAGAGAATGCAAAAGATAGTTTAAAATATAGTGTGATAGACGTATATACAACATGCCATTGGACAGATAAGTAGGGAGTGCTTGGCTTGAACTTAAAGGGGAAATGAGAGGGCAAGTATCTCCAGTAGAAAGCTGAACATATTTGAAGGCACCTAAGATTTTGAAAACAGTATATTCAGGCAACAACAAATGGTTCCTTGTGTTTGGAGCCTTGGGCTGCATGGGGAAGAGTGAAAAATGAGGCTGAGCATTTAAGAAGGTGCCAGAGCACTCCAAAGGCAATACACTCAGTACTAAACTAATTTTTTCCATATAAACCAGCTCCCCATCCCAACTTCAGATTTCTGTCAATGGGACTATCATTTTCCCTACTTCCAAAACCCTGACGTGTCGTCTCCAGGCCTGTCTCAGCAATTTGATCAGTCATCAAGTTGAGTCATTTCTAGATTCAAAACACTCTTTCTCACATTCTTTTCTGTTTTCACTATCAACACACCACATAAGTGTTCCCCTTTCTGCTACTTTTTTAAAAAAAATTCTAAAACCCCTTATTTTACCCAAATGCTGGCCTCAAACAAAAGGAGACAGTGATATTTTATTTCCTATAAGCTCTTAGGTCAGTATTTTAAATACATAATTCTTTTTAGTGAACTCAAAATTCCCAAGCCTACTTCCTCCCATTAAAAAAATAAAATTGCAGATTTAAGAGTAATCTGTAGCAAAGATTTTGTTCTATTAACTTTGGGTTTTTATTATGAACATAACATGTGTTTTATACCAAACAAGCTTTTCAAAAGGACAGGCCCCCCTCCCACCCCTGGTGCAATTATATGTTCCTTGTCACATTTCTAACTTGTTAATTTAGCTAGATCGCTTGCCATCATGGAAGGCCCTATATACACTGACTCTAGAAACAGATTACCTGTGTTGGAATCCTGGTTCCACTTACTGGTTTCAGTGAAGTTCTGCAATTCTTAAAGCCTCATAAGTTTATGTGAAAAATGAGAGAAGTGATAGTACCTACTTCACAGAGTTGAGGTAAAGATTGAGTTAATTTCTGTAGCCTGTGCTTGGCATGTGTGAGCATGTAGTACCTGTTGGCTGTAAAGTATTATGTACCCTGAAAACTCCTTGCTCATTCCCTCTGTGATCTCGTTGATGTGCTCTTGCTGACCTTGCATCCATCTACCACTAAATGCTCTCCTTGAACCCTTCTCTATTGCCTATGATTTACCTGCTGTTTCAAGTTCAACTCAGTTGCCTTTGTCTTTTCTGACTACTCTAGTTCAAGTTGACCTCTGAATTCTTTTTATAGGACCTTTTATGCCATTTTAGAAATTAGTCATGTTTTTTGTCTTCTATGATATTTCTTCTAAAATTTACATGTAATACAATTCACTTTTTTTTGTATGCACAGTTCTGTAAGTTTGGACAAAGGCGTAGAGTTGTGGAATTACTATCACAATCAAGATACAGAAAATTTCATCACCCCTCCCCCAATTCTGTCTTGGTGTTACTTTTTAAACAGTTTCCTGAGTATACATTCTCTTTTTACACGTACAATTTAGGCTCTTGAACCTAGTATCTGTTTTACACTAATTTGTTTCCCTTATAAATGGCCTAGCCTAATATTGAGCATATAGTAAGTAGATGCTTGAACATTTAAATTTTATAGAACAAAGCCTAAAAACATGGTAAATTTGAACATATTAAGAAGCTACTAATTAAAGTTATTTGGGTAAAAAATTGCGAATGAAATTACTCTGTATAAATTCTTAAAGTGATTTTGGAGTCTTGCCAGGCCTAATAAAAACCATTTTTAATTTGTCTTTGGAATACAAAGGGCTTGTTTCTTTCTATTTTTATTGTCAAATATACTTATGGTTTCTATTGTTTTCTAACCCTATTAATTTAAATTTTAATGTAAAACAAATTTTATATCTTTCTCCTCAACTCTATTTGGCTGTTATGACATGATTATTAAATGTATTTACTGAGTTTTCCCCTTTTTTCTTAAACATATTTAAGATATCTAGCAATTCAATTAAAAATGAATTAGTTACAAAATGTAAAACCTTGCTGTTTTCTCAGATTTATTTTTCTGTGGGCCAATTTTGCTCTCTTCCCTCATTTTTTTTTTTTTTAACTGATTGTCTCTAAAATCGGAAGTCAACACAAGAGAATTTATACTTGATAGAGGTGAGACTGATATAGACATGCTAATGCTGCATGGTTTCCTCAACCTTCATTCTTGGATATTGTGGAATATTTGTTTTTCAGAAAGGGTACAGTATGTTTTAAGATTTGCACCCCATTCAGTAGACTTTACTTCCTAACGAAGTGAATTGAATTTAACCATGTGTGTCTTTTTTCCCTTCCCCAACAGCTTCCATGCCTATGGCTGTTCTAAATTTGGGCCAAATATATCCATTTCAGAGAGGCTTTTTCTGTACAGACAACAGCATCAAGTATCCGTACCATGACAGTACCGTCTCAAGCTCTGTCCTCAGCACAGTGGGGCTTGGTTTACCCATTTCCTCTGTAAGTAAATTAATAAATAGGTAGCAGTGGGCTTGTTGTGCTGAAGGTTGAATGAAGTGATGGAGTTGGGGCGGGGGTAAATCCAAAGCACTATCCTCACCAGTGTTTATGTGGTGAATGATTGCTTGAGGAATATACCCACTGTTTTAATCTAGGGGCAGCCTCTCCAGTTAAAAGGGGATGCTACCCAAAACAACTTGATGTTATCATGAAGAATTATAGAATGATTATTTTAGAATGGAAGGGTTCATTTAAGTCATTTGGACCAACTCCTTTTAGTATACAAGTGAAGAAACTTATGCCCAGACACTTGCTAAAGCCCAGTAAGCTATTCTACGGCAGAGCTAAAATTAAGATTGTTTGTTTTATCATATTATTAGATAGAAATTGAGACCATAATAAAGGATAGATTTTTTAAATTAAATTTGAGAAAATAACTCTGTAGAAAGGCTATAAATATATATGCAAAAAAAAAAAATCCTCAGAATACGTCAGAATTGTATCATTATTTTTTAAGTTGTATTGACCTTTATATAGTTCATCAGTTTGTAAGATAATATTGGGTTTCATTATTTTAGATAACTGTAAAGTTTCCTTCTAGGTTAAGTTTCACTAACTGGATAAGATTGGCACTTAAGATGTTGTGCTTACTTCCTTTATCCTTGACTCTGATTCCTGAACCTTGCCTTATGTCTCTATGTGACTTGGAAATAGAAGGAGCTGAGTAGAGATTTACCTCCTAGAGTGTCTTGGAAGTCAGCAGGTCATGCCATACTTTTCCTCTGACCACCTATCTCTTATCAGTAGTCTTCCCCAGAGAGTTTACTTAAAAATTTTTGTCTTAAGCAAACTCAGCAGACGCATTTCCACAATAGGACAAGCTGACTTTTCTTTCTCTATTTTGCCCCTAAATTGGCGAAGAATAATAACCTAGTTCTTTGATTTTCTAGTTTATATCTGAGTTCATTTTGTCTAGCAGTTTTTTTGTTTGTTTTTTTGGGGGGTCATTTTTAGTACTGTATTCTCTGAAGGTGAAGGGGGCTTGAATTTTGTTATGTTCCAAGATATATTAAATATTTCTATGTACAGTATACACATTCTAATTTGATTATAACTACTTTTATAGAAGTAAAGGAGAGAAAAAAATCTTGAATTTAGTTTAAGGAGATACTTACTTTTTTTCTAAAACGTAAATTCCACCATAACTGGTAAGTTCTGTGTTAGCCATCAGGCTTACGAAACAATGTGCAGGAAAGCATCTACTACTGCCACTTAGATGATAACAGACAATGTTACTGTATTTGTATGAAGTAAGTTCAAGGTATTTGTTGTAGCCATTATTTTGAGCAGCTATTGACTAATAAAAGTTTTTTAAAAACTACCCTTGTACTTGAGAGTAATTGCTTGAGGATTCGGAGGTTACTTTTTAGTTATTTAACTTGATACATTTAATCTTTTTCTTAAAAAAGCTGAATTATAAAAATACATATTCTTTAATGAATTTAAGAAAATCTGTTATCAAGGAAAAATTTAAAAAAAATCACCCTTCATTCTACTACCTAAGGATAACTACTGTTAACATTTTGATATTATTTCTTTTCGTTGGGCAGTTTTTTAGATCATATGAGCAGTGTGCAAATATAATTTTGTGCCTTGTTTTTTACTTATTTTTATAACAAATATTTTTGAGTTATTATAAGTATCAAACAGCTTAAATTAAGAGCAGTAAAGCTAAATTTAAAAAAAGTAGTAGAAAAAGACTTGGTTTGAATCCTTGAGTTCTTGGCTATGAATTCCTGTGAGGTTGCTATTATAGAGATGTGATCTGGAAAGACATTTTAATGCAAATTTATTTGTATTAAAAGAAGTAGTAGTATTTGGCTACTTTCTGGACCTTAAATGCTATGGCTTGTGGATTAATGTGAAGGGATTTTAGCATATTTCTAGGGTAGATTTGTTTGTTTTAGTAGTTTATATGTAAAACATTTAACTGAACATTTTAAATCAGTGACTTAAATTTTACAATATGAGGTCAATAATTTTTAAAAAAATGCATCCTGTACTGTTTCTTCATCAGCTAATGAAAAAGATGTAACATTCAGAAAACTATAGATTTTCATATTTTTTAGCATAAAGTTTCTTTTTGGGTTTTAAGGATGCACTGTTTATTTAACACTACCTTTTTCCCCTCCCATTTTGGCTTTACATAAGTTTACCATCTCCTTCTGCCGTTCTTTATACATTTACTTTTGTAAGTTTACATTTCTAGAAAAAAGATAAAAGCTTGAATTTGTATGCAGATTTTCAGAGTAATGATAGTAACCATAAAGTTAAATCCCAAATCCCTATGTTGCAATGGATAAGTATGCTTTTTCCAGCATTTAAAATGTATATAGTTTGGGAATAGAAAACTTTCTTTTAGTACTTAATAGGTTATTTTATATTGACGAGTATGTGAGTAGTTGCCTTTCTTAGCTCTCGATTGTTCTGTGGTTTAATCATTTAGTAAAAATTTAACCTAAAATAATATAGCCAATGTTTTTTGTGTGTGCATGACCAATTTATAAAACTCCTAAAGAGACATTGTATTATTTACAATGACCGAAATTGCTCCTCGACCAGCTAGGAATGCATGTGGATGTATGTGAAAAAGGCTTATTAATCCCTTTACATATAAATACTCTTATAAATTAGTGAGAAACAGATGAATGCCCCAGAGCAAAGTGGGCAACAGGCATGAACAAAAAGGTGTTAGTGGAAGAAAAAAGTTGTCAAAAAATGTTAAAAAAAAGATGTTCTTAAGAAATTGAATAAGTTCATTTTAAAACAACACTGAGAACATGATTTGGCTTGTTACATTGGCAAAGGTAAGAGCTTTCCCAGTCTGTCAAGTGTAGAAAACAAGTACTCTCATACACAAAACTGGCAGGGGGGTAAATTGATATTAAAAAGAAGATATCGTTGGACCTAGAAATTATACTTTGAGCAATTTATACTATAGAAATAATAGTTTCATGAAAAGCATTAGTTACAAGATTGTTCATTACAGCATTATTTTTTATAGCAGAAAATTGGAAATAAATTCAGCTGTAGGGGACTACTTATGAGTGACCTCAGTGATGAAATATTTTGATATCCCTTTAATATTTGATGATGTTTATTGATCTGGAAAGATCTTCGTAATATGTTAAGTGGAGGTAGGAGGGAGAAGAGTGGTAATGGTATTATTTTCATTTTATCCCCTGCATTTTTCCTCCTCTCCCTTTTTTCATAGTGTTTTTCACATAAGGAAGCCTGTTTTAAGTTTTTAAAACACCATAGAAATTATTCCATTTTCATTTTGATAAATGTGAATTCTGTCTTAACTGTATACCCATTTCACATAGTTGTTCCAGAAGCTTAACTGTTCTGTGTGTGCTCAGTTTATTCTGTCTCCAGAAATGTGCCAAAACAAAAGATTTCAATGGCGATATTTTAAAATGCATAATAAGTCAAAATCAAAACTTCACTCATTTCTTTAGGGCTCAGCATCCTGTGTGGCTGACTAGTCTCTTTTAGGAGTGATGGGTTGTCTATGGACTTGAGTGGACCTACAGATAAACATAATAACTTCTTGAAGGCAGAAAGTTTGTCTTACATTTTGCAGTATATGGTAATCTAATTCTGACGCTAACCACCAGAGTTAATGTCAAACTCCACAGGTTTAAGGTCACAGTCTGCAATAAGATTGTCCTCACTTTAGTTGTCAGCTACAAATTTTAGGGTCCCCAGGTCACCCACAGTTCTGACCTACTGGTTATAAATCCAAGGGATTCCCATGAACCCCTTACCCCACAAGACTGTCCTCACTTCAGATGCCAGCCACAAGTTTGGGGGATTCTTGCTAAGACTGGGCCATGAAGGCAGAGCAAGGACAGGATGAATACAGAAGGATAAGGTCAAAGCCTAACTGAGAAGAGGACTCAGAGGAGCTTAACTAAAGTTTCATAAAAGAGAGTGTCTCGGTCACTATTTATTATCATTAATGATGAACTTCATCTCAAGTGTATATTGTATGTTCTCATTAGCTCATGATAGAGGAAAATCTATGTGAATATATCTTAATGTGCAAAAAAACCTTTACCTAAATTGTTTTAAAGAAAGCATTATTTGAAATTCTATTATGTCTTTATTGTTTGAAGTGTTTGTCTGTACTTTAGAATGTGCATTGTTCCAGTTTCTGTTTCCACGTTGACATAGTTGCTGTGCTACCTTTTCAGAGTTTCACTCCAGTATGCACAAAGTAATAAACTTTACTAAGGTAAACTTTACTAAAACGCCAGTCTGTTTTGCTCACCATTTTACCCTTAGCACCAACCACAGTGCTTGGTATGTAATAAGGTATTTAATAAACATAGGTAGAAAATTTAACGAAAAACTACTAATATGAAATGGAATATGATTGTCACTTATGTTTAATAATAATTACTACCATGAAAATTTGGCTTATTTATACACCATATTTATATACCATTTATAAATTCAGCTTATTTACAAATATACCATGTTTCCAAGCCATCGCTTAATATTGGATAGCTCATTAAAATATCTTTTTAGGAAAATATTGAGAGACTATTATATTGAATATATATCCTGATTAGAGATATCTTAAAATCTGGAGGAAATTAGAATTAAAGAAATTTAGTATTAAGGAGCTTGGTTTCTTAGGTTGGAAAAAGGTTTTATTTTCTTGTTTACTTATTCCCATTTGGAGCTACATTTCTTGTGCTCTTGAAAACTTACACAAAAATTAGCATATGGATGTTTCTAACAGCTTTATTCATAATTGCTCAAACTTGGAACTGAGATGTCCTTCAGTAGGTGAATGGATAAACTGTGGTATATTCATAAAATGGAATATTATTCAGTGCCAAAAAGAATTGAGCTATCCAGCCATAAAAAGACTTGGAAGAACCTTAAATGCATATGTATATTGTTAAATGAAAGAAGACAGTGTGAAAAGCCTTCATACTGTGTGATTCCAACTATGACATTCTGGAAAAGGCATAACTATGGAGACAATAAAAAGATCAGTGTTTTCTAGGGGTTGTGGGGAGGACAGAGGAGGGATGAGTAGTTGGATTACAGAGAATTTTTAGGGTAGCGAAACTATTCTGTATGATACTGTAATGATGGATACATGATATTATGTATTGTCAAAAATCATAGAATGAACACAAAGAATGAACCCTAATGGAGTTTAGTTAATATATCATTATTGGTTCATTAGTTATGTCAAGGGTACTACGTTAATGAAAGATGTTTAGAAGAGGGGAAATTAAGAGTGATAGTTGTAGAGTGACAGTATATCTTTTACTTTCCGTTCAGTTTTTTTTTTTATAAATGTAAAACTGCTTTAAAAAATAAGATGTATTGTTAAAAATTTAAAAAGAAAAAAATTGCTCATAAAATCTGGTGAAATATCAGTGTTCTTTGGTTAACTAAGATTGCTACAAATAATTATCCTCATAGTTAGTGAATATTTGTACATTCATTGCTAGGGATTGGATTACCTGATAAGATATAAAAAGTAAAGTTTCTAGGCTATGATTCATATAACTTATCTGTTTGTGAACTCAATTTATAAGAGTATTGTTTTTGACTTGAGATTTGTGGTTTTTTACCAAAAGAAAAGAGTGCAAAATTGGTTGACAGTTTAATAAATAGAATAAACTTGATTTAATAAATTTGGGAAACACAATAGTACTTACAAATTCAGTGCCAGTTTTAAATTTTTATAGTGAAAAACGACAAATGAGGAACTGAAATCTTGTGGCCTCTACAGTCTTATAATTAAGAAAATGTATGTGTGGGATATATTTAGTACATTTTATTTTAAGGGACCATTACTGTTTAAAATTTTATTATGTAAATTACCTTGAATACATCAAAGAGTTTGTATTGGCTCTTTGAAAAATAATAGATTGAATTTAGAAGCATCTTTTAATAGTGAAGATTTTTATCTAAGTACAGGTTCACAGTCCATTATCCAAAACTCTTGGAGCCAGAAATTTTTAAATTTTTGAAATGTTATATGATTCATATACCTTATGTAATGCCTTCGGAAGAGCTGAAGAGAGTATCTCATAATCAAGATATTAATATTTATACAGCGAAATATGACGTCAAAGTGGAGTAAATAACGTCTAGGGTTGTTCATTTTGTTCAGGTTAAGTCTTGCCATTAGATAAGTTCAGGTTGGGTTTTGGCACCGAATGTTTTGAAAGAACTAGGATTTTGAGGACTTTGGACCTTCGAATGAAAGCTAATTTAAAATTATTTAATTTCTTAGTCATATTATGTGGTTACTTTAAACAAATAATTGAAAACCCAAAATTTGGTTTTTATTGAGGAGCAGGATCTATGGTTAGAAGTATGTAAACTTAGAACTGTTTATGTGAAACACTTATTTGTGATTGCTGTGCAGGGTTGGTGATGTAAGCCTTAAAAAATAAACAATGCATAAAGTAATTTTTGAATACTGTCTTATTCAGTAATTGTGAAGTGTGAGCAAAAATAGTGTCCTGGAAAGAAGCCACTCATGAAACATTTTGGTGTTTCCTTGTAGCTACAAACAACTTATGTGGCATATCTGGCTTGCTGGAAAATCACTTCATATTTTATCGTAGCCAAAATTTCCTTTGGGCTCCATCTTTAAATAAAAATTTTAAAAAGTTATCTACCATTTCTGTCAATTATCTTTAAGTTTTCATATTTAGAATGAGAATGAGAGTTTTTAAAAAGGGAATTTACTGCTTTGATCATGAACCTGTGTTTCTAGCATGACAAGAAATGAAATGCTATGTTACTTATGGAAAGAAAACTTTTCGTGTTTTTACATCTGTTTTTGTGCCATGAATAGTCAACACTAGTTGAGAGCTGGTATTAGAGCAACCTACTTTCAGAAGGCGGTTCCTAATTGCTGCCTTTCTGGCAGCAGGGTACATAGCAGCAGTGAGGAATCTTTTTAATCTAAGATGACTTTCTACCAGCTATCTTGGCTTGGAGGGCTGGTTGGGGTTGGGGGAAGATCCACTGGGTATCTTGTTTTATCCAGGGGGAATATAAGCAGAGGTCACTGGCAGGGCAGTAAAAGTGAGGAGAATAGTTTAGTGATTGATTTTCTCAGTAGAATACTTGGGAGTTTGGAGCACAACACACCAATCAAGTGTTCAGTTAAATATGCGTATGTGTTAAATCAGATATATTCTTATACTTTGGTGTTAATCTTCTGATATACCTAAAGGCATATTTTTAGAAGATATAAAAATTTGAAAGAAAAGTAAGATTTCTGTTGAATTAATTTCTCTGTAACTTGGGGAATATACCCCTGTTTAACTTTAACAGCAGATTATGTGTTTCTAGCGTGGCGAGTCAATGTTCTGTGGGACCCAGTAAGAAAATCTGGGCAAGGAGATGGAAGGAGCAATTGGGAAAGACATTTATTTTGTTTACTATAGAATTTTGCTTATTCTCTTTGAAAATATTATAAATTGGCTGTTCATTGTTTGGTTTTGAATTTTTGCATATGTGGTAAATGGAAGGCTTCATTTGTCCTGTCATTTATTGTCTATTGTGTATGAAGTACAACTGTGTTATAGAGTCTTTCTCTCCTCATGACAACCCTCTGAAGTCGGTAGGTATTTCTTTTTTATAGCTACCAAGAGGCTGAGTTGGGATTTTGACCCCATCAAGTCTGCCTTACCCCCATTGTTCACGTTCTTTTGACAGTCCCTCACTGTCTTCAGGGTGGAGTGGGTCTCTTTTGGTGGAAATGGGTAAGTCCTGTAAATTCTTTTGTTTTGGTTTTCTTTTATCAGTTGGAAGTTATAAATGTGTGTCTAGATGGGGAAGATTAGATTAGGCAAGCTTGGTAGGAAATGGGTTAGTGTGGTAGCAGTCACCAAAGTATACCATGGGGCTTGTCTGTCTAGGTTGACTTTATCTGCTGGAAGAATTTTTTTGAGTCTAGACAATTGAAAATTGAAAATTTAAACGTGAATCTATTTCTTAGTTCCAATCCTGAAATTCAACATAACTTTGTATAAGTTACGTAAGCTGTTTAGATGTATTTCTCTAACTGTAAAAAGGATGTTTTCGGTTTGTCAGAAAGCCATGAGAAGAGCATTTGTTTCATTGATGCATGCACAACACCTATCTCAAAGTCTGTCCTTGTTCTTAAGAATAGAGTTCACCGATTAAGCTCCAAGTACAGCAAACCATTTTGGTATTGTACTTTGGAGAAAGGCACTGCCAATTATTCACCTAAGTAGGAGTGAAATGCTTTGTATTTCTTTCCCTGATCTTTTTGTTGTCTGTCTTTACAACTCTTTTAGGGCTTTAATGATCTTTTCTATGGTCCTTAAATCAACTCTAGAAGAATTCTTGATTACTTGTTGCACTTGATATAGTTTAGTAGCCTCCTTGGGAATATTGCAAGAATAAGCTGATCTTTTCCTTCCGCAAATACAATAAGAAAGTCTCACTTCTCTTAACTTTTCTACTTTAAAGGTCCTGTCCTTTGGCTTAGCTACTTAACCTCTCATAGTTATATCCTAGTTGATACGATTTCTAATAACTTAATCCACCTCCATAATCTGAACTTTAAACATTCTGTTCTCTAATCACCATCCTCATGGAAATAGTTCCTTTTAATAACTAGCAGTTTTCAAGTTGTTAAATCCAATAGTCTTGATCTTATTTATCAGCAGCATTTTAAAAACGTTTTTAAATGTTATACTTAAAAATAATTTTAGACTCACATAGAAATTGCAAAAATAGTTCAGAGCTCCCATGTTCCCTTTCTGCAGCTTCTCCCAAGAATAACATCTTATATAACTATGGTAAAATTATCAGTATTATTAACTAAGATACCTTATTCATATTTCACCAGTTTTTACGTAGTCTTTTTTTTTTTTTTTTTGGTGTGTATAATTCTATGAAATTTATGACGTGTATTGATTCGTGTAACCATTAGCACAATCAAGATTCAGAACTCTTCATTACCCTTAGGAAACTCTCGCATACTATCTCTTTATAGTCACACCCTTCCCCAGACCCTAACTCTTGGCAACCAACTGATCCATTCTCATTCTCCATCACTATACTTTTGTTAAGTATGTTATATAAATGGATTCACACAGTATATATCCTTTTGAAATTGGTTTTTTTTTTTAAACCTCAGAGTTATGCTCTTGAGATCTATCCAAGTTTTGTTGCATGCATCAATAGTTATATATATTTTTTATTGTTGAGTAGTATTCCATTATATGGATGTATCATAGTTTATCCATTTGTTGAGAGACATCTTGGCTATTTCCAGTTTTTGACTATTAACAAGTAAAGCTTTATGAAAAGTGTCTACAGGTTTTTGGGTGAACATAAATTTTCATTTTTGTAGGCTAGATAACCAGTAGTGAGATTGCTGGGTCTTTTGGTACTGTAGATTGAAATTTATAAGACACTGCTAAACTGTTTTCCAGAGTGGCTATACCATTTTGCATTCTCACCAGCAATGTAAAGTGGTCCAGTTTTTCTGCATCTTCACCAGCACTAGTATTTTTTATTTTAGCCATTCTAATAGGTATGTAGTGATAGCTCAATAGAGCTTTAATTTGCTTTTCTCTAATGTCTACTGTAGTTGAACATCTTTGCATGTGCTTGTTTACTATCCATGTATTCTCTTTGGTGAAGTGTAGGTTCAAGTCTTGCTCATTTTGTAATTTTTTTTTTTTTTCTGTGGAGTTTAGAAAGATCTTCGTGTGTTCTGAATACATAACGTCTTTTGTTAAATATGTGATTTGAAAGTATTTTTTCTTCAGTCTGTAGTTTGTCTTTTTCATTCTCTTAAAAGTACCTTTTGAGAGCATAAATTTTTAATTTTGATGAACCAAGTTTGTTTTTTTTTTAAATAGATGAGAAAATTTTTGCTCAGAGAAGTATTCATCCCAGGTCCTACACCTAGTAAATAACAAGGCTGAGATTTGAAACTGGAATGAATCAAGTTTGTTGATATTTTTTCTTTTATAGATTGTTATGTTTAAGAGTTCTTCACCTAACCCTATTACAAAGACTTTTTTCTGTTCTAAAAGTTTTATAGTTTTCTGTGTTCTACTTATGTCTATGATCCATTTTATATAAAGTTTTATATAAAGTATGAGGTTTAGGTTGAGGTTCACTTTTTTGTATGTATGTATAGATGACCAATTGTCCCAGCATCACTTGCTAAAAAGCTTCTCTTTCTTCACTGAGTTGTTCGTACCTTTGTTTGTTTGTTTGTTTGTTTTTTTAAAGGTAGTTGGCTGTACTTTGTAGATTTCTAGACTCTGTTCTTGTTCCATTAACATATATATCTTTTCTACCTGACATACCACACCTCGATTTCTATAGCTAAAAATATAAATTGAGTAGTAAAATATATATTGAGTAGCTTAAAATTGAGTGGAGGAAAAAATAAAATATAGACACATTTTTCTCAAAAAATTCAGGGAGTGTGACTCTTCCAACTTCATTATTTTTCAAAATTGTATTAGCTGTCTAGTTCCCTTGCTTTTCCACATGAATTTTAGAATTAATGGGTCTACAAACAATCAGGCCAGAATTTTGAGAATAAGAATTACATTAAAGTCGTAGATCATTTTGGAGAGAATTGACATCTTTACCTTGTTAAATCCTCCAATCCAAGTCTTTATTTAGGTCTTTGATTTCTTTCATCAGTGTTTTATAGTTTTCAGGACACAAATCCTGTACATACTTTGTTAGGTTTATACCTAACTATTTCAGTGTTTTGAACCTACTGTAAATGGTATTGTGCTTTTAATTTTGGTTTCTACTTGTTTATTGCTGCTATATAGAAATATGATTGATTTTTGTGTGTTGACCTTAAATCCTGTCACCTGTTACACACACTTGGGTAGTCTAGGAGTTTTCAGATAGATTCCTTGGGATTTTCTGTATCTTCCTAATTTTAGTTCTGCCTTACTGGCTGCTCTTTGTCCTTCTCCTCTGAAGTTCTTTTTCTTCCTCATGATCTCTTAATATCGGAGTGCTCCAGGGATCAATTCTTGGGTTCTCTTTGCCCTTCAGTGTAGACTCACTCCTTGGCAATTGCATTCAGTTTCATGGCTCTTAATACCACCCCTATGCCAAATTTCTATCTTTAGCCCGGACCTCTCCCTCAATGGACTTTACATCCAACTGCCTAGTTGACATCTCTACTAACAGGCACCTCAAACTTGAGGAATGCAAGTATGAACTCTTGGATCTGTCCCTTGCCCCTATTCATTCTCCAGTTTTCCTCATCTCAGTTAATGCAGCTTTAAACTTCTGGTCTCTCAAATGGAAAACCTCAGGATCATTGTTGATTCTTTTCTCACACTCATATCCAATCTATCCATCAGAAATACTATTGACTCTACTTTCAAAATAAATTCAGAATTTGACCACTATAAGACCTGTGTCATATCTATGGTCCCTCCTTACTTCAAACTAGTGCCTTGTACAGAGTATTAAAGAAATGGTACTGAGGACTTTGAGATCTTAGTTTGTCTAGTTGAATTATAATGATTATTTTTCAGTTTTTTTAAACTCTGCCTCTAGTAAAGATTAATGTTAATGAAGTATACTCAGATAAGCATTCCATTTGACACTAGAGTACATTATGTATAAGGTAACTGCTCTTAATTGTTTACAACAAAAGAAATATAGTCATGCTTCAAGTAATACAAGAATACAGTAGTCCAGGTATTCCTTCAGTTACACAATACTCATGACCATTCCTTCTCTCTTTTTGGCTTTTGTTTTTTGGAGTAGTTCAGTAATTATTTTTGTTTCTGATTTATTCCTTCTGTTTCCCGAACTACATTTTACCTTGGGCCCCTATATGCCCTAGTGCGCATACGATCATGCATTAATGGGTCAGGGTAATTTCACAGGTTCTCTTGAATAGTCACCAGAGTTCATTCTCTCAAATATAAACAGAAGGAAAAGAAATAAGGCATTGACATATTCTTTTTACGGTCTTATTATGAATTCTTATATTTTAAGTACTCACTGGAATGATTATATTTTAGGTACTCACTTTAGACAACTTGTATTTTTAAAACTGACTCTTTCCTACTTGGAATTTTCCCCTTTGGTAAATAAACAAAGGGAGGTTTTCAAATGACCTAATAGAGAAGTTAGACTAAATAAATACACACCTCACATATCTAGTTAGCCTAGGAGTCTAGTCAGGTGGCAAAAACAATAATAGACCCATTATTCTACAGGTTAACCTATACCTTTGGATTCTTTAGGTTTCCAGTGTCCACCTTCATTCTCCTCTTCTTGTTCAGGCATTAGGAGAGAAGTGTGATCTCTGAGATAATTCACAATTGGATGTCATCCTCTTTGTTCAGTGGAGTCTTTTGGTCTGCTAGTGGGGTCTTTTTGTCTGCCAGGCCATTGTGGTATAGTTCTTGACCTCTCAGCAAATCTCAAGGAACCTGACAGCTTTGTATCAGAATTTCTGTCTCTTGCCTACTGCTCTTAACCTTGAATTAGTGTGTTCCCTTAATGATTTGCTACTGTGGACTCTGAAGTGGCACATCCATCTCTCCTGGGCATCTGAAATGGTTTATATCTATATGATGAAACGCTATACTGCAAGAAAAAGGAACAACATATCAATCTATGCTACACCATTGGTGAACCTAGTAACATTATTAACATTATTTTGTGGAGGCATTTGTGTAGTTTTCACTATTAGAGGAGTTCCCTTCACACGTGAAAACAGTATCTCAGTTTGCTGGATACCCCACTACCCATCTTTCTAACTGAGACACTTGTTAGTATTTATATTATGGTATCAAGATGCTGGATATTTGTGCAAGATGTTGTGTGACTACATTCTTACTTTGTCTTTTCCTATCTCTGATGAAGGATATAAAGTGTTCATATGGTATTTAATTTGTGGAAGCGATGAGCTACCATAACATGCTCTCTTTTGATTTATTATATTCATTGGTAGAAAGTAGAAAGCTATATTTATTTGTGGGTATGAGTTTACTATGCAGAGAATTTGATTCTTAAGTGGGCTAATATGACTAGCCATGTGGGCATATTAAAAAGCAGAATGTGAGAATGTAAAGTGGTGCAGCCACTTTGGAAACAGTTTGACAATGTCTTAAAAAGTTGAACATATGACCCTGCTATTCCATTCCTACATATCTACTTATTAGAAATGAAAATATATATTCACACAAAGACTTATACATGACTGTTTTTAGTGGCATTAGCCATAATAGACAAAAACTGGAAACAACCCACATGCCCATCACTGGTGAATGTATAAACCCAATGTACTATCTTTATATATATACAACAGGATTCAGCAACAAAAAATGCATGCTACAACATGATTGAACCTCAAAAACATATGCTAAATGATAAAAGCCACTCACAAAATCGCCACATATTTAATGATTCCATTTATGTGAAATGTTCACAAAAGGCAAATCTATATAGACAAAACAGATGAGTAGTTGCCTGGGGTTAGTGATGGGAGCAGTGATGAAATGCAAATGGCTCATAAGAATTTGGAGGATATTGAAAATATTCTAAAACTGGATTGTGGTGATGGCTGTACAGTTATACACTTAGCAAAATAATTGAGTTATATACTTAGAGTGGATGAATTTTATAGTTTCAATCATACCTCAGTAAAGCTGTTTTTAAAGAAAAGAGAATAAAAATGAATTTTACCAGCTGAATTTTGAGAAGAACATTGTTTGACAAATGTTGAAAAGGGATTGGTTTAGAGATGTACTCTTCAGGCAAAAGGAAAAGGGTAGTTGATTTGAATTGATGAAAGAGCAAGTGGAACCCTTCACTTTGCCCGAAAATCTGTAGTACATGCCAAAGGTATAGTACATGCCAGATATCTTTGCTTAAGTTTTTGTATTTCTACATGCTTTTGTACACTGTGGCTGGTAGAATAAATTGATGATATAAAGTAACCTTTCTCGAGCAGTTTGTCAAGGACCTTTGTCAATATTTATATCCTTTGGCCTATAATTCCACAAAAAAATATATATCCCAAGGAAATAATTAGATATGCAAACAAAGACTGGTATTTGGAAATGTTCACTGTAGTGTTATATAGAGTAATAAAACAATAGTAACCTGCATGCTCTCAAAGTAGGGGGAATGCTTATAATTGTTTTAGTTATGGCTCTCTTGGTTGCAAGTAGAATCCTTTTCTAAGTAGCTTAAGTAAAATTGGGTTTTGTTGAAAGGATACCAGGCACTGTACCAACTCCAAACAGCATGATCAGAGAGGCCTTTTGGCAATGGGGAACCAAAACCACTTTCTCTATTTTTTGCATTCAGGGGTCAGGCTCGTCTCTTATGTTTTCTCTGCAGACCTGCGTTGTTCTCAGCCTCTTCTTCAGCCAGTCTTTCTTCTGCGTGGCCCAGTGCTTTGTGCCAACTCTGAGTCAGTCTTTGTTCCAATTTTAAAATTTCCAGAACAGGAATATGTACTAGCTCATCTTTTTGAGCCTTATGTGGGTCAGTGAACAACCGGCGATTTGGTCTTCCTCCCCATTCCACTTTTGGGGGGTAACATTTAGGTTTAGTTAATTCGTGAAAATGAAACGGCATTGGGTAACGACTTTGATACAATACATCTCGTGGGCTTATACGAGAGATTGCGAATATTAACTATTTAAAAATATTTCTAAGGCCTTCTGTGATACCGTCTCTACTTTCTCAAAAAAATAGTGTGCATTTGTGGTAGATTCATGCTAATTATTTTTATCATGTCTCACTGAAACCTCTATGATCTTCCTTATTAAAACCACTCTTACTAAGTCTGAGTTGAACACTCATTGGACATGGTGGACCCATCAGCACCTCCTGAAACGCTCTGGACTTGGCCTCAAGGACATTACTCTCTTCTGGCCTTCCGTCAGCCCACCAAGTCTGCCTCAGTGGATCTTCTTCCTCTGCTCATCCCTTCAGTGTTGCTATTGCCACGCCTCACATCCTCCACTTCTTTTCACTTCATAGCTGTCCCACACAATTTCTTTTTCCTCTGTGGCTTCAGAGATTCTTTATATCCCCAAATCTCTCTCTCTACCAGACCCCTTCTGCTGAGATTCTGACTTTGATAACCACCAGCTTTTTGTATATCACCACTTTGGAACCTCACCAGCTCTCCTCTTTTGAACCCTCATAGCTCTTTGTACCTCTCTTTAGTCTCTGCTATAATTTTGCACTGTGCATTATTCAACTTTGTATTCCCGATAGCACCTAGCAAAATTTTTTGCACAATGGATTCACTCTTTTGCCCACTTGGATATTTCTATTTTAAGAAAATGGACTAATTACATTTGTATGTGATTTTATTTTGTTTCCCTCCTATTCTAAAAAATACCCACAAACATTTTTTTCTAAACCTAAGAATAATTTCTAACATAGTTTTTGTGGTCAAAAGAAAAAAAATCAGCTTAATAGATATGCCTGTTAAAAACATTTTTCAATATATTTGGGCCTATTAAGTATGAATTTTTTTTCTGAGAATAAGGACATAAAATCTACTGAGTTTTAGACACTAATCATACATGGATTTAATTTCTGTACTAGATATCTTTTTCTTACTCCAAAAGAAAGAAATGCTCTTTGAAAAATTAAAGCAGTTCAGAAATATGCAATATAGACACTGAAAGTGTCCAATATTATGTATTGAGTTCTTACAAGTAAAATGAATTATAGAAGTGGTTGTTCTTTGTAAAAAAAAAAAAAAAAGGATAAATTTGCATATTGGGTTAGAGTACAGTTATTGGTTGAAGGCTAATCATTTAGTTATTGTATTGAGCAGGCAACAACTAAAACTACAGCCCTGAGTATTCACCTCCATGATGTGTGCTAAGTGCAAAAGGTTTTTGCTGCAGCCACAGTATTTGTATTGTAGGTTTGGGCACATCACTCCATTTCTCTGAATGCAAAGAATTCAGTGAATTAGAGGATAGTCTGAATTCAGATATGAGAGGTAGTATAGGGGTCAGTTAGAAAAGTCAGCTCTATTTAATTTTTTTTTTTAATGCATCATTTACTAGAAGTATGGCTTTAGGAACCTTGTGAGCCTCTTAAAGACTTCTAATGAGTTTACCACTATTGGTAAATTGGCTTACACAAAGAAATAAACTTTGGTTCATATCTTAAGAGTCTAAATACAAACTAGGAAGATAAATAAAAGAACTAGAAATGCACTTCTTCTTTTTATTTGGCCCTTGGAACTTGAACAGATTTGATGTTTGTAGTAAATACACTTAGGCAGGGTGGCAGAGTCTCAGTTGTCATTCAGCCTTTCAGACTTTGTGGAGTAAATGAGAACTGTAAGCGGTTGTCAAGTCTTGGTGCTTCATGGAAAGAATACTTGAACATAAAGCACATTAGCTTAGTGGATACGGTATTACTGCTGGGAGAATGAGTCACTTAGTGAGAGCTTTCTGTACTTGAGTAGATCTTGAAGCAGACCTCAGGTTGAGGGTTTCTGCTCACCTATATCTCTTTTACAAAGTAATACTTGTTAGTATGCTGCAATATTAATCAGTTTGCCAGATTCAGTGAAGTAAAGAAGAACCGAATCCTTAAAATTCACACTTAGGTAAAAATGGGACATTTTAGGAGGTGAGTGTGAGACATGATCTTTAGGGAAAACATTGCTGATGAAAACAGAGAGGTGTCTTTCAGGTGCTTTTGTACTTGAGTCCATTGTCCATCTTTACTTAAGAAACTTGGTTTAAGTTCAGACTCCTTTTCACAGCACCTCTAAACTTGCCATAAACAGCACAGAAACGATTGGCTAAAGCTCTGTTTAGATACTCTGATAACTTAGCCAGTGACCGGACCTGTCTAAAGGTGGTAGTAATATAGAGACAAAATGGGAAATGACAAAATGCTGTTTTCCTTTTAGAAGCAAAGTCTGTGACAAGTTGGTTTAGTGTTGAAAACCCCGTGATGGAATGACAAACAAGAGCATGAGATGGGATTTTTTTTTTTTTTTTTTTTGTAAAATGCATTTAGTGTATTTGGGAAGAAACAAAGGGAAAAAGATACTCTTGGTTAAATTGGTTAAGAGAGGACTTGGAAGTGTTTCCTGTAGAAAAAAGATCTTTGCCCTAAACTGTAATCTTTCTAACTTCTGTTGCATGCATTGCTGCATTTCCTTTTTAATGTGCTCTTATTTATTTTCATGGCAAATGTATTTTTAAACACAGCCTCTGGGATAATTACTGCCATTAATCAGTTTTGATATTTCCTTTTTAATGATATTTTCATTTATTCCTTTTGCTAGCTGGATTGCCTTTTGCAATTCTTACTTCAAGGCATACCCCCTTCCAACGAGGATTATTCTGTAATGATGAGTCCATCAAGTACCCTTACAAAGAAGACACCATACCTTATGCGTTATTAGGTGGAATAATCATTCCATTCAGTATTATCGTTGTAAGTTAAATCCACTTTTTCCAAATTTATCACTTTTGAGCAGTTGGCTTAATTTTTGTGTTAATCTGTTAATGATTGAATGCATAACCCTCTAAAACAATGTGTGTTTTTTAATTGAAGGTGTTATTTGATCAAGATAATTTCAGCTATTTCAAGTGGGGCCAAAAGAATAACAATGTATAATTAAAAGAACCTTACTGAATATGTAGGTTTTATGCTGATCTTTTCAAGTCACTGTGAGTTTTAGAGCTCTAAATTGCTGTGGTTTCAGTAATCATGCAATAGATAAATGCTCCTTTCAATGTTTCTAGCATACTTTATACCTAGGATATTATTTTATAATTTATTGAATCTGTGTATATGTACTTATTTTCTAGTTACTGATTCTGGAAAAGGACAATTGCTAACTAATGTTGTTAAGACTTCATTTAACCCATGTTTACTCTAAAGAATTTTTAGATAATGCCAGAAACGGGAGAGACCAAACTTCTATATATAAATAGCATTGAACACGAAAGAATTTTTACTGGTACTGGAACACAATATTTACTATTGTTCTTTAGGATTTCAGATGGGAATGCTTAGAGAATTTGCTCTAGGGAAGACATCAAGCGATTGACCCACAGATTCTATGAGTTAGATTAGTTTTATACACCATAACTTGTAACTTTAGAAATAAGATTTATCTTAGTTCAAAGCAGAAAATGTGGTCCAGGAGATAGGTCAACAAGATAATGGCATACATGTCTTGTCGGTTTTGAAGTTTATTAAAAATAAAAGACACTTCTTAATTTAGAAATTTAATGTCTTATTTAAAAATGATCAGAGCTCCTTATTAGCACTGAAAGTTAAACAGCTCATAAGTTGTGGTACATAATTAGTAAAAGAAAACCTCTGTTATACAAATGTGTGCTTCACGAGACTGTGAGCTCCTTGGAGGCAGGGATGGTGCCTTGTTCATCTTGGTATTCTTGCTGCCTTCCATGGAGCCGGGCAAGTCCTAGGCACTAGGATGAAACTGGAGTAGTGATGCATTAACGTTGGTAACTCTCCTACAGTATGGTGAAGTTTTAATAAATCAGTGGATCCCTTTAATCTGAACAAATCGTTACATTGAATTTTTACTAGTAAAAGAAAGAGAGGCAAGCCTATGATTCTTCCATTAAGGATGGGGTAAGAGTAAGGTCCTTTTTTTTTTTTTAAAGTATGTATGTTCTGAGAAATTACTATTTAAATATCATTTTTTAAGTAGGACTCTGTTGCAAATTGTAGCTGATTTCAGACAGGATTCAAATACTCAAGCACTGCTGCAGATGTACTTGTCTTTCAATTCTAATTTTCTTTGTGTCTCAGTAAAAAGGATGCTATACAAGCAAAACTACAGAAATTCACTGCAGACGAGAGGCCCACAACAGGACAGAGGGCTGACTGCCAGGCACCGTGCAGGCGCGCAGCCTGCACAGCAAGTGCAGGGTCTGACTGGCCACTCAGTTAGCAAAAACTCATTGTTTATATTTTGTTAACTTGGAACGTTTTACTATTTCAGCCTCACCTGTGTGAAAGTTATCTTTATATTTAATAAAATAGCAAGTAAGTCGAGTGTAGGTTTCTTAAAAAAAAAAAAAAGAACAGAATGTTTAAAAGTGCTGTAAAATACTATTTTCATATTAACCATATCAACAAAGACAAACCTGCTTAGGGCAGTGGTTTTATGTAGTAATTTAAAATAATTTTAGTTTATTCAGTAACTCAGCTTCTTTTAGGTGGGACTTGGTTAGATTTGTATATGTTTAATTTTATTAACTAGAAGGTAAATCATTTCTTTAAAAAAACTTTTTAATTATGATTCAGAGTTCATACCAAGTCTTTGATGTAAGTTGCAAATGTGCCACAAATACATGAGTGAAGGAGCCTAGTAGAGAACCAGAATTAAGGTAGTTTCTCAGAAGCGAAGGGAGAATTTCAATAAGGAGGAATAGTCAGCTATGTCAAAGACTACTAATGTTAAGGTAAATGAGGGTTGAGGAAAATCTGTTCAATCTTATGAGACCATTTTGACTTTTGAGAGAAATTCAGTAGAATATAGGGAATAGAGGTAGTTAGAGATATTTAGGAAGGAGTGGAAGTATGTCAGTGATTTTAGACTATTCTTTTGGGAAGGTAGCCCTGAATGGAAGACAACTATAGGGACGGTGTAGAGATGTGTAAAATCATCTTGGTTGGTGGAGACATAAAGGAGATGGAGAGAAAACACTGTGGTGCATAGGTTTAAATGGTTTGATCACACTGATTTAGATAATTATTAGCTTTGATTTTCAGAAGTATTGTATTTAACTCCCTCAAACATTATCTTTAGTTCTTTAATAATTTATCCTGTCTTTAGAATCTGAGTAAGTAATGCATGACAAGTCATCTCAGCTCTAAGATTAGGCTACAGTTAGCTTAAGTGCTGACTTCATCAAAGGCTAAGAATTGGCATAAATGGTTCAAAGAGATAAGATATGAAAATAAAAATATGGCTGCCATGTGTAGGTGAAATGCACAGACACATCCCAACATTTAATTTAGAAGAATTGATTTAGAACTTCTCTTGTTTATTTCTCTCAATAAAGATGGAGCATATAATACAAAATGATGTAAATTGACCTAGCATTTGTCAGCTTTAGAGTCCCCCTACCCTTCTCCAGTATTAAGGGTTAAGTTTCAGCTTACACTACTACTGTAGATCAGCTTTTAATCTGTGCCCAGTGCTCTGATTGCTCCTAGTGAGCTGATTTTTCTGTCAAGAACCAGGGTTTGGCTGATCCTATACAACAATCACTGTGACTAGGGAGACTCAAAAAAATTAATACCTGTTTCTGGAAAATAGTTGCTTGCTTACTCAAGAACAGCTGACAGCTGAGATGTGGAAGATTCAACTGCTCCAATTGTGGTTGATTAATATACTTGCTATCTATTTTAAATGATCAAAGATCAGTTTTATAACAAAGCATTAGAGAAATTTTTTCTTGCTGCTGATCTATTAAGGCAGTGCTGGAACACAGCAGTCTGATGAGATAGTGTATACTTTAATGCAAAGCCACGGGAAGCAGTCTGGGAGAATCCTACACAGAGTTGCACAGGTAGGGCATCCCCAGAAGTGCATGTGGTTTTCTTCTCCTGTGAGACCTGTTCTCAGGAAAACATCTGATTCAATTATTCGCATTAAGGACCACAAAGAGGAATATATTTCTCTGGGGCATAGTGTGTTAAAGCTAAGGGTGCTTGTTTTTGCTCAAGAGGCAGCATCTTCAATTAAAATTTATTGACCACCTATTCTGTTTTAGGTCACTGTAGTGGTGCTAGCTTTCAAGTCAACAACTAAAAATTCATTCTTGCTTTTGTAGACTTCATAGTCTAGTTGTCAAAGTTATAACATTCTAATTATGGAATTTTAGGAGCCATCCAGCCAGATGAGGAAAGAATTTATGGTATCAGGTTCTTGAACTCCTTTTCAGGAGGTAACCATTTATTCACGTATGGTAAGGCTCACACTAAAGACAGTTAATCCTCACTAAATGGAAATGTCTGAATGCTTTGTAAAGTTGTCTATGTAAATTGAACAATTTTTATGTAAAATGAAACTGCAAAACTAGTATGTATCTTAAGCGAAACTTTGTGACACATTCACCCTCAACATAAATTAGCAAGCAGATTTGTTTAAGTGTTTATTTTGGTCTCAGGTAGCTAGAGTGTAGCTTATTTTATTAGCAAATGTAGTTTTTTATAATGTTGCCATTCAGTATTGTTTTAATTTCTCAGGTTATTGGTCTGTGAAGTGTAAAGTATTTGGAAACCTTTTTATGCCTTTAAACTCATTACTCTGTTGTGTGCTCATACACACATTGTTTCTGAATCTGGGAAGGCTTTAACTCCAGTTTTACAGAAGTTGGTGAAAAAATAGAGAGGAAAGAATCACTTGAAATGTTTTCTTAGAGAAGGAGAATATCGAGTGTGTGTTTGATCTTTTAATGAGACTTCTTAAGGAAGCTGGGCCTAAAGGTCTCCTGGAGAGGCAGGATGGGAGTGGGGGGCTACCGGCTAATCTCTGCCCTCTGTACCCATTGGCCTCAGCGTTAGAGCCCTGCATTTATATTAGAGTCCTGCTTTCATATTTTTTACTCCTTTAAACTGTCTTAACTATTTTACCCTTTTTAATATGATAGATGTCTTTGATTCCAAGGAATGTTTGATAAAAATGAAGACTGTCAAAAGTACTTGTGTAAGGGATATTCTAATTGGGGAGGTTTGTGTTCTTCAAATAAACCATAGTTTTTGTCCATAACACATCACAGTCTACTTATTAAACTCAGTTTTTTTAATACAACAAAGGAAATAAGGCCATATTGTTTTGAATAGACTTTGAAATTATTCTGGCTTAGCCATTGCTTTGTAAGCAGTATCCACAATTGATCTGACATCTTTTTCTTTGTGGTTTAGAATGAGATATCTTAAGTTGACTCTCCATTTGTAAGGAAAAAACGGGGTGGTGGTATTTTTAAAATAAAGATTTTATTGTGATTTGCCATTTTTGTTTCTATTTTTGATTTTGTTTAAAGTGCCTGGTTGCTGCTTTAACCTTATTTTTCTTTTCTTTTTCAGATGGTTATTGGAGAAACCCTGTCTGTTTACTCTAACCTCTTGCACTCAAATTCCTTTATCAGGAATAACTACATAGCCACTATTTACAAAGCCATTGGAACATTTTTATTTGGTGCAGCTGCTAGTCAGTCCCTGACTGACATTGCCAAGTATTCGATAGGCAGATTGCGGCCTCACTTCTTGGATGTTTGTGACCCAGATTGGTCAAAAATCAACTGCAGTGATGGTTACATTGAAAACTACATATGTCGAGGGAATGCACAGAAAGTGAAGGAGGGCAGGTGCGTGTTAAATGTTTAATGCTTGTTTTATCTTGTGTGTTCTTGGAAACGAATGTTTCAGTGACTGGAAGACGAGTTTAGAGAGAGAAGCTAATATAATCACTGAGAGGTGAGTTGAGTTCATGTGTTTGACCTATTCGCTCCTCTTATTCTTTTTTCCCGTTTTATCCCTATCCTCTGTTTAAGAGCATTTTAATGCAACTCTTTCATCTCCAGTGTATTATAAAGTAAAATGAACCTTGTAGATCATAGTAGTCCAGGCTCAGCAAACCTTTTCTTAAGGTGCCAAAGGGTAAATATTTTAGGCTTTGTGGGCCACATGGTCCTTAGGCAACTATCCAACTCTATTGTTGTAGCATGCAGGGGGGCGGGGTGTTGGGGGCGGGGTTAGCAGCCATAGACAATGAATGGGTGTGGCTATGTTCTAGTAAAACTTCATTTACATAAATAGTGGCTGCTTCAGATATTCTAGTTTGCTGACTTCTGACCTAATCCAATCATATGTGAAGCTCTGCTAGATCTCTTAGTATTCATAGAGTACATTTTTTCGTAAGGTAACTTCGTTCATTTCTTGACAACTCTAAGTCTTCAGGTTGCCTTCTTATAACACCCTTGTTGGGCTACATTCTACATCTAGAGCACCATCAGGCATGAATGAAATAAAATGTTTGGAACTCAGAGTCCAACTTCTTTAATTTATGGATGAGCAAACCAAAGCTCAGTAACATTAAATAAAGCCACTAATTAGTAGCAAAGCCATTTCCTCATCTCAAGTTTCAGAATTGTTAGTGATAACTTTTTTATATAATTGACCTTATATTTTAAGATAGCTATTTCCCTTAGTTATTTATCATTCAGCAAATACTTTCTCTGGGTAAAACATCCTTTGATTGTTCTTTATATATAATTCTTAGATATTTTACTGTTCTTATTGTTAATTTTTGCATTTAGTGGGAATGAAAAAACCTATTTAACTATAAGTATACGTTATACTATGTCTTTAGGATTCAGCAGTGAACAAGATAGCTCTGGTTCCTATCTTCATGGAGCTTAGGAAGACTTACATTAAACAAATGTTGACATTGGAAGAGAACCCCCCTGTTGTGATGCAGCCAAAGATTAGAAGGGCTGTTGAATAGTGAGCTCTGAGGTGATGATATGAGGACTGATATGGGTGTAAAGTCTTAATGAATGAATTAGGGAAAAGTGACTAAAGCAGTAGATGGTTGAGAAATAGATAGTGGAAAATGGTATTGTTGAGTTGAGCTTAGGTGAGCAAGCACTTTTTTAACGGGAGGGAGAATGATTCAGAAATGGCTTTGAGGACTGATGAAGATACCAACACTGGACTCTTAAGGTATGAGATGTGGAGATCTCATTCTCTGCTTTGATAGCATTTCAGGGCCAAGTGGTATACTTGGGAAGACTCTTTAATTTAATGAGTAGGGGATGCAGTTAACCTTCAGTGAAGAGTGTGAAGACATAGAGGAATATAGAGGACTTTAACAATAGAACTGGAGTTCCAGAGTGTATGGTAGAGGAGTTGGGATGGAGGAGATGGACATATGGTTTGGTTGGAGAAAAGGAAGCTTATTTTGATAGAGATTGCTTCTAATCTGTGGATCAATTTGTGAAGGATTCCTTCTTGATATTGATTCCTCCACTCCATGAATATGATGTATCTCTTCATTTATTTAGGTTTTCTTTAGTTTCTCTTAGCCGTATTTTTTAATTTTTAGTGTTCACGTCTTGCTCACATTTTGTTTAATATGTCACTAAGTTTTTAGTGTTTCTTGATGCTGTCGTGAATTTCCAATTGTGTTTAGAAATACATTTTTTTTTCACAATAGGTTTTTATATTGGTCTTGTATCCTGCAATCTTGCTAATTTATTAGTTGGAGTAACTTCTTATAGATTCTTCGAGATTTTCTCTGTACCTATTCAAATTGTCTGTGAATAAACAGTTATGCTTTTCATTTTCTCTTCTGTCTAGCCTTTTATTTCTTTTCTTTGCCCTACCCTATTGGCTAAGATCTCTAATACAATGTCGAAAGAAGTGGTGAGAACAGACATGATTGTCTTCTTCCTGCTCTTAGATAGAAAGCACTCAGTCATTCACCATTAAGTATGTTACCTGTGTGTTTTTTGTAGATGCCCTTTGTTAGATTTTTATCATGAATGTGTGTTGGACTTTGTCAGTTGCTTTTTCTATGGGTATTGCTTTTGGATTTTGTCAGTTGCTATCTCTATGGTCATATTATTTTTATTTTTTATTCTTTTAATACAGTATATCCCATTAATTTTGGAACAGTAAAGCAACTTTTAATTTCTGGTATAAACTCCATGTGGTCATGGTATATTTATTATACTTTTTATATTAACTGGAATTGATCTGCTAATATTTTGTTAAGGATTTTTGTTTCTGTGTTCACTAGCGTTATTTGTCTGTAGTTTTCTTGTACAGTTTTTGTCTAGCTTTGCTATCAGATGTTTGGTATTAAATGTTTGGTAGAATTCACTGGTGAATCCACTTAGACTTGTAGTTTTCTTAGTGGGAATATTTTAAACTATGATTTTATTTTTTAAAATAGATGTAGGATTATTTAGGTTATCTATTTCTTGTAAGAGCTGTGGGTTTTCTCTTTCATCTCTTTTTATTTTTTAGTTGAGGTATAATTGACATATAACATTATATTAGTTTTAGGTGTAACTTCTTTAATTCTTTAATTTCTGTTCCTATGCTTTTTTCTTTTGTATTACGCAAATATTTTTTAATATAACATTCTAAATATTCTACTGACATTTTATCTAAATTTTTTGGTTAATTTTTCTCTAGGAATTACAGTATACATCTTTTAATCATAATTTATATCACGTTAATGACAATTAGCCTTTTGCACTTAGTATAGCTCTGTGCCCCCAACCTCCACACACACTTTGGGCTATTACTGTCATATATACTACATCCATATACATTATTAACCCAGCAAAATAGTGTTGTGATTTTTGCTTTAAACAGTTGTGTTTAAAGAAATTAATAGAAGACATTAAGCAGTTTTCTTTAATGATTAGGATGTAGCGACTCTTCAATGAAGTGTAGTTTAAGGATAGCGGAAAATATAGGTTTTTGTCTATATAGAACTGGAGTTCCAGGGCGCACAGTGGAGAACTTGGGGTTCAAGTTACCATCTTGTGTTATTTCTCTCAGCCTGAAGAAATGTTAGTACGTTTGTGGCTCCACATGTTAAATATGTCATCGCATAGTCTTGTGGTCTCCACTGCAGAGATGGCTGAGAGATCTGATGAGAGATCATCTCTTAATTTTATTCTTGCTCCCCTTAATGCAGTGTATTATTTTCTCTCATACAGCTTTCATCAGTTTTACTGTGATATGTCTAGGTATAGTTCTGTATTTATATTTGTACTATACAAAATTTGTTGAGCTTCCTAATGTTTTTCACAATTTGAATCTTAGCTTAGTACTTTTCTACCAAGTATCATACCTGTGCCTCTAATAATAGACATATCACCCAACAGGAAATAGACAGGAAAACTCTAATATTTTCTCTCAGTCAAGGAATTTAAGAAAGTCACTGTGGTGATAAAGGTTTACCTAAGGTGCAGGTACATAAATTTTAGCTCAAAATTTTCTTATGACAGTGTATCTTATTGATAGATTTTTTTTTCTTACACTAGGCAAAATATGAGATAATATAATTTATTTAAAATGGTACAAAAAGAATTACATTTTCCAGTCCAATGTGTCATACCCTCTCTCTGTTTCTAGTATATCTAAGTTAACATAGGGTATATACTCTGATTGTACTTTTGACTTAAGTACACTTAGATGTTTTTACTTATCACCCTTTAAAATTTCTATTCCAACACTCATGCAATAGTCCACTTAAAGTCCTATGGAAGGGTCAGGAAAACAGCCTCTTCAAAAGCAGTATGAGTATATGGATAACTCAAGTTGTAGAGCTATGTACCTTAAAAATAATTACAGTTTTCAATGACAAGATCTGTTAATAAGCTTTGAGGTTCTGAAGCGAGGAGAGAGGAAAGTCATAGAAATGAAAATTTAAGAAGACTTCGTATCTCCTGAGGAAAAAACATGATTTTCATCAATGTTTCCAGAATGAGTTGGTTGTTGCCAATTTTAGAGCTGTATTTGCATTGCTATTTTGTTGTGGAGCATAATTTGGTTGGATACAAACTTTTCTAATCCTTTTTTTTTTTTTAATTTTACAAGTTAGGATGCCAGGAATGCAGAAACATTTCAGTCTAGACATTATCTATAGTTTATTAGGATTATGGTGTAATTTACTTTTTAAATTTATCTCCATAGCCTGCTCCTTATAAGTTTTTAATTATGAAATTATAATGCTTGACATTGGACAGAAAGAAACATAAGCACCTGAAATGAATCATTTTTGTTGACTACAAATGAGTCAGAGTTACATCTTAGGGTGAAAGTACCCTCCTTCAATTTTGGTTTTTGGTCTTGATTTTTTCCCGTTTATTCTTATTTCCTTTTTCTCTTCCTCCCTCTTTCCTCCTTGCACATGTGCATGCTCTTGTGCTCTGCCTGATATCACTGATGTCACAGGACTTTTACTGGGCTTCATTTGTGGTGGCCATTGAGTCCTAAACATAGAAGTGAGAATTTAATGGACTGTAATAGAATACATATTACTTGTAATATCCTGAGAGCTCCTATTCATTGTTTAAAAATAATACCTGAGAATTTACTATAAATTAAAAGGGGCTATATTTGTAACAGTAGGGCATCCAACTGCCATTGTGTATATCAATGAGAATAGCATTACTTTCAATTTTTGAAAAATATTACCAATGAGCCCAGGTAGTTCAGACGAATAGTTCATTCCCAGTTCAAGTTTCTCTTTAGAGAAATTTAGACCAGTGGTGCTTAAATGCCAGTGGTTCATTAGAATCACCTGGCGGCCTTATTAAAACACAGATTTCTGGGCTTCTTCTCCAGGCGTTGGATTCAGAAGATTTGGGGTGGGGCCTGAGAATTTGTATTTCTAACAAGTTCCCAGATGCTGCTGCTGCTGCTGCTGCTGCTATTGACCTCAGGACCGCATTTTGAGAACCCTTGCTTTATATCGCCTGGATTATGGGAACATGACCTTGCGTGACATTTGCTATCTCAGGATGTGGGAGCTGATATTAACCCTGTTAAATGGGGTGTACTAAGATTGCACACAGCTAGCTGATCTTTTTGTGCTAGTACAGTATAGAAACTTTGGTTCCTTTAAGGATTCACTTTTTTCTTTTTTCTGGCTTTTATTTAAATTACATTTGTTTAGGTATAAACTCAGCGTTTCTCATTAATTACAAGTAGCTAATCTCTGGCTATGTGAATCTGATAGTCAACACAAAGTTATTTCTGTTCGAATTATGGCAGCTTTGTATTGTTTAGATGTTTAACTGCAATATGTTCGCTTGAATATAAGAAATAATCTTTTAAAATTAATTTTTGGCTTATTCTTCCTGTGGTTTAAAATTTTTTTCATTAAAGTATAGTTGCCCTTTTCTCTTTTTTTAATGCAACCCACATGCAGGTAAATAAACCTGAAGTTTGAGGGAGTGCCTCTAATAGTGAAACTATTAGACTGACTGGCTGTGGTACTAAGTACTTGGTAAAACCTGCTTTATACTTTGAGAGGATGGCTTCTTCTATATGGCCTAATACTAGACATTACTGGATAAACCTTTATGCCTCAAAAAGATTACTTTGTTCAGGCTTATCTCTATTTCTTATACAAGTATATATCAGTAAACTAGACAAACTTTCTAGTCTTATCAATGCATATAGAATGAAAGGGGATGATTTTAAAAGATCTTTCACTCAAGGAAAGGACATTAGTTATTTGTGTATTTACAAGGAATGTGATTTCAAGGTTGGCACCTCTTTCTGCCTCCTCTATTCTGAATGTCAGTACTTGACACTTTAGGTTGTAGCTGTGACTGCTTCCTCACCCCTATACCACCATGACTCCTTTGGCCCCACTGTTTCTCACACTAATTTCACTGGAATCACGTGGAGAGTTTGTTTAAAATACAGATTGCTGGACCTCACTCCCAGGGTTTCTGATTCAGTGGATCCAGGGTGGGGCATTTCTAAAACGATCCCAGATTGTGCTATGGCTGCTGATCTGAGAACCATTGCTTCAGCCTATTCCATGAAATTACTAAGTTCAACTAATACCCACTGCTCTTAAGCCCTAGTCAGTGTGGGAGCTACCAGAGTATGCATGTGGCTCTTGTGGTGCTCACTGCAGAGGAGCTAAGACATGGACTATATGGGTGATAAGTAGTACATGCTTAAAAGGTGTAAAGATAAAATACTACATGAAATCAGAGGATGCTAATACTGCTAGTAGAGGCATTTTAGAGGATGAGTACAGTCTGAATGTAGAATCGGGATGGAATATGTCTGTAAAATATGAAAGTTTTTCTTAACTCCCATTTGATATCTTTCCCCAGAGCCACTGTTCACAGTTTGTACATCGTTTTAGTTGTTTTTCGGTATGTTTTTACATTAAATGCAAAACTGTATAGTTTTATGTAGTTTAAATAAATGACATATTTTTAAGTATGTCCTAGAGATAATTTTTTTTTTGTCGTTTCACGTAGTTACTCATTTTAGCTAATTTCTAGCATTCAAAAAGAATAGAGACAGAACCATCTTCTCGGGTCCTTGAGTTGCCAGCAGTGTTGCAGCAGATATCTTTGTGCCTGGAAGTGGAATTACCGGGTTAAAATATATGCTCGTTTTACAGAGAGACAGTTATTGCCCAACCACCCTCTGAAAAGTATGTGCTTATATCAGTGTAGTATGAATGTACCCATTTTTCCCATTCATCCTGTGTGTTTCCTCAAGAATCTTAGACGTGAGATTTTTTTTAGATAATAACCTGATATCTTATTGCTTAAGCATTTAGCACATTATTGGTTGTGAAAATCCTTTCATAATAAAGTTGGACTAATACTTGGGAAATTGTTGATTAAGGGTCATTGCTCCCATGTGCCTTTGTATGGGACATGTTTTAACCTTTGAACAGGATCAGTCCATGTTTAAAGGTTATCACAGAAGAGAAATTTATTACGTCCTTCAAGTTAATTTGCTGTTATATAAAATTTATAAGTCAGGAAATAATATTTGGAGAAAATGCCTCATGTTGCAATTTGACTTCCTTTTATTTGAACTTCAGAGTATAGAAAGGACAAATTAGTATTCTCTTAAAATGGTTATTTATACATTGCATTTGTTTTTTCACAGATTGTCTACGTTCTTGTTTATAAATTTGCTTCACACATGCTACCATGTATAAGCAGTGCAGTTTTTCCAGTGGCTGTGCCCCGCCCTGAGATGGCAGGATGACACTGCTGCTGAGTTTGCCTGCCATTCACAGGAGTGGAATCATGGCCCAGTGGGAAAGAGCTGGGAAGACTCAGATTTGAGCAAGTTCCTGAACCTCTAGGAGGTTGTTTCTCTATATGTAAAATAAGGCTGACAACCCCCCTGCTGTGGGTGTAACTGTTTTATGCCTTTTAATTCTGGGGAGTAGAGAAGAAGCAAGGAAAAAAGTCCGGTGGTAAAGAAAAAGTGAGATGATTAGGTTAATTGTGATTTAACCTCTTCATGAGGCCCCAAGTACTTAGTAAATTCCATTTTAAACTTAAATGCTTTATGTGAGTTGTTTGCTTCTGATAAATGATAAAGGCTAGATTTGGTTGTCTTTGCAGTTTATAAGGCTGAACATTGATGTGAGTGCTGCATAATTTGTAACTGGGAAGTCACAGTCATTGTGGCAGGGGGTAGATGGCTGTGAATGCTCTTAAGACTGATATTGGGGTTCAGGCCAAGTTTAATGAGCTCTCCCAGGAAAAGCAATGCCCTGGCTGATAAATGTAAAGGGTGGGGGGATAACCTTAAAATTGCAATTAGGAATGAAATCCCATTCACAGTAAGTTACAGTCATGACCACTCTGCTTGCTCATTGTTAATATACCATAGCCCAGCATTAGTGAAAACAGCTGCATTTTAGAATATAATTTTATCTCTAAATTTTCTTTCTGAAAAGACTTTCCTAAGCATTGATAGTAAGCTGGCTTAAATTTTTATCTACCTTTATTAGAAGGGCTATACGAAAATGAGATGGTAGTCTAAGGATTGGTTAAAATGTAATAAGAGGTCAGTGTTCTTAGGCCACGGACAAAATTTTAAACGTTTCAGTTGAGGTCACTATGATGCAGAAAACACTCTGCATTTCGACTAGTCTTTGGGTTTTTATTAAATTACCCATTGCAGTTTTTTGTTCATTTGTGAATTATGGACACAATAAGATGCTCTTAAGAGCTATGTTGCCTAGAGACTCCAGGAAAGAGTTAGTTTTGTAGGAAATACAAAAATAATTTGAATTGATATTTCGGTGTTTTTTTTTTCTGTTTTCTTTTTAATAGAAATAAAAGTCCATAACCATGATCTCTTTAATAACTTACTTTGGGTGAAGACTTAGAGACTGAGGTTGGACAGAGTTCTCCCTTTATGTTTTATATTCTTGTCAAGGTCAGAGCCAGACTTCTTTGGCTGATTCTATACCGAATAAAATGTTTATGTATTCAGAATAAAAACCTGAAACCATTTTGTTTGCAACTAATCACTCTGTGACTGAATCAGAGCTGTTCAAACCTATCACGAGTCTGGAATTTATGATTTTGTGGCACAGCATAAGGTGAATACTCTGATCATGAAGTCTTGGTGAAACTTTTTAACTTGCTTGGCTTTGAGAATATTTTTGCGATCATGGTCACGATGGCTTAATGGGATTTGACAGTCCTTGAAATTGACTTTTATTTAACTCGTAGACTCTTCAATATAACTCACTGAAACTAACCATAAAATGAACAAAACTCTTCTCTAATTATCTGATTTAAAATAAGGATTCGTATTGATCTTTTTCTATAGCCAAATAGTTGGCAAGGGTAAAAGTAATTTTTGTTTTACATAGATTAAAACCAATATAAGTATCTGGTTTAATTAGTAATTCCTAACTGGCACAGGAAGTTAGAATATTCTTTCTTAGCAATGTATCTGATTCTAAAAAAGACTATCATAATTCTTGGTAGAATTATCATCACTAAATGTTTAAGAACTTTCCACTCTCTCACCTACTCTCAAGTTGCCAAACTTAAACACATGACTTTCTTATGTGTGTTCTAGCAGTCTTTTTTTCCTCTCTGAATCCAGGGGACCAAATTGAACCAAGCAGGGCATAATAAGTAAAATATTTAAGAGCCTGTCCCTTTTTGTCTTGTTTTTATTCATATGTAGGAAAAGCAGTCAGAAGCATGCTAATTATTTGCATGATGCATCTTTCACAGGGAGTACTTCTACTGTATCAAATGTACTTGCCTTTTCTGCATCAGTAGATAATAGTATGTAAGCAGAACTTTCGATTATGAACGTTAACTTTTTCTAATTCCAAAGTGCCATAAAGTTTTGCAAGCATTCCCTCATTTTTAGGTGGGAGGGTGATACTCAGATGTTTACAGACTATAATATTGAAAGAGAAGATTCATGTGGTATAGAAATGTCAGTGTACAGTTTAAAAATAAATGTCAAATAAATGCACGTAATCTGGTGGGAAATCTAAGGCAAGATGTGTGCCCATTTAAAATGCTAAAATATAGGTCTTAAATTTTTTTATTTTTTAAAAAGTAAACTTCTGAATGTTCCAAAGAGGTGTTACTATTACTAAGGGGCAAACCCTGCAAGTGGAAAATAAACTTTAAATCATGGTCACATAAGTTTACATGTAATAAAGTCAGGCCATTTATGCCAGTTATGGCTTGTCAAGCATTACTTTAGAAATGCCTGGCAAGTTTGCGCTCAGACTCATTACTCATCCTGAAAGTTTAAATAAAATGACACTGTATTAAGAAATTGGACCTCAGACTGCCCACTCTCCCCCTGCAAATATGCTTTAATGTTCCTGTCCTGTCACCCTACACTATCCTCCTAATTTCTAAAGGGGAGGGAAGGGAGCTGTGTCTCCTGTAGGAGAGAACATTAATGTTTTTCTTTTTTCTCTTTTAGATTATCCTTTTATTCAGGCCACTCGTCATTCTCCATGTACTGCATGCTGTTCGTAGCAGTAAGTACTTTGTGTATATTGGTGGTGGGTTATGTACTGTGTGCAAGTCATGTGTTCAGCCTCCGTGTCCTCTCCTGTGTGGCCACCTCCGACATTCTCATCAGCTTAACATCTCAGTTAAGCTGCGGTTAAGTTCACAAGAGAATGTATGTCTGTGCTTCTGCCCAAGGCCAGTTACAATTGTTTGAAAGTATTTTTGTCCTTCATTTAGCAGTAGCAAACAGGCACATTGTATAGCAAGGTGCAAATTGGGGACCTGCATGATAATAGGGAGTCTTTACTTTGGAAGTAGGTTTTTTTTCTGACAGTGGTAGAAACCTATACAGATAATTACCAAGTCTGCACTCCTGGTGCTAAGAATGAATTGATGTGTGCCCTTATTCTGGGACATATTTTCTGAAAGTTTTCTGGAACACAGAAACTGTAATCAATCACAGCAGGTCACTATCTGAAATATCAGGCCAAGGCGACTGCTGCTGCCTAATAACCTGAGCCTAACTGGGAGCCCTAGTCTCATCTGTTCAGTGTGGGCTTTGCTTCTTCATCCTGGGGGGCTGCTGGGGTGAGGAGCTGTTTCGATTATTGGAAGTCAAGGAAACTTCTGGGCGAGCTAGGTACTGCTTCAAGAGCTTGTCATCTATACAATTTCTAGGTCCATTTCTACTTGCTCACCCGTAGTGCATGGCAGTTTGTACTTCCATTATACAAAGTCAACAGTCAAGAGTTAGAAAAGATTTGCACCCAAAATTTGCATATCAAATTGAGATGAATGTGTATAAAGAGTAACTAATAGAAGACCAGGCTTTAGGGCTCATACAAGATCTTTAAAGATCAACTTAAATGACTTTTTAAATAAAGTCTTTTCTTTGTGTGGGTGTCCCTCTCTGTATAAAATTATCAAAATTGGGTGTTATTCAGGCTCACCGACTTTTTGATTGATTACTTGATCGAAACAGTTATTTTGAAGGTCAGGTGATTCCGATCCCTGGAAATTAAATGGTGGCTGACACATAACTTTTAGCCATTGTTTTTAATTTTAAAGAATATTTTCAGTTGTATCATATAGCATGTAATTTTCTGCTCTTCTTTGACTCTTCTCAAAACATCTGTATGTAGAGTCAAATAGAAACTTTTACTGAGGGCTGTTTTGTGAAATATGAAATTAATGTATGGACAGAATTAACGTATAGAGGGCCTCAATGACAGGCCTACTCTTTGGGCACTTAGGAGCACAGGAGGCAAGTTAGGATATAAGCATAGGGAAAATTACCTCAACTCTGGTTTGGAAATTGAGTCTGTATGATCCATTTAGACGTAAACTTATAATGAAAATAAAAGTTCAGATAAATAGGTTTGTCATAGACCAATGCCCTTGTGGGGAAGCAGGCCAGAACTGTGCACTGCATTTCACTGACTTTAAGCAGTGGAAGTATTTACCTGATGTGTGTCTAGGCCCCAGCTTTTATTCAGCCCCTGAACACACTGATGTCTCCTTGCTTTCCAGCTTTCACATTTATATACACTTCACCTCCACCCCCAGATTTCTTAGGCCATGACTCATCTTGTTTCTCTAGGCATTTTGGCATCATGGTCAGTCCCAGATTTGGGTGGAGATGTATAGTCATTTGAATTCTGAGGACAGTGTTTGATAGCTAAAACTTTCCTGTCGAGAATTCCTGACACCCAGAAATTAACTTCTAGTTAAAAATGTCTCATAAAGAAAATACCATGATCATTGTTCTCCTCTAGCAGGCAGCCCAGCCCTGCACACTTTACACAATGCTAGTAGTCAACATCCATGAAAACCACATAGGCTGGTGGGAGCACAGGGCAGGGCTTCCTTGCACATGGCCAATTTATGTGCTTAGTGAAGCCCCTTGAACTTGGCTGAATGCCAAGATCCCAACTTTATTTGATCAGGAAAAGAGCCATGGTATGAGACTATCCTTTTTTCAATACAGTGAAGAACATACTAAAACATTTTTCCCAGCACCGTCCTATTGAGGCTGAAACCTCAGATTGTTTATACCACTGCTATGAAATTCCTATGTTCATTACTACAGTGGGGATCCAGGTACCTCTCTGTCTGTGCCTCGGCTTCACTCCCCTCCCTGCCACAAAATGCCTTGTGTCCAGGCCTTGCTCCCTCCTCTGTGTTGGGACGGTGCTGTCCACTTATCTCAATCTTACTCAGGCTCTTTGACACCACCTGCTTTCTGCAAGATTTCTATGTCTCTCATCTGGTATTACCATATACTACCTAGCACTGTACCTAGCACTGTTTATTTCATGAAAGTGTTTCCAAAAGTGTGGATTAATGCTGAACATTGGGCAAATGAACAACTCATGGCCCATAAACTACATGAGTCCAGCGTAATTTTAAGGTGGGATTTGAGATCTTAATTTAGGAACTGTGAATCCTAAGGATGGTGATATTAAAGCCTAGAGAAGACTAAGCTGAGGCCAGCCTTACAGTGCTCTCCTGGCCAGATGTTTTTAAAAAAATAACCCTTTTAAAATGTGAAAACTGTTTTTAGCTTACAGGCTGACTCCCTGAATCTAGTTTAAATGGAAAAAAAATCTCTGAAGAATGGAGTATTAATAATTTCTGTGAGACCCTAACATTTTGCAGTTGTGTTACAAGGTCAGTCAAGGAAAGGCAAAATAAAAACAAACCAGCTTCAAACAATACCTTGTTTACAATCAGATTTTAAAGTTGAGACAATACAATTAGATCTTTTAATGTTAAATGTGTTTCAGAAATTTTAGGTAAAAATGGCTATACCCTCCCTTT
The DNA here is from genome assembly GCF_000151845.1 of Pteropus vampyrus. Lineage (NCBI taxonomy): Eukaryota > Metazoa > Chordata > Mammalia > Chiroptera > Pteropodidae > Pteropus > Pteropus vampyrus. Next base: position 1,513,018 of record NW_011889178.1, on the reverse strand, counting down.
GGTGAAAGTGAAATAATGAAAGAATGCTTAAGTAGTGTCATAGGCATTGAATTTCCTTATTTAAAAAAATTATTTTTTACACAAAAGGAAAAATGTGTACACCTTCTAATTTTTTTTCCAATGTGGCCCTGTGCAATGAAAAGTCCTGTTTGACGAAGTATTCTTTGGGCTACCCATAAAACTATCATGAGGCGCTTCATAAAGAGATCCAGTGTCAGATTCTCTTTGGATTATGAAGAAGGCTTCTCTGCACTTGTCAGAGAAATATTTGCTGCCTGCATGGTGGAGCTTCTTCCTACCACCTCTGTGGTCTTGAGTTATTTTGAGCAAATTGACTCCTGTCCTCATGGCCTTAAGAAATAAGAAATTGCCTTTATGAAGTCCTAGTAATAGCCTAGCCAAGCATCTTGTATTTATAAAGCTTTCTCTATATCCTACATAGTAGTTTTATTTCCGTTCCATTTCTCTTTGCTAAGAGACTGGACACTTGATTCTGCACTGAGCAGCAATTGATTCTTTCCTGACCAGAAGCCCTCCCTGGGAGAGCAGCTCAGGAGACTCACCTTTGCTCAGTTTGTTCTTCCTAGAGGCAAAAACTAGAGCTGGAACCTTTCTTTTCATAAGGGCCAGTAGTGATGCCTGGTTTCAGTGAGCGGGGCGGGCGGGGGGCTGGGTATTCCTGGAGTATATCTACGGATTCCTAAGAGTTAATTCTTCTCAAACTAGTTTCTGCTTTCTAAAACTGAGCTATGCCCAATCAGTGGTTGTATTTGATTTGCTATGAGTTCTTGTTTTGACACACTGGCTGGTCACGTTCAAAGACAGTTCTCCTTCTCGAGAGACGGCAAGGAATAGACAGGCCTCACTGTGATTTCCTTTGGAGGCTCTGAGGTTGACTCCCTCCCTTTATCACGTCCTGTGGTATTTGTCTATCCTGCACCTTTTAATAGATGAAAATGGTGAGGAGTTGTGTAAAGGTTCATGAAATATATGACGTTATGTTTTTCCTATAAACTCTTCTTCAACCGCACTTTGTGTTTCCTGGAAACTCACAAGCCTATTGCCTTTCCCTGTTTTAGCAGGGATGATACTAGTAGCAGGCTCAGGTGTTCTTTTTATAAACATTAACTATTCTCTTAAATATTTCGGGACAGTGTTCAAATTCGTGGACAGGGATAGACAGAAGGAGCAAGCAAAGCTCTTCTGGTCTGGGCAGCTAATGGGATTCGCCCTCATCCATTCCCTCTAATGCTGGACTAACCCTTGTGTTAATTCTCTTTGCCTCACCTCTTAAAAAGAGTTACCACTGCAGCTCCCCCTCGGCATGTCTCTGGATTAGGCCCTCTTTACTTCAGTCTACTGTGGCTGACTTTTGTGGATTGCCCTAATTACAAAACCCTTTGCCATGCCTGGAGTCCTGCCAGCTGCACGTTTTCATCTCTGTTCTTTGCTGTCCTGCATCTGGGCTTCATGATGCCTGTAGCATCACAGTGTGATGGATTTTGCTTTGGGACCACCTCAGTGAAGAGCTGCATTTTAATGCTTCTGTTCTCCCTATTCTGCTTATTTCAAGTTGTGAATTTTCTACTTTGGAGCTTCCTTCACCAGAAAGTTGGATGTTAAGATTGTGATGGATCCAGAGGCTAGAATCTCTCATCAAGCAGCATTCCACCCCACCCCACCCCACCCCACCCCCATGGGGACTGAATTATCCATTGTACAAGTCAATTAGCTAGGCCAAATTGAAGCAAGTTCAGAGAAGAAATCTTAGAACGGGCTTGAGGCATGAGATGGATCGAGAAGCTCTTTGGCTTGGCGGGCTCATGCCTTTGTACTATTTGTAGAAAAAAGTGATAGAAGCAAATCCCATGCCCAATGCCACTGCTCTCTTATAATGGTGCCTTCAGTGGAAATTCAGTGTATTTACTCTGTTGGGATTTTATTTTTCTAAGTTTTTCTCACCTTGGAACCCAGGTGTTTTCCTTTTCATTCAAAACTTACCATTTTTTAAGTAAAACTACATCATTTGGGTCACAGAAATCCAAATTAAAAACAAAATGGAATTTTGGTTAAACACAGAGAAGGGTGTTAACAAAACTCCTAGATAAGATGGTTTATAGTAAAGAGACACATTGGTTAGAACTAGCACACACTAGAAACTGAACTTCGATTCTCCATGTGTCTCATTGGGCACCTGCATTTTCACTGTGGCTGCCACTCTGCTCCATTTTTTTCTCTCTACTAAATGGCTTGCTCTCCTTGCCGAGCCATAGTTTTTGCCACCTCTTTAACTTTTGTCTGCAAGTAGCCTATCATGTATCCATTACGTGCCCTTTCTGAAAATAGAGAATTTCTCCATACTTTCAGTATAATTCCAGAACCCAGCCCAGCAGATCTCTGGGTCAGGTCTGTCATAAGTCATTTAGTCAGTGCCATCCCAGAAGAGAAGGCAAGGTTGTGTGGTCCAAATAGGGCTATGCCTTCAATTTTGTCTGGGGGCGGGCAATTTCCTCCAAAAGGGGAATTTGTGTTGGTACTTCCAGTGAGCCTGTTTGGCACTATACACAATACTGGATATGGAATTCTTTAAGTTCTTAAGACATAAGCAACCAAATGCCTTATTTCGAATGAGTTTAGTGCATGTATGATTAGCATATGCATGTTTGAGGAAGAGGGAAGAGTGGCATGTAAAAAGGCAGGGACCTATAAAGCCTTTTTGTTATCAGCTCTGACATTAAAGCATGAGCTCTGTCCCTGTATCTGGTTCTAACAGAACAGTGCTGCAAAGCTTTAAACAATTTTTCTGAGGCAATTAGGGACATATACTCTCAACAGACTTCTTTTTAAAGAAAACATATACTTTCCTCTCCCCTCTCAAAGGACAAGGAATAGAATTTAAAAAGTTATAAATCCACAAAAATCAAAGAATGGAAAGAGACAATAGGTGAAAGGTAAGGTTTTTGGAAAGCAGTTAAATGAACAGTAGAGGAAGCCAAAGCTCTAGTGCCTCCAGAGTGTGAGAGCTTGAAAGACAGATCTGCACTGCAGAACCTGAGAAGGGCTTAGAAGTGGAACCACTAGAAACAATGTTGTGTGTGTGCTTTACTGAAGCTGCTTTTTGTAGGAAAGACTTTGAGGTGGCAATATGGGAAGGGAGTTGTAGTGCTACACTGAGTACCCTGCAACCAGGGAGACAGAGCAGACAAATAGGCAGTACATTCAATTACACAACCTCATCCAGGGCTGAGAATTGTTCTGTGACAACAGCCAGCACACAAGCCATGACCATTAGCCATCAGACGAACAGAGCCTGGAGCAGAGGGTAAAGTTAGGTGTATAACCGCAACTGGAGAATCCTAGAACCCTCTCAAGGTGAAATAATCTCTGGGTCTATGCAGATAGGGGAACATCTATGCTTGGGTAGATGTGTAAGGAGAAACTAGCTATTTAGAGGGGTACAGGTTTCACCTAAAGTCTATTGGAGCTTATTCGATTGCTGTTCCATAAGTGAATGTTAATTCTTTCTCTTCACTGGAATGTTGAAAAAAAATTGGGCAAAATATTTAACATAGAGTCAAAGCCAGGGTTCTTTGGAAGGAAAATATAGTTAGAGGGATTTTAGAATCCTAAGTGAGGAAGGACATTGAAAGTCTCTGAGTTTCCTTTAGGTTAGAAGTACAAAATAGGACTGACTAGCTTAAGTCCATTTTAGTTTTTTTTGCTGTCTAGCAGAGATGGGTACAGTTCTCCCTAAGATGACTGCATTTATATAAGTATTTGTAATTACTAGGTATATATTTTCATAGTCTGAAAAACACATGCCTTTATTGTATCAAGAGGCAGCTTAAATATCCAGAATAGGGACACCTGAACTTCTTGACAAAAATATTCAAAACTTGGCTTTAGCCCCAAAGAACTGTCCTCCTTAAAATAAAATGTTTCCAACTGAGGTAGAACTAATGAGGTGATCTTACTGGCATGGTTATGTTACCTAATTGGCTTCAGCTGCCAGATGCCAGCTTTGCTTCAACTAGAATCAACTTATCTTTCCAACTCCAGAATCTTGAGACATGTTTTTATTGTTTACTTTTTTATAGCTTCAACAAACAAAAAAGGGAGGAAGGGGCTCCGCAGCACTTAAACCAGCTGGAGTCCAACTCTAGTTAAAAATGGTATTCTCTTTTAGAAATAGATATTTATATTATAAAGTACTTGATAAAATTAGACAACCTCTGGGTCTTTTCTAGCTGCTGAGAACTGAACACCCACAGCAGTACTCAAAGAACTGGAAATGGATTTGTGCATCTAAATAGGCAGTGTCAATGGGCACAGCCACATACATTGTTTTCTGAGGACTACATTAAGTATGAGTCAAATTATTGAACAGAATTTTAAAAATGAACATGAAAAAGTATATTCTTATTGGAAGAAGTTAAGCAAAAAAAGAAATATATTTTTAAATGAGACCAGATTTGCTAAAAGGAGTTCCTAGGAACTATCCAAATTCCTTCTACATCATAACCTTTAGGGATGTACCCAAAGTCAGGGCAGGCTGACACGAAAGAAGGGCAGTTCTCAGGTCTGATTAGTATAAAAGTTATAGAATTTAGAAATGTACAAGTGCTATTGAAAGAATAGACTTTTGTAGGGTAAAGACTAAACCTGTTTAATTTATTTAGGCAGATTATTTTAGTTACTTATAATTAGTCTTAGTTGCCCTGTTAAATATTTGAGACCAGCAGGGCTCTAACACATGTAAATTGTTTGAGTACATTAAGTAATTAGTCCCTGGATAGGCTGGGCAGGAAACAAAGTAGCCTGGCCCAAGGTAAGTAAGGGCAGCCTGTGTTCAAATGCTAGCAGTTTATCCCAAGACAGGGAATTAATGACACTTGCCTTTGAGAATTATAACACAGATTACAAGGGGAGGAGCTGTCCATGAAATCCTAAACAAGCTAACCCTGGCCTTGTTTAAAATTTGAAAGGTGGTTTAGTTGGATAGGTAAATTCTTCTAAACAGAAGTTATTGGGGGCAATAGTTTTGTTTTGTTTTGCTTAAAAGGATTAACTTTTAGGTACTTGAGTATAAGAATGCTTGCCTAAAGCCCTATTCCACATATAATAAATCTTGATTTTTTTCTTATCTTTTCTATAAGCTTTATCTTCAAGCCAGAATGAAGGGAGACTGGGCAAGACTCTTACGGCCCACACTGCAGTTTGGTCTTGTTGCTGTATCTATCTACGTGGGCCTTTCTAGAGTTTCTGATTACAAACATCATTGGAGTGATGTGCTGACTGGACTCATTCAAGGAGCTCTGGTTGCAATACTAGTTGTAAGTATACAGGGTTGCAGCCTACATCTTGATACTGATAAACATCTGGATAAATAAGTAGAAAAAATGTACTAGCGATAAAACTGCAAAGGCAGAGAATGTGGTACAGTAATCCAGCACTATGTAAGAACTCCAGTGTTGTTAAAAGTCATGTAAGATAGACAGCAGACAAAAACTAGGTTATTCTTTATAATTATAAAAGTTACAAAATCTTACTATGTATTTTTATTGTAAAAGGTTCTAACTATAAAGTTTTCTTTTTGATAAATCGAAAAAAACTAGTTTACATGAAGAATAATTCTTTAAGTGCTGGCATAGTGAAGCTATTTGCCCAAGACATGATAAAGCAACTATCAATTTGGAAAAAATTCCTGTTAAGCCACTAAATTTTTGTACCCTTAATCTGTAATTTGTACCCTGTAATATATATCCTGTTGTTTATATTTTTGCAAACTGCTTATTGCAACTTTGTGGTTTTTAAACTTATAACCTGTTCTATACATGCAGGCTGTGTATGTATCAGATTTCTTCAAGGAGAGAAATTCTTTTAAAGAAAGAAAAGAGGAGGATTCTCATACAACTCTGCATGAAACACCAACAGCGGGGAATCACTATCGGAACAATCACCAACCTTGAAAGTGACAGAACGCCCAGATGAAGCTGGCCTGCTTTCTAAAGGAAAATGATTGCAACCTGAAGGCAAGAGTATGTGTTGTTCTTGCCGGTGTACAAGCCTTTAAGGGACTGCTGCTGCTATACCTTGGACGCCCACTTTACATGTGTGTATATAGTTTAACACAACACTTAATCTAATAGCTCTAAATTCATAAAAAAATTCAAGCCTTTCACTAAAACAATGCCCCACCTGTACATTTTTTATTAAAAAAATGTAATGCTTATGTACAAATGTGTTATGTAATATGCTTCCTTCGAATGCTTGATTTAAATATAATACATATTAAAATGTTTGAGGACAACTGTTGTGAGATGGGAGAACCAAATCAATACTATAAGCATTTGTAGTCAACTGCAATCAGACAGGTGGTGAACAATTTAAAATCCCACATTCCTTTGGCTGACTATAAGTAAAGGCTGGCAGCGAACACAATATCTCTCTTGATTTTGGTGATTCCTAAGAGAAAAGAAAATATGGTTTAAACTTTCAAGACCACAAAGAATGTAATTCCCCTCTGCTGGGGGTTGTAAAGACAAACATAACAATGCTGATTAAACTAGTGAGAGAACAACTTGGAAAATAAAAAACACCTTGCTGGTCTGAAAGATCTACCTAAAAGAGGTCACAGCCATCTCTGAGAGGTGGAAAACTTAGAAAATAGACCCCTGCTCTTATGACTTGACTCTAAAGTACTTCGGTGTGTGTGTGAGGGAGCAGTATTTACAACTATTCAAAAAAACTTATCTGGGGAAGGACAAAGCTGTTAAAAGAAGCTGACTGACCCAAAAGCGTGAATTTTCAACCTGAAAACACATTTTCAGTTACCATGTGAAATTTTTTCTGAACTAAGAACCATAAATTTTTATTTAAAAAGTTTATGTAATTAGACTTATACCCTGAGTGATTAAATAGCCCTGCTTCTATCAATAATAGAAACATAAGCCAGTTTTTGCAAAGTTTTTCTTTAGGACACTCAGCAGAAATCACTAGGGTTGACTGTGAGCAACTAACTAAAAGCAACAATGTGGTTGCTGTTAATCTCATGTTTTAACTCAGCCCTTTATATAAGCCAGCATTCAGATGGTGTGAAACTATATACAAGCATTTATTACCCCTGACCCCTACCACCTTGGTCTAGCTATCCTTTCTTGATCTGGTCTTCCTGCTTCCATCTTGTGACTCTACAGACTTGCTTATAATGCTACAGCAAAAACTGCCTTGTAAAACCCAAGTGAGAGCACACCATTCCTGTGATCAAAGCCTCCAGACATTTCAGAGGAAAAAGCTGAGGGCTGGGGGCTACATGATTATTTTTCTCTCTCCAACCCCTACTATTCTTCTCATTGCTCACTCTGCTCCAACACAATGGCCTCTTGCTGTTGCTCAAATATATCAAGCCTAAATAAAGGGCCTAAATGCCACCTTCTGAGGGGAACTCCTAGACCATTCCATCCATCCCCCAATTCCCTACTGTCCTTTTTTCTGAAGACTTATTACCACCTATTGTAATTGTTGAAATAAAGGCAGGGATTTGTGTCTTTTTGTCCACTGCTGTATCCCCCTAGTGCTTAAAACAATGCCTGGCACATAATGCACAATAAATATCTGTAAATATATATAAAAATCTTTTTCCCACTCTAAAATTTTATTTAAACATTACTAGATGGCCCTTCTTGGCAATCCAGTAAAGAACATCTGAAAACATCCTCCTAGGTTGTGGTCAAGAGCTCAAGTCTCAGAAGATTTGCCTAAATTATTAAACAAACAAACAAACAAACAAAAAACAAAACAAAAAAAATTGAACGGGTACTTACCTTCTGCAAATTTATTTTCCAGCTCAGTGTTTCCAATGGCTTTTGCTGCTTGACACATTTGTCGAAGCAATTCTTCCAGGCGCCTCATACATCGAATTATGCTGCCTGGACAGAAAAGGAAACAAAATCACTTGTAAAATGGAAATAATCAGGAATAGAACTTTTGTTAAAAGGCAAGGGTGGAGAACATGGGATGATTAACTAATAGCACTTTTAGAGACTTCCCATGTAGTAAATCAGTTAGCAAACTTGACTGGCTGCCTGCTACGCACTAGGAAGAATGCAAAGATGAAAAGTTAATTCTCATTCTTGACTAATGGTAGAGAGAGTCATGGCTTTATTATCATGGGTTGGCACTTGTTCTCTTACAGAGGTAAGTAAAAAGAACAGAGAAGAGAGCAACTCTGGGTGAGGGATGGCAATATAACCTGGGTCTGTAAGAATGAGAAGGCCTGTCAGGCAGAGACAAAAGAAAATCACTGAGGCAATGCAGAAAAGCCTGACAAAACTGCAGCTGATATTCAAGGACCTTGAGGAGTCTGGCCTATTAAGGCCCCTGGATACCATCCTGTGAAGAGAATGCAACGAGATTTTTAAGTAGGGGAGTAACAGGATCAGATTTGTCATTTGAAAGGTGCAATTATTCATTCTTTTTGACTTTACTAGTAGACTCTTTCATCAGTGCTTTCTTCACACAGTGTGTCCTCAAGGAAGCACAAAGGAGATAAGCCTCTTCACATCGGACTTGACTCCCCTTGTGAGACAAGTGTTTGTATCAAAACTGAAAATGTAAACATAGTTTCACTTCTGTCAGACTTCAGCAAGAAGGGGCCTGGGATCCTTTAACTGCTACCCACTTAAGTTTAAAACTTTTAAAAAGGACTTTATTTTTAACATCTGAAAATACATTAGGAATATCAGTTCTGATAAGGCAAGTTGTGAACTCACACTTTAACTAGGTCCTTATTAACTCCTTGCAACGCTGGAATAATACTTTAACATTTATCAAATTCTTTTTCAATTACAGTTGACATTCAATCTTATTTTACATTAGTTTCAGGTGTATAGCACAGTGGTTAAACAATTATATAACTTATGAAGTCATCACCCCAGTAAGCCTAGCACCCACCTGGTACTATATAGTTATTACAATATTATTGACCATATTCCCTATGCTGTACTTTACATCCCCGAGACTCTTTTGTAACTTCCAATTTGTACTTCTTAATCCTGTCACCTTTTTCATCCAGCCCCCCCGCAACCCCTTCCCATCTAGTAACCATCAGTCTGTTTTCTGTATGAGTTCGTTTCTATTTTTTTGTTATTTTGTTCTTTAGATTCCAGATATAAGTGAGATCATATAGTATTTGTCGCTCTCTGACTTATTGCACTTAGTATGATACCCTCTAGGGTCCATCTATGTTGTTGCAAATGGTTAAGATTTCATTTTTTTTATGGCTGCATAAAATACCGCATTGTATATATGTATCACATCTTTATCCAATTGTCTATTGATGGGAATTTAGGTTGCTTCCTTATGTTGGCTATATATTGTAAGCAGTGCTGCAGTGAACATAGGGGTGCATATATCTTTTCGAATTAGTGTTTCAGATTTCTTCGGATAAGTACCCAGAAGTGGATATCAAGTTCTTGTAATACACTCAGTGCACAGTGTTGACAGTTCCTTTTTACCTTTTAATGCTCTCCACACTGTTTCAATGTGCTTGAAGGGGAAAATCAGCAGAGAGGTACACTCATAAAGCAGAATGGAATCTGAGTTTAGACAAAGACAAACACAAACACTCAAGCCATTTACTTAACAGAGTCAGCACAATCCAGTAGGAATTGCCCAGGCACAAGAATACTTTCCCTGTGGGACAATCACAGGAGCCCAAGAAAATACTGCAAAGGGGCCTGGACCAGTAAGGACTACTTGCCTGGTTTCTGAACCTGCCTATGGGCCAGAGCAATGAGAATACAAAGATGCTATTTTGGGTACTGGGACATTTATGAATGAGACTGGTCATACAGAAGAACACCACCAGCACTAGGTCACCTTACTAGAAGGACAATACCATGTCCTACATATAGGATGTTCACCTACTTTAGACTTGGAGCTAAGGCACCAGGAGTTAGAGAAAAGGAGACTAGATGGAGATCTGAGCTCTACTCCACATTTTGTCGCTAGGTGATTAGCTCTGCAATTAGGCCCTTATTTACTCCACTCTTATTAATTTTTCTGGTTTGTAAGATAAATAATAAATACAATTTAAACAGGGCTTGCTCTACCTCTGGTCTCACTTGAGATAAGAGATGCACAAATTCTTTGACAAGAGCAAAGTTGTAAAGAAATGTAAGATCATATAGCCCTTGAGCCAAAATATCTGAAGTCCATAGCTTCTTTTGTCCTTCCTCTTCTTCCATTAAAAGGTTCATGGAGTTCTTGGAGAAAAACTCCAGCCCTCAATTACAGAATATTTCCACTACACAATTCTACCAGTTATTTAGCTCCTAGCAGAGAAGTTTCTTAGATGACAATCAGTAGCAATAATGGCAGCAGAACAGAGAGATGAATTACATAAAATCCAACCAAACACTAGGGTCAAGAGTGATACTACACTCTCACATATACACACATCTTACTATAACTTTGAGGGCATTCTTGTATTATAGACAAGAAAACGTTTATAATGACATTTAAGCATCATGAAAAGGTGAAATTAGGCTGAATAAAAAGGGCCAACATTTTCTGAGCACGTATTTTGTGGCTGGTCTGTAATCTTTATTTTATGTGAATTCTCTCATTTGACTCCATGAGACAAATACTGTTACCTTTATTTTACAAAGAAGAAAAAGGAAAATCTCAGAGAAGTTACCTATGTAACTTGACCAAGGGTAGAGACAGGAGTAAACGGAGTCAGGATTTGAATCCACACAGTAATATCTATAGCCCAAGATTTAACTATATTATATTACAGTGCCTCACAGGAATTATGTATATTTTCTAAATTTTCTATAATATGTGGATTATTTCAATTTATAATTAAATTCAGTTTGTATATTTAAAATAATTAAGAAAAAAGTGTTATTATAAGTTTTTTTGGCCTTAACTCTAAGCTCTTCACTGCTGTAATACCAAAGAAGTTACATTAATGGGTTTCAAGAGGTAGGAAGCAATAAAAACTGGCAAGCAGGATCCAGTCAGATAAAGGGTCTGTTTTCTGAATCTGGCAATCAGATAGTCACTGGTGACTTGTGGTAATGTCACTGAAAGAGGCAACCAGATTACTGTGGATCAAGAAGGAAATGGGAAGTAAGGAACTGAAGATATGGTCTATTCTTAACTACTCTTTCTGACTCTGGCTATAAAAGGAATGAGGGATTTGGGTGATCATGAGAACAAAGTAACTTACTAAAAAAAATGACTGCAGCAGCTAACATTTATTGAATGCTATGTGCTTGGCACTGTGCTAATGCACTGTTTTCCTCACAACAGGAAGCAGAGGATAGGGATTAGGAATGGAGGAGGTAATTAACATCATATTACCTATACAACCAGATATTAAATGTTTATTTTGCAAATGCTTTTATTCAAAAAGAATTAAATTAGGTAGTAGCTAAAAACGTATCATTTATAAGTATTATATGTAGCACTTTAAGGGTCTAAGCGAAGGCAGGCAGTTCATATACATTTTAGCATTATCAGTACTTCATTCCTTTTGCTAGTGGAATACTGTTCCATTGAATGGATATACTACAATTTTAACTATTTACCCATTATGGAACATTTGGGCACAAAGGCTTTAAGGGCAATTTTGCAAACATTAGGCTCATCTGGTTCTTGAACAAAACAGCATCATTCTCAATGAAGACAGAAAGCAACATTCTCTGAATGTTATTTCTACCTCTAGCTTTCCAGCATTCCCCAAAGGGGTTCCCCACAGTTCATGTCCTGCATCTGATTTAATACTTCTATGTACCTGATTTTAATGGGTTTGGCCTAAGGTTAGGATCACAAATATATTTTCTTGAAACTATTTACCACTGGATACCAGTGCAGGTTGAACCCTTTCTGGAGGGCAGAGACTCTGATGCTCACACTGCACCCAGCACAGTATCTGATCCCTCCTAGGGTCTCTGTAATTATTCATAAATAAGTATTAGGTACTTATTCCTAAGTCATTTAGTACTAAAATTTAAACAAAAATGATACGTAATAAAATATTACTCTATTATTTTTAGCAAAACTATTTCTATAAACAAATCCACTGGAAAATCTCTAATAACAATGGTGTACCCTGTCCTAGAGAAGGGTCAAACTATGCCAGCTGAAAAGTCATTTGAGAAGTTATGTGGTTGGGGCAGATTGTGGGAATGTACTATACAGAATTGCTCAAAAAACCTATGGCAGGCAGAAGTACAGTAGAAGGTTTCAAGTAATAATTCATCACAGGTGCTTTCCTGATGACCTGTGCTAAGTGGAAAGCAAGCCCTTTATGTGTAATGGAGAGTACAATATTGCTTCTGTATAGAAAGAAATAGTAAAGGCCATTGTCTAGGTTACAATGCATCTACATGGATTAGTAGACTGAAACTACAGGCTTTAGCCCATACAAATACTTTTAAAATTGCTATTCAAATTTAGTTTGTTAGAAATAAGAACTACATGCTATCATTTTTTCCCCAAGGTGATAACAGATGAATTATTTATATGAAATCTTCAAATTCCTCAACTGAATCCCAGTATAAACTCTTCTCTTGCATCAAACATCCCCTAAACACAAGGTGTTAATCATGACGATGTTAACTGGCCCTTAATGTCTGAAAAATACTTAAAACTACTTCTAGGGTTCATGACATGAAATGATCAGGCCCTTTTATTTTCACATAAAAAGAAAATTAAGAATCTAGGAACAAATATGGTTTGAGCACAGCACATTAAAAAGTTCCAATGCAGTCATTTACTGCCTATGAAAATAAAGACACATTGTACTATGGGCTAGCACTTTGATTACAGTATTTTTCCAATTACATAAAGCCATGTACAGTTACAAGATGAGGAGAGAATGGCTATTTTGAGATAGAATAACTAAATAACATGGTAAAAAAAAAAAGGGGGGGCGGGGTGAGGGGACACAGTATGTTGGAAAAAGGAAACACTATCCCCTAAGTAAATCAAGGTTCTGTTACTTTTTTCCTGTTTAATTATATGTTTTATTTTTCAAAGTTAATATACAGTCTATACCAATTTCAGAAAAAGCTTAGTTAATATAATAGCACCCAGACCAGGAAAACATGAAAACTGCTGATGTTAGACCAAATTTCAAGTTATAGTTGTAAACTGAATTCCTCAAATTTTCAAACTTAGATTTCTCAAGAAAACTGTGATGTAAAAATAGTTCCAAGGAATTGAAAAGGGGGAAAAACAAATTTCAGGAATGCTAGTATGCTGTGGAAAAGGTCAAAAGGTGGCAGAACAAGTGTCTTCGGTTTTAGCAGTTTAAGATTTATATTCCATATTGTTGATAACTTTTCCATTTAAATACAAAGAACAGAAAAATGAAACATAAAACAATTTTATAGAGTTCCTTGGATTCCCAGGTCTGCTGCCCCCTGGTTTTTCTTAAAACAAAACAAAAGCTACTCTCCCCTATGAACCAGTATTGTTTTATATATTGTAGCAGAAGGTATTATATTAACATGAGCTATTATTATATTAACAAGTTTTTGAACTATTTAGGCAAAGAAGTCATTAGTTTCCCTTATGTCTCAAAAAGATTTTGAACTGAAGAGCAGTGGTGCTGTATCTGATTGCCTTTGTGCCTCTGAAACACACAAGGTGTCATACATCTACCTGGGTTTCTGCATGTTAAGCAATTTTCACTAGTGAGATGAGTATGTCATGCTTCCTTTTTCTCACATACTCAAATGTTGCTACCCACCATGAACTATACTGCAGACCACCTTACCATTCCTACAAGCATGACTTTTCAGTGGATGTACATGATATAATCTAGGTTAGGATTTAAGTCTTTAGGTGATCCAAAATTCAAGAATAAGATATTCTGGTGCTTAGATGAAGTTATCAACTACCATGTGACTTATAGTCACAGAGGCCAGGATTCAAATCATAGTGCCATCATGTACTATACCCTGATGACTTTGGCCTAAGTATTTACTTTGTAAAAACTCAATTTCCTTGTGCAAAGTGGAGATAATAAATATCCATCCTGAGTTGCTATTTTGGTGATCAGATCTAAATTAAAGTGCTTATTAGCACAATGCCTGGCACACAGTAGTTACTTAATAATGACCACCTTACCAGTAAGAGAATACAGTAAAAGATTTTGGGACCATATTGCTAAATGATCATTTAATGGAGGCTAAAAAATAAACTTTTAAAAAAAGACTAAAACATCTTCCCATAATAAAAAGATAACATATGGTAAACTGTAACACTTAAAACTGTATGTTAATTTCAATGTTAATGTAGTAAAGGCCTATAGTTGAAAATTTTAATATTCTGTTGCAAAGATGTTTACCTATAAATCATAAAAATCACTGATTAATAAACTCAGCAATCTATTAGTCTTTAATAATACCAGTTAAAAAGCATATAATATTGGTGTTAAAAATATTTTTTCTCAAAACAGATATTTCTCAAAATAAACAATAGTATGTTTTATATTCTTATAATCTCTATGAAGTCCAAGCTCATTTATTTTTATTTATAAGAAAGTTCAATGTAAATATCTAATTTTTTAAATACAATTCAGCACTATAAATATCTACTTAAGCCAATCTTTTTGCAATGAATACAATATTTCTCAACATGGTCTTTACTGTGCTTATTTTTTGCTTCCTGTAATTCATTTATAATTACTTCTCTTTACCTTTTCTTCATTTAAAATTTCTCTTTGAGTAACAGTTATTTTTCAGGCTCCTAAAATTTTGCTTATCAATCTGATCCATGCTGAAGAGTCTGACTGAGGCAGTATTTGCTATTTGAAATGCAATGATGGACAACATTTTCACTCTGCTGTTTTTCAGTGAAATTATACAGTAAGCCATTAAGTTATTACCAAGAGAATAAAACAAAAAGTAAAAATACCCACACAAATATGATTTACTAGGATCATCTGTCTGTGATGGCAGAGACTCTGGCACAGGATTACAAACTGTTAAAATAGTTTAAGAAATTTATAATGAGCAGACTATCCTTATTAAATAACAAAGGATTGGTGGAGAATATTTTTGATCTACATAAGCAGAAGAGTCTTTTATTACCAAAAATTAAAAATAATACATCATTGTGTTTAGTTAGAACAATGCCATCCTAAGTACATATATATCTTGTATCAGAAGGAAATGTATTTATACAAAATTTAACCATACCTTCAAAGACATCTGTCATTTTGCAGATATGGGCAAATGTAGCTCCAGTTGCCCAGGTATATACTACATCCATTAAGTGAGGTTTGAATGAGCTTAGGTAAGTTTCCTCATCAATTTCCAATTTTGCTTCTGCTGAAACTTTTGCAATTCGTTTAGCACATTCCTTTGAAGATAAAATATAAACTTAAAATTTCTTACTTATGATCTCCCATATCACTTATTTCTTTAGGTTTCCAAAGCCAGTATTCCACAAGGTCCCATTTCCTTTCCTAGGTAATATGCGTGCAATTTGGATATTCTGCTTCTAAGCAGTCAGAATGCCTTTTCCATTGCTAAGGGAACAAACAACAAAGTTTTCCCATTACATTGAAGTAATTAACTAAGAAAAATATATCGAGATCATGGTTTTCACCCAATTATACCTTTTCTACAAAAAAAAAACCCTCTTTGTTAAAATTATTCAAGAGTAGCACTTAAATTAGATTCATTCTTTTCTCTTTGGTAATCCAAAAAGTCAAAAACACCTATGTCTACAGATTTCTGTGGTTCTGAAAGTTTAAAATTCTCAGTTATAATAAGGAATGCTAAATGTTCCTTTGAAGGGGCCTTTTCCTATGATTCACTTTTCATTCCTTTCTAGCAATGTCTTAAAGTTCATCTTTCCTTATTTTTCTGCATAATGTTGACAGGCAGACAAAATCGTTTCATCCTAACAAAACAATAAAAGACACAAATTCATCACTATAAGCTCCTGTGGCTTTGAGGATCCAGAGATAAACAATTTCTTAGAGTAAAACAGATTTTAAAACTTTGTTATAAACCAGAATGGAAAGAAAAATGAACAAAAAATTAAAGTTAACTGAATCCTAGTCTATTAAGATGTCATTCTTAATCCCAAGGAGAACAATGCAGGCCCTGAATTGTTGGTATAGCCTATCTGGAGTATGCACTCACAGCAACTCTACACAGTTTATTACACTGGTAAGGGAAAATGTTTAATTATTAAAATAAAAATCACAAATTATGTTATGATATAAATAGCATTAAATGACATAACACCAAGTAACATCTTTAATTCTGAAGGAAGCATCTCTGTTGAATGATAAATACAATTAGACAGTCAAAAATGTTTATTTTACAATATACTATTCATAAAATATGTAGTTCGAAAAATCTTACCTGCATTTGACGAAGTGGTCCTGCTAACTGCTCTGTTAATTTGGGCATCTCACTAGACTATATAAAAAAAAGAAAAATTAGGTGTAAAACCCCACGTTTAAAATGTTGTATATACTACCTGTGCTTTAACAAAACAAAGCTTTTATGATATCCATTAATATCAAATTATAAGACCTTAGACATTAGCAGCATTTAGTTTCTAATCAACTCTCAGTATGTAAAAATACCACTCCTCTCAACCTAATTACAATAGCCTATTATATTTCAGAGGATAATATTATACTGCTAAGTTTGCAAAGTGTAATAAACTAGCTATTTTCTGTGACCACAAATGGAAGTGAGAAGAACAAATATTATAAACATGCATAGTAGTTTAGTTACATTAAAATTACTATGAATGGTTCTATCACTGTTTGATCTTCAAACAGTTTTGGCTTCCAGGCAACTCAATCTGGAGAAACTGAAAATTTTAGATAAAGAACATTAGAAACATGTCCTCAATTTTTATTTAACCCAGATATTTCTAGATCTCTATACAAAGTATAAAATAGTTAAAATTTTAATTTGAGTTTGTGTTCTTAATATTGCCTTCCCATAAGTGAAAAGTTTGTCAACTTCTCAATTAGAATAATAGGAGTTTCAGGTCTATTACTAACTGGCCAAAGGAACCTGGAACAAGCTGCTTGAATTGTGTTAGTTTCTTACCTTGTCAAAGAGAAATAAAAGGTCAAATCCTGAAAACCTATAGGCTTGTGATTAGAATAGACATTTTTTGTGAATGGTATGTATGTATGTGTGGGAGAGGATTTAAAATAATTATAGATAAATTTTTTAAAAAGCAATTATAGGTTAATTGCAACAGATATGCCTTTATTTTAAACATCAGTATTTACATAGGACTTGGTTTTGATTTGCGTCATGCAGAAATATGTATATTATGTAATAAATCATGAACCAAGTTCTATATTCTATAATATTCCCGTTAAAATAAAAAATCATGAAAAAGCAAAATGGCCAGAATGAACTTAACATCTCATTTTAACAGTGAAAAGAATGCAAGACTGCTAAATGTCTTTGATACTGTGTTCATTTGTGGTCAACAATAACTGCTTCTTCTGATTTTACCAGTGCTCTTCCACCAGGTATGTGCAGTTTGTTCCTTCGTCCATCCTTTAAGCCTCAATTCAAATTATCAGTGAGGCTTTCTTTAATCACTTTATTTAAAATAGCCACACTATCCCCTCAGAAATTTCTATCCGTCTCCTCTACTTAGCTTTTCTCCACAATCCTCACCACTATTTGATATAATCTGTGTGCATTTTATTTCTTTATTGTTATCTTCATCCACTAGCACATAAGTATCATGAAAGGAAAAATTTCTACTCTAGCTCTAGAGCTTAGATCTGTAAATCTTTGTAGTTACTTGATACTTACAAAGATTTTATGTTATCTTTACTTTTAATGATATAAATCAAGGAAGACACAGTTTTAGAACACATTTTAAAACAGAAGTTAATATGTCAAGCAGATTATGATGTATTTATAATAAGTATCTTACTATATTTACCTTTCTGGCTAGAAAACATTCTTTTTAAATTATCAACAAAATTCCATGTGACTTTTAATACAATTTTTCATCCTGATGTTGAAAGGCACCGCCACAAGAACTGATGACACTACAGTGTGATTTCACTGAACAAATCTTAACATATAGTTAACACCTTGCCCTAATATTTAAGAGTTGTGGTTTGGCTAAGTCCAATTCCTTCAAAGAGGCAACACACTTGACCTCTCAGAAGACAAGATTTTTGTAGTGCCACATTAAGGGGGAAAAAAAAAAAAAGCACAAGGTAAGAATTAGCAGTAAGACAAAGTCTGACAGAGGCAGAAGACCGCCAATGCCCAGTCTCTAAACCTTAAATCTGTTTAAAAAAAAATCTGACAAGCATTCTTAATAATTATCTTGGAAATTAATGAAATGAAAATTTGAACCTAAGAAAAACAACAAGCAGATAATATTTTGCAGCCTAATGCATTCTTCATAAGTATATAGCAGGCATTCTCAAGAGAGCATAAAATAGTTTCTGGATTACTGTCCTATTTGTTTTCATTGCCACTATAGCTATAATTCTAATCAGTAATCAGGGAGTGGAGAGAAAAGTATCTACTTACTTGAAGTAATGTATTTGATTTGATTAATGAATAAAGAAATAGCTAATTAAACAGATCAATGGCAGAACTAAAAGAAAAAATTTGTCTTAATTTACTTAAAAGTTAAACTAAGAGTACATAGTAAAAGATTCTCTAAAAATTTAGATAACAGTATTAAAATTATTGTTAGAAGGCAAATGTCCTTGTCTTATTCTATCCATTTCATCCACAATGAATAAATGTGAAAAATGCATTTTACCTTTCTAAAACAAATCATATTGGTCTTTGGAATAAAGTACAAAGATGATTAATGTTCTTGTGGTATTTCATCTAACACTTCCTTTTTTTGATTTCTTAAGAGACACTGAAAGTGAAGTATCTACTCACATGGAAAATTTATTGCTAAACCAGCAATGAGAATCTATGGCTACTACTGTAAACCCTGCCTATTAAAATTAAGATTTTGGCCTCTAATAGGATCAGCTGCTTCCTAGTTATTCTCCAGTATTAGGACTGGAAGGATATTCAACCTCATCATCCTCTTCCATTTTTACTAATTTTGCCTGATTTTACATTCACTCATCTTTTTCTTTCTGAGACTGTCTTACTAGGCCAGACCTCCAAACAATACAGGTTATAGAACAAACTTAAAACTTGGAATCTCATTAATGATGACTGTCCAAAAATAAAATCCTATTTCACTCTCCTTTCTGATAATATATGCATTTCATTATGAAATTTTTTACCATATATGTTAAAGTTGTACTGATTTCTAATTAACATTACCCATATTATGTAAATATAAAGTAGTATTTTTATAATTAGAAATACCCATAATAGTATTAAAGTTAAATAACAGAATATGTAAATTAATAAGACATGCTAAATCTATTAACTTACATTCTCCTGAAACACAAAGCAGCTTAGTAGTGCCGTTGCCTGTTCTGCAGATAGGTCATTGAAAAGGCCATTAAACATCATCTCAGTTAGAAGGAGCTCATCAGCACTATACCACCACAAAAAAAGAATTGCAAATTTCAGAATATAAAAACACATACATATATTCACACATCCTTAAAATGTAATTTTTAACAAAATGTATTATTTGACCATAAGGAATAATCAATGAGGAGTGACAGAGATTTATTTAAGGAAATGGCAGGTCTTTATATTTATCAATATACAAATAATAAATTTAAAATGGGTATTTCATGTAAAGATCCCATCTAGCAGATATTAAAATGCATATATTCACTGAAATAAAAGTCATCACCACCCATTTATCTGGGTCTAAAAATCCTTTTAATTATTTTACAAATAATTTAAAAAGTGATAATGAAAAACAACTTTATTAGAGATCTTAATTAGAATGTACCCATAGCAGACATACATTTTTTTTGCAGATTCCTAGTGCAGAGAATATATGATAACCGAGATGTATAATGGCCTCTAAATGCAACAAACTACTGCTTGTCAATTGTCATTGAAGAATCTGAACTATATTCATGTAGTAAATATGATTCTAGATTTCAAATACATGTCTAATAGGTACTACATCATTACTTCTTGCACTTGCGCTGTCAAAACGTATTAACTGACTTCAGGTTTTAGATACATCTCTTAAGTTCTAGCTTATTATTTTTGGTTCCTTTTTATTAGCATCAAAATATAGTATTTTAAAGGACTCTGACACCTCATAATTTTGTTGAAGAGAGGAAGGCCAACCTCTTTGCTCCATAATTATACATTTCCACATTCAGATTTAAATTATAAATATTAGAATGATCAATCCAACAAATTTCTTCATGATGTTTCTTATCAGTTTACTTGTATTTACAACTGTCTTCAATATCTGACCTCTTAGTGGTCAAATCATAAAAGATGAAAGACTACTGTCATAAGTCTTTGTAACAAAATGGGATGATCCAAGTTCTTATCACAAAACATAACTAAACCCTTTCTATTTAACGGAGAGTAAATTAAATAAGTATTTTACAAGTTTTTGTTTTCAGAAATTTATTTACGCACTGATTCTTGTGTTTGAGAATTTCCCTAGGGTCTGAGATTTTGCTTACATGATTAATTTCACCATCATCACTCTATCTAGGGTGTTTTTGGTCTCTATTAATCTTCTGATTTGTGTAATAACTGCAAAATATTTCTTGGTTATTTTTCTCTTTGTCATTATGGGTTGAAAATGGAAAATTCTGAATTCTCAACTGTGTCGACAAAAGCTAAAAAAGACTACAAAGATGGTATCTCTAGAATTCTACAGTCAAAAGTTCTATAAGGTATCTTACATTTATTAAAGGGTTTAATGACCCATTCAGTAATTGTAAGAATGTTACTCTTTAAAAAAGAAAACTTTTTGTTTTTTGGAAGACTTCTGAAAAAGAATAAAGTCATGAACTAGCAATCTTTACAAACAGTTTAACTATTCAAAAACAAAGTTAAAAACTAAATATGGGTTCCCAATGGTAAACTGAAAGTTAAGTCAAGAAAAGAGAACAATACAAAGAGGCAAGATTATTTCAAGGAACTACAGTCTAATGAGTGAGACAGATAATAATCACAGGGCAGTGATTTAACAGGTTTATACAGGTTATTATATTTAAAATGGTGAGGAGCCTAAATCAGATTAGAGAAATTCAGAGCAAGTTTCAAAAGATCTTGGGAAAAAAATATGCAGGAATTAGCAGGTGGGAGTGAGAGAAAGGTCATGCTAAGCACAAAAAATATCAACAAGTGGGATGTGGTAACAGACAAGCTAGAGAGAGTAGAGAAGAACACACTAAACTGTGAAATTTATTCTAAAAGCAACAGAGAATCACCAAGAGTCTTAAACCAAAAGGATGACACAAAAAGATTTGTGCTTTGGAAAGAATATTGTAAAGCAGTATAAAGGATGGGCTGTAGAGATTCAAGATGGGAGGCAACAAACAGGAGAGTTACTACAGTACTCTGAAGGATGCACATTAGTCAGTGGGAAAAGTTAAAAGGGCATGGAGGTAGAAGAAACTACTCAGTAAGATGTTGAGGAGAGAGAAGGAAAGGAGGAGTCTAGAATGACTCCCCAATTTTTTGCCTTTAATGGCTAGATCTTATACAACAGAGACCAGAAAAGCAAATTTTGGGGGAAAAGTAATGTACTTTGATTACTTTTTTTGCTTTTGATTACTTTTGATTACTTTTTACTTTCCCCCCAAAGTAATGTACTTTGATGTGATATTGTTATCTCTACCTCTCTAAATAATCTACTTTAGAATAAAATCAATACCATTCTTCTAAGACTAAGTCGAGCTCCAGATACCTAAGAGAAATTCATTTCTATATTAATTATTAAATACAAAGAAGTAATTCCAATAACATTAATTTTAGCAGATGAATAAGTAGACCAGTGCTATGGTGTAGATTTAATCCTGGATAAATTATTAACCTATGGTGCTTAGGTTTCAATTACAAAGTAGGAAAGCTGAACTTTATCATAGGTTGAAGGAAAACTACAAGCCTGTGGGGCAACTGTAATTTGAAGAAATGTTTTATTTGGCTCACACAGTGACTAAAAAATTGATTCTGAATTAGTTTGTGAACATTTAAAAATCAAGAGATTTCATCCAAAATTCTAGATTGTTGGCTTTCCTAAATTGGAAAATGTGATATTACATTATTCTATAACAACAACTAATTGGAGCTGGGTATTTGCTGCCCTTTTGGTGGCCAAGAATTGTCCTGTTTGCCAGTCTCTGCCTGTCCCCTGCAGACATGTAAATTCCTAACATCTGAACTAGATGATCAAGAAGAATGAGAGTAAGTCTTTACCAGCAATGTCTGAAATCATACACAAGGCCTGTAATTCTCTCACCTCATCCACTAGGGCCATGAAAAAACTTTCAAAAGTGAACTTTAAGGACTCATTGAGCATAATGGTCATGACGATGAACAAAACAAGATATATGTTCAAGATGATGGCAATTATGTGGGACCATGAGCCAGGCCCATCTAATGGGCCTTTCTTGTGTTTCTGATCCACAGAAATACCAGAGAGAATGAAATGACTGTGGTTGTTTCAAGCCATTTAGTTTTAAGGTCATTTGTAATGTGGCAAAAGGTTACCAAAACAGAAAATAGCTTATATCCAATTTTAAGCTGTAGTCTATAATATGCTATGCTATAATACCTGACTGTAGCCTGAGACTTTAATAAAATCTCCTATATGTATAAAAAGATGATTATCAGACTAAATTTCAAGATGGAAAAATGTCCATAATGTGAAAAAAATGATACAAAATTGTGTAGAAACTAACATTACGATTATGTAAAAATCTCATCAGTGGAACTACATCAAAATGCTAATGGTGTTTATGTTAATTAATGGGACCTAAGGAATTTTTCAAAATTTTCCTTTTCTAGTTTCTCAATTTCAGGATCAAAATCTGCATTTAATATGGAAGGTGGTATATAGAAACTTTATTTTAAAACAGCTCTTTTTCCAAAAGATTAGTAGCCCTCATTTAAAAAAGACTCCCATTTTAAAATCAGTTTTCTAGAACCAGGTTTTACCTGCTTATTTCACAAGCCACACGTCCTTTCATCTCTATGACATCAGAAGAAGTGGCAAATCCCAATCTCCTTAAAACACGTTTGCGACATTTGAGCTCATCCATTTGTAGGACTGTTCTTGCTTTCTTTAGTTCTCGCTTTGCAGATTTAATATCTATTGCAATCTAAGGCATATGAAAGTATAAAGGAAATTCAATAATAAAGTAATATTACACAAGAGAAATAATCTACCAAAAGTTATTAAATACTAGTAAAAATGTTAAATATATGGAAAATATAAAAATATCCATTTGAAAAATGTGAGGCAGAGGAAAGAGATTTAGGAGTTGTTAAAAGCTTATTCTTAGGGAATAGAGCATGGCTCTTGCTTAAATGAGGAGGGGTATGGAGGAAAGTCTAAAAGGAGGAGAATGAGCTAGATAGCCATCAACTAGATGGGATAACCATCAGGAGGTAGAAAAAGTCAGTGGTGAATTAAGATAGGCTTTTCTAATACAGGATTCATGTGACAATCATGCTCCTAAAATAGCTACACCATCAGCTTCAGCTTTTCATCTCTACGGAACAAAGAACAAAGGAATAGCTTAGAAAACAGGGAAAGATGAGGATATATGAATCTTATCTCTTGACTAGCTATATTTCTCCCATGATACCTGCTTATTTGGTTCCTTCTCTTTGCCCTCAAACTGTATAACAAATCTGCCTAAGCTGGAAATGGCTTTAGCAAAGAGAATAGGTCTTTATTCTATAGAAAGAGATGAAAGCTTAAAAGAAAAATGTATTTTGAGGCCATCTTTTAGAGTAGATGAGTTTTAAATTCAGTTAATCAGTAAATATTACATACTTTTCAACTGTGACAAAAGTATGATAGTACAAGAGCAAGAAAACACTGGGACACTGAAATGGAGGCTTGAAGTTAAAAAAAACACTGACAAAAAGGAAAGTTTAGGGATTGAGAAGCTGAAATCAAAGACTCTAAAATTTTGCAGACAACATATTAAGCTTCAATTGAGGGGTAGAAATTATAAAGGCAATGATGGTGGTTAGTCACTGATATATATTGACAGCTAATTATGTACCCTGTTTATAGTGCTTTATATTATTTCCTATAGCAATCATTTATGGTAGGTAACTACTATTAAATCTGGATTTTACAAAAGTGAAAAAACCAAAGCAGAGAGAGATTACTAAGCAGCTGGTCAGGATCACAAATCTAGTAATAAAGACAGTGTTCAAATCCAGGATATCACTTTAGAACTTAAACACTTAGTGATTATTCATATTGCTATGAACAGGTGTGTTGTCATAATGCTATGAGGATAAGAAGCAATATTTTCTATGCTAAGCAAATCTATGCTACCTAACATGACTTACCAGGACTATCAGAAAAAAGTTTTCAAAGTTTAAGGATGCTCAGAGAAGCAGAGCAGAAGACTGTACTAATTTCTCAGAGGCATATAAAGCTTGCTAGTTAGTAGAAGAGAGTCCACTAAAGATTTTTTCTCAATAATTTTTATTGAAATGTATTTTTGGAAATATTGAGTTAAACAAAAATATTATTAAAATTAATTTTGCCTGTTTTTCACTTTTTTAATGTGGCCACTAAAGAATTTAAATTTACATATGTGGCTCACATTTTATTTCTATTGGACAATGCTGTTCTATATCTTTTTTTACATACTTTAAAAGAACACAGACATCCATTTCTGTAAATGCATGGATACAAAGACATATGGGTTTTTCCTCCATAAAAGTGAGATGAGCTTCCTTTTCCACTGAATATGTTAGGACTTCTAAAGACTACATATAAACCTATCTCATTCTTTTTGATGGTCATGTGGATTTGCATCATTCATCTAATTTTCTACTTATGAAACACTAAGGTTATTTATATTAATTTGCTTTTTCAAACAATGCTACAAAAACATGCTTGTACCACCTCACTTTATAGTTTCAATTCCTAGAGGTAGGAAAGCTGGGTCAGAGGGTGTGAGCACTTAAAATGTTGACAGTTGAAAGGTCAAATTTTGAAGGCTTCTTAGGCAGGGAGGGCTAAGGGATGTAAAAGTTATCCTGCACTCACTAGGAGGCCATCAAAAGACTTGTTTTTTCCCTAAATTGTTAACTCTTTGTAATTTTCTTTGATTAAAAGTTGAATATAAGCACATTACAGACCACCTAGTGGTGGTGGTGGTGGTGATGGGAACCCTATTATAACTTCATTGTCCCAAAACAACCACTTAAGGTTTCCCTTTTAGCCTTTTTAGTATATATATGTTCTCATTTTTGCTAAATTGTATCATAGTCCATATCCATTTTAGACCCCACTTTTTCATTTGATGCTTTTGCATAAGCATTTTTCCAGGTATTGCATGAGTCTTCATGACAAGTTTATTTATCCAGTTCTTCAGCCAGACATTAAGGCCTTCTTCAATTATATCTGAGTAGCTAAGACAATGCTTCTTTTGTGGCTTCAAACCATCTGCTCTATGGATGCTTTCCAATTGCCATTAAATCAAGCTCAAGTATCTCTGTTCTCATATTGTGGAATTGTTCATGTAATGTGGGGAGTAACAACTGGAAGCAGGGAGGAAGCTACTGCTGAGAAATGAGCAAGCCACGATCATAACTGAATACACTTGTGGAAGTTATTAAAGTTTTCTGAGTCTCAGTTTCCTCATCTTAATAGTACCTTCACGGTGGGCCAGAGCATGGTGAACATGTTCACTGAGGACATAGCTGCTATGCCCCATGTGGTACAGGATCACATCATCATGTTAGGTCACGAAGAATTAGAAAGGGAAAGTAAAACTTGAACTAAACACTATTCTATTATGCCAAGAAGTGTCTATTCATATATTTATTCAATAAACATAAGGCATCTACTTTTTAAAGGCAGATCATTATCGGAGATATAGGAGAGTACAAATGAGCTAAAATGAAACATCTGATCCTAAGAAGCTTAAAATCTAGTCTGTGAGACAGGAAGACAAATGACATAAAAGTGGCATGTGATAAAAGTTGAAAAAGCATAATAGCAAGGAGTGATAAGCTTCTAGAAGGAAGTGACAGTTGTATAGTAGAAAAGATTCTAGTTAAAGTGGATAGTGGAAAGGAATGTGTTTACTTTAAAAAGCTTTTTCTAAATTCATTATTCAGAAAGGCTATAATGCTTTTCCTGGTTAGAGAGTACAGCTAATTACCCTAAAAAGCTGAACTACTACAACTTCAAACCATTAAGATAGCTACAACAAAAAACACAAGACAATAACAAGTGTTGATGAGGATGTAGAGAAATTGGAACTTTCATAAAATACTGGTAAGAATGCAAAGTGGGGTGGCCAATTTAGAAAACAATTTGACAGTTTCTCAAAAATTTAAACATAGAGTTACTGTATGACCCAGCAATTCCACCCAACTCCACCCAAGAGAAATGAAAACATACCTGCGCAAAAACATAAGACACAAATATTCACAGTAGTATTATTCATAATAGCCAAAAAGTGGAAAAACCCCAAATGTCTATCTACTGATGTAAGGTTAAACAAAATGTGGTATATCATACAATGGAATATTTTTCACCCATAAAAAGTAGTACTAATTCATGCTGCAACATAAATGAACCTTGAAGACATTATGCTAAGTGGAAGAAGGCCGACACAGAAGGCCACAAATTGCATTATATTATTTATATGAAATCTTCAGAATAGGCAAATCCTTAGAGGCAAAAAGTAGATTTGTAGTTACCAGGGAATGGAGGATGGGGGCAAATAAGGATTGACTGCTAATTGGTATGAGGTTTCTTTGTGGGGTGATGAACATGTACTGGAATTAGATGGTGGTTGTGGTTGCAGATAGCTGTGAATATATTAAAAACCACTGAATTGTACACTTTAAAAGGGTGAATATAATGCTTTGTAAATTATATCTCATGAAAAAATACTATTAAAAGAACCTATCAAATTCTATAGTAAAATGATTTTCATCTTGTCTTGCTAAGAGTTGATAGTTTACTTGAAAGTAGTTTCCTGTTTTAGCTGATGAAAACCAACTGGAAAAGAAACTGAAAAATGCATACTCATTATTTACTGAAATACCTAGAATTCTATGATAAAAATAAGTTTCTGCCATACCTGTGCTTTTTTTTCACAAAGTGTATACACAGTTTCCAAATTTGGATCATTGTGAAGTGGATGAGAATACATTCGATGCTCAAAAGCCTCTACTTTCTGGATGACTTTTTTCAGCCCCTGATCCTGAATGCCCATATCGTCAATAGGATCTAATAAAGGAACACCATCAGGAAAACGTTTCTGAACTTCCTGAAATAAAATATTTAAAATTAATTTTTCATTTTATAGATAAAATTAGTTAAAACTAAATCACTATTTTATTTTTTTAGGCACATAGACATAAAAATAAAAAGGCTGCTACATATATATCATTTTTTCTATCCCCCTTAAATTTGACTATTTTCTATTGCATTTGTTTTTGAAAACTTTTGAATTATTGTTCTATGTTTACTGATATGGGGATGTATTGTAACTTACTAATAATTCTAGTATTTAGAGTTCAATAGTTCTGGAGGTGGCACAACTTATTGGTAAATCCATTTTCATACATTTGGGTTGTTAAAACTTCTTGTCATCATAAATAATGATGTATTGAACATCAATTTTCTGATTATTTCCTTGGTGGTGATTCCTAGGGAGGGCACAACTGAGTAGAAAGATAAAAACTTTTTAAAGGGTCTAAATCTGTACCCCTAATTTTTTCCTACAAGATTTAACTGTTAAATATAATGAGCACTTGAGTTCAGGGAAGGGATAGTTTACATTAGGCCGGCCTCCCCCTGGGAGACTGTCAGGGTCTTGGATAGGTTTTAAAGGTAAGATAAGATTTGGCCAGTTAGGAACAGATAGATTAGATCATATTAGATTAATAAAAAAAATTTTTTTTTCAGGTTATCCACATAAAAATTTTATAAACCTGTCACGAGAATTATTCGTTTCAGGAAGCTCACCTATGGATCACAACTTAAAACTTTGTACTCTACTCTGAAAGCATCCTGTTTTTCCTTGTTTTCTTGGATACCAGTATAGAGCCTCCAATGCACAGTAAATGCTAATTCAAGTGTTTATTGACTAAATAACAAAGTTCCTTTTTTTCCCTACTAGAAAATAAAATTTTCTAGAAAGTCCTATTTCACTGAAAATAAAACTATTTCATCCCCATTTATTAACTATATTAAAAAATGCTTAAAAGTTCTGACACATGATTTTACACACAAAATTTTTAATAAAGTCTATAGTTATTTTCACTGATAACAAAAAAGCAAAACATATTTAGCATGTAATAGTGATCATGTTTTCCACTAGTGAGCCCTCCTTTAATAACTCACTTTATGGTAGACTCAAAGAAAACATAATCTATACGAAAATCTGCTGCCACCATTTTTACCAAAAAGAACTGCCACTATTGGCAGTATTTAGTTTTTCTGAAAGTAATATATTTAAAAGCATTTCAGCTGCCTTATTATAAACTCTATTTGTAAAATTTATATTTAATTTATAAAATTAACATGTATACCTGTATCGATTTTAAAACACTCTGTCTATTGTCCACAGGTCGAAGGTCTTTAGGAATGTAAAGTCTAACACTGCTGATAGCAGACAGGAGATGCACCAAAACTGGAACAACCTACCAACAAAAAGTTATATAATATTACAATTAAAATTGCATACTTGAAATTCTACCATTTCCTAAATTTTGTTTGAATCCTTAGAAGGAAGCTGCATTTACAATATGTGACAGGTATAATAAGCAGAAAATAATCATTGTGGAAGTTATATCTTAGTAGATAAAGCTTTTACCTTTATATTTTAAAGTAAAAAAAAAATCAAACCTCTTAATAACAGATAAATAAATTATACATAAAAATAAGTGATCCTCTCAATACAGAATTCATGCCTTATTCGTTTTTGTGTTCTCAGAATCTGGCACTTTTTAAACACTTGAAAAGACAGACTCCTCTTTAAGTTTATTTAGACAAACAATTCTTTGGGTACAATGAATACATGCCAAATCGTGGGAGTTTTAGTAGTCTCATTTATAGTTAAGCAGGCAATCAGTAAAATAATCATTAGGGGAAAAAAAATCACACAAGTTTCATTGGTGGTGGAATTTTGGAGGAGAATAAATTATAAGATTGAGGAACAATGACCAAAGGCTAGTTGGTATTCAGAATAACAATCATACATTTAAATCATTATTTAAAAATGTTTAATAATACACAGTCTTCTTAATTACTGTCCACTCTGAATCTCATAGTTATTTAATTGATCCAAAGGGGCAATCTAATCATGTAGCAGTGGCAGATTTTACTCTCTATAAACCAAAACTAATTTTAACAAATATCATTACAATGATATTCCCTAAAAGAACTAGCTAATATGCCATGTACTTAAAATAATGGTTAAAAATAACAAAATTTCAGTGTGATAGTAGCTTTCAAATTGGAATCTCTACAACGAGGTTTTGCCTCCAATATTTTAACTACTAGAAAATAATATAAAAAACAAAACAAAATAAAATAGATGTTCCAGAAATATAGGATCTCATGTGGTAAACCGAATGTTTTTCATTTGATTAAAAGCACATAGAAATTAAACGATTTTAACTAAGGAAATCTGCGTAAGAAATTGTCATTATTAAAACACTGCTTCAATCATTTTCACAGGAATGTAATAAACAGTCTGGATGAAATAAAACTACTTGATCACACACACACACACACACACACACAAAGTACCTTTATAGTCCAGGTAAAATCCAGCTTCATGTGAAAATTTAAATTATTAAATTCTTTTTATCTTTCACTTTGTGATTAACCTTGCCATAATTTGATAAAAGAAAAAGAGCTTAAATTTCATTAATCATTTTAGTGATATTTTAGATGGGCTTAACATACCTTAAAGTGCCTTGAAAACTTCTAATTTAGAAATCATAACAATATGTTCATTATAATTACATTAGGAAATCTAGTGATTATAAATAATTCGCAAAATATCTGAAATATGAAGATGAAAAATAAAGTACAAACCTGCATCTCTCCTTTCTCATCAGGTTTAGCTGGCTTTGCAGCCTCAGTAGCTGAATTTTTTAAGCTTTCTCTGCTACAGCGCAGCAGTACTTCTACTACATATAAAGGATCCAGTTCACCAGAATTAGGCTAGAAAAAATAAAAAGATAAAAGAAGTTTATTAATTCTTAAAAACTGGCCAAAAATTTTAAGTTACATATGTATAGGGACTATATGATCTCAGCATTTAGCATTATGATTGGCACATACTGTGCAGAAAATCTTTATTTCATGAAATGAAGACTGTCTTCATCCTTCAAAATGCACCACTGGATAAGGAGAAATCATTTGGTACTTAGGAATTCAAATAGTATGATGATCGCTGTAAACTGGGACATAAAATGCCATTTTAAGTTTCTAATGATTAGTTTATAATTCTATTTTAAACCAGAATTAGAAAAAAAACTAAAAGAAATGATCAGTATCAAAAGATGACTCTGTATTTTCAAATCACCGTAATTAAACAACATATAAAGTATACTGAAAGGAGATTGTTTTATTGCTTAATACACTGGTACCTCTATAATGTGGTTTCATATTTTATTAAATATTCTCTAATAAAAATATGATTTTCAAGATCTAAGGACTAATCACATATTTTGCACTATAATAATTTACCTGAGCAGTGTCTTTCAAATAGTATTAAGACACTTTTCTTCTTTTTAGTTCAATATTTGAATTATCTCTTTTGCATGAAACAGATAAATGTTACTTTGATTAAGGAGACACATGGCAAAGAAGTGACTGCTTGGTTCTCCCCCCAATCCTACACATGGTTCCTATTTAAAAATAAAAGACTGTCAAGAAATGACAGTGAATCCATACTTAAAATCTATTTCTGCAATAAACTAACAACCGCTTCATACCAGTAAAATAAATTCCCAATACAAACCAAAAATACAATCATAATTATCTTATGAGGCCAAATTTCCTCAAAGAAAGTATAGCCTCCATTTTCCAATCCAAAAGGAAAACTAGTTTTTTTCTTATCATACATTTTTTTCAAAGTATGGTTATTTTTAAAGAAGTTTCAAAATTCCTCAGCTTGGTATATACACAAAGCAAAGCTGGACAGTATTTTCAATTAAGTCTGTATCTGCAAAAATTATGTATATGTATAGCTTAGTCAATATAAAATGAATTTTATAAACCATGAGCAAAGTATATAATTACCAATTGTCAACTCTTCCAAGGGGCCAATGACTAAAATAATCAGTGACTATCATATTTAGCTTTTCAGAAGGGGGTAGGCCCTTTAAGATGTATTCCATAATTTGATGAATGAATTAATTCAAAGTGTTAGATGACATGTATTTGGACAAAAATAACCTAAGATTTATAAACAATGTTCAATGATCTAGATAATACAGAACTCTTGCTGGGTTTGGTTCCAATTCTGTAGATTTTATGTGTAAACTTAATACTCTCCCTCTATAAGATACAACAGCCACAGAAATAACTATTAGAACTCAACCTTTTCATGTAGTCATCTGTCTTTGTAGAGCTACCAATACCACTTACAGGTTTGGAGAAAGACGGTGGAGTGAGAGATGGCCCCAGATACCTATCCTTGAAACAAAAATAAGTTGAACATCTAAAACGCAACAAAAAACACCCAAACTGCACACCAGCACATCTGAGCATGGGATCTGTGCATAAGAGCTACCATAGGTCAGAACACAATGTCAAGTGGTGGACTGGGTGGTAGACTGGGAGAAATAAAGCTGCTGCCTCTTGCAGCCACTGGTGCTCTCTGTAGGAGGAGGGGGAGATAGGAAGGTATGGCAAGTTCCCTGAACAGCTCTGCCTGGGAGAGTTGTGAGTTTCACGCAGCAGGCGGCAGGGCCCAGTCATCAGGGCAGAAAGCAGAGAAGCGGGAAGGCAATAATAAAAAAAAAAAGTTGATTTTTACCAGCTGCGGTTGCAAAACCAAGGCTGAATCCAGTCCCCAACTCCCAACCCAGAGGGCCCCTCCTTCCATACCCTCTGAGAGAGAAGACCACAGAGCTCCAGGGGAATCTGAACAAACGCTACTGAAGCTGTTGCTAACACTGACAGGGACTGAAAACAAGGGTAGTGAGCGTAATTAAATATCTATGAGAAAATAAAAAGGCATTATTAAGCTTTTATATAAAGCAGGGATTGAAGGGGCTTAGACGCCACCTACTGGAAACAAAAAGGAAAGAACCTTCTTTGAAGCAGGCTAAAGGAGACCTTTATATAATAAATCTTTCTGGAAAAAAAAAAGCAGAATACACTTCCATTAAAGCCCAGGCAAAGAAACAGTCCTTTAAACACCATGAACAACCAAGGTGACAAGGCATCTCAGAAAGAAAGAGAAAAATCTCCAGAAAACAAGCTTACAGACATAGAAATATGGAACTTAAATGACAGAGAATTCAGGATGGTACTTCTGAAAAAACTCAGTGAGTTCTGAAACGAGTCATAACAGAACTGAAAAAATTCTGTTTTTCAATTTCGAGAATTGAAAAAACAACTAGATGAGCAGAGCGAGGAGATTAAACCCTCAAAAAGGACCAAATATAATTTCTGGAGATGAAGAAAACACTGCAAGAGTTGAAAAATGAAACAGCAATCTTGGGAAAGAGAATCAACCAAATGAAGGAAAGGATCAGTGATACAGAAGACAGAAATCTAGAAATAAATCAGAAGGAAGAAGAGAGAAACCAAAGAATGAAAAATAATGAAAGAGAAATTCAAGAACTAGCTGATACCATCAGGGAAGGAAATATAAGAATAATGGACATTATTGAAGGTGAAGAAAAGGAGCAGGAACTAGAAAGCATTTTCAGACAAATAGTTGACAAGAATTTCCCAAATCTAAGGAATGAGCTGAAGCTTGAAATTCAAAAAGTCAACAGAACACCCAATTATCTCAACTCAAAAAAGCCTTCACCAAGACACATTGTATTAAAATTATCAAAAATCAATGACAAAGACAGAATTCTCAGGGCAGCCAGGTTGAAGAAAATGGTAACTTATAAAGGAAAACCCATTAGATTATCATCGGACTTCTCAGTGCAAACATTACAAGCCAGAAAGGAATGGAATCAAATATTTAAACTATTAAATGAAAGGAACTACCAGCCTAGAATAATGTATCCAGCTAAGCTCTCCTTTAAATATGAAGGAGAAATGAAGACCTTTCCAGACATACAAAAATTGAGGGGATTCTCCATTACAAGGCCTGCACTACAGGAAATACTGAAAGGGGTCAGCTCACCTAAAACAAAATGACCAAAAAAACAAAACAAAACAAAACAAAACAAAAAAACCATAATTAGGAGTAAAGTGACTATCAGGCACGTAGAAGCAGAAGAGTGCAACCCTTATTAAGAACAGAGCATTATTAAGAAGGTTACAGAGCATTATTAAGGAACAGAGCATTATTAAGAAGGTTAATAAAATTGGCAAACCCCTTGCTATACTCACAAAACCACTTAAAATATATTACAGAAATATCCTCAAGTGTTACTATGGAGACACATTCAGAAGTCTTGATTGTAGCATTTAATGAAATTTTGCTGTTAAAAAATATTTAAGATTATAAAAACTTTCATCAGCAAACTTCTCATTTTGTACTCTAGCAAAGATGGGTCAACAATGTCATCCTTCACATAAAAGTTATTAAATGTTATATTTGGCTTTCCAATAATTAGCATATTCTTTAAGTTTTTGCTCATATGTCCTAATTTTTAACTTCTTAATCATATAATTTTCTTTTTCCTAACACCTCCTCCTTCCTTTTAAAATGTGGCTAATTTCTTACTACAAATGAAAATTTCCAGATTAAAATATACTTTTGATAACCCCAAGCCTGCAGAATGTAAAGAAACAAACAATATTAAATAAATACGATTACATTTTTTTCTCTTTAAAATGCTTCAAACTATTTTCTTCATTGGTGTGTATTTTTCCTCTCTCTAGCAAACCCTATTGGCTACAATAATCTTTGAATCAATATTCTGATCTAAATTACAAAATCATTAAAAAATGTACTTCTGCAGGGTATGTCCTGGTAAACACCAGAGACCCTTGTCAAAACCAATGTCATCCCAGGACAACTGTGGTCAAATCCCAAACTGCATGCAGGAAGCAACTGTAGGGTGAGGGGAGCAAAAATCATCAACAACATAATAGCAAACTGAATCCAGCAACATATAAAAATAACAATACAATATGACAAAGTGGGATTTCTTCCAGGAATCTAATGTTGGTTAATATCTAAAAAAATCAGCTATTGTAATATACTATGTCGGAAAATACACAAAATAAGAAAACAACTACATCATTTGAATAGGCACATAAGAAAGCATTTGACAAAATACAACACTCTTTCATGACAAAAACACTCAACAAACTAGGAAAAGAAGGAAACTTCCAAAATTTGTTAAAAGACACTTACAAAAAACCCAGAGCTAACATTATGCTTAATGGTGAAAGACTGAACGGTTTCCCCTTAAGATTAGGAAAATAACAAGGATATCTGCTTTCACCACTTCCATCAATATTGTACTGGAGGTTCTAACCAGGGCAAATAGGCAAAAAGAAGATAACATCCAGATTGGAGAGAAGTAAAACCATCTGTATTTGCAGAGAACATGACCTTATATATAGAAAATCCTAAGAAATCCACTAAAAGACTATTAAACAAATTCAGTAAAGTTACATGATACAAGATCAATATATAAGTCAACTGTATTTCAATATACTTGCTATAAAAAAATAAAAAAGTGAAATTAAAAGAACAATCTCATTTACAATAGCATCGAATCGTTAAAATACTTAGGAATAAATTTAACAAAAGAAATACAAGCTTTGTACTTGAAAAACAAATTATTGTTGTAAGAAATAAAGGAAGATCTAAATAAATGGGAAAATATCCCGTGTTCATGACTGAAAGATTCGATAATGTTAAGATAGCAATACTCTCCAAATTGATCTACAAATTCAATACAATCCCTATCAGAATCCCAGCTGACTTCTTTGTAGAAACTGACAAGAAAGTAATAAAATTTATATGAAACTGTAAGGATCCCAGAATAACCAAAACCACCTTGGGAAAAAAACAAAGTTGGAAGACTAAGGAGTCTATTTTTTTCTAAACTTAACTACAAAGATATGGTAATCAAGAGAATATGATATTGGCATGAGCATCGACATATGGATTAACAGAACAGAATTAAGAGTCCAGAAATAAACCAATGTTTCTATGCTCATCTGAGTTTTGAGAACGGTAATATGGCTAATGAGGAAAGAATTTTCCAACAATTGGTCCTAGAATAAGAGTGAAAGTTGGACCCTTACCTTACTCCACACACAAAAATTAACTGAAAATGGATTAGAGACATAGGGGTAAATCTTCATGACTCTTGAGATTAGCAATGTTTCTTATATATAACACCAAAAACATGACTGGATTACAACAAAATTAGAAACTTTTGTGCTTCAAAGGACACTATCAAGAAAGTGAAGACAATCCACAGAAATGGGAGATGGTATTTGAAAATCATATATTTGATAAGAGATTGTATCTAGACTATATGAAGAACTCACATGACAAAATGAAAACAATCTGAAAATAGGTAAAAGATATGAATAGACATTTCTCCAAAAAATATATAAATAATCGTAAGCACATTAAAAAGATCCTTGGAATTATCAGTCATTAGGAAAATACAAATCAAGACCAAATTGAGGTACCACTTAACACCATGTTGAATCCAAAAGTCACATAGTAAGGGTTGGTAAAAATGTGAAATCAAAACCCCCATATATTGTTGGTGAGAATGTCAAATGGTGCAGCCATTTTAGAAAGTAATCTGGCAGTTCCTCGTGTGGTTATACAGAATTTCCACAGGATCTAGCAGTTCCATTTCCAATAGAAATAAAAACATGACCACAAAAAATCTTGGAAACAAATTTTTAATGGGACGTTATTCATAATATTGCAAAGATGCAAACAATACAAACAGTACAATGTCCATCAACTGATGAACAGACATTTTATGATTCAATTTTATTAAATTTTCATAATAGGTCAATCTATAGAAAGTAGATTAGTGGTTTTTTAGGACTATTGAGTATGGGAGGACAGATTTACTTGAATGAGAGGTTTCCTTTTGAGGTGATAAAAATGTTCTAAAATTGACTGTGGTGATAGTTGCACATACCTGTGAATATACTTAAAGTCACTGAATTATACTTTAAATGGGTAAACTGTATAGTATGTGAATAATGGCTCAATAAAACTTTAAAAAAGAAAAAAATGTAAAACCTACAGTGAAATCTATAGCACTACAGTACATTGCAAGGAAAAATATTCTCCCTTGCAAAATTATCTTAAATATAGACAAGTTTCAGAACGAGTAAACTGGCAAAGACACAGTAACTTTTCCATCATGGTTTATATAAGTGTGGATGGAACCATGACATTTAGCATTTACTGCCACACTTTCCACAGTACATAAAAAATAGAATTTAATAGCTGTCAGAGAGGCTTAAATAAAGACTGCTATCAAGTTAACCTTGCCTCCTATAAGGAAGATCATACCTACTAATAGTTATTCCTAAAGAAAATAATGAGTATGTGTGGGGAGTTAGGGGGAGAGGCAGGTAAACAGTTGATAGTTTTCTCATGGTTGAAGGTGGTGTAATAGAAAATAATGAAAGGCCGTTAAGTCAGACCTGAGTTGTTCTAGTCATCAAATGAATTATATTCATATATTCTTTGTCAAGGTTAAACATTCCAAGGTTCATTTCATTGTATATTTAAAAAAAAAAGGTGGGGTGGGAGGGGGATGGAATGGGAGAAATTTTATCCAGCCTAGTATTGTTGGACTCAATACAGCCATTCTTTCATACATATTCAAGTTTGAAATATTATCATCATTAACACTCCCCTCACAAGTACTGTTTATTCTAGCTTCTCAATTACCTCCATCTGAACTCCTCCTCTTCTATCATCATCCTCCTTGTGATTCTCACTCAAAAAAAATAAATCTCCTTAACTGACCAACTTTCCTCTACTATGCTATTTCTTCTACTATCCTTCAAACATTGTTAGTAGGGTAACATATCAATCTCACTCAAAAATCTGAACAGATTAAAAAACCCAACCAAATAAAAATAAACCCAAGCAAACCAGCCAACCAAATAAC
Source organism: Pteropus vampyrus (assembly GCF_000151845.1). Lineage (NCBI taxonomy): Eukaryota > Metazoa > Chordata > Mammalia > Chiroptera > Pteropodidae > Pteropus > Pteropus vampyrus. The sequence continues at coordinate 1,475,588 of NW_011889178.1, read as the reverse complement.
CTTCAACAGGTTAATACTGCTTTTGAATGTTTAGAACTAGAACATACTCATATCCATATTTTAACCACTTTTCAGGATTAACTTCAGTATCTTTGTTATTTTACTCCTTTCTATCACCTGAAATGTTCTCAGCCTTACGCAGTGAATATCCATCAAATGAAATTCTACTTTCTTCAAAATTGTTTGAAATTAAAAATTTTTCTTCTCAAATGTCATTTCTAATAACTCTGACATTTCTTCCTCCTCTGTGCTCCAAATGCTCTTTACTTTCATCTTTACTGAAGTATTTATCATATACTGCCTGCTTGCCAAATACGTGAGCACAGGGACTTTGTGTCTGTGGTCAATGAATGCTTGTTAAACTGGGATCAAATGAGGTAATACTTAAAAAAAATCCTGTAAATTAATAATTACTAATCAAGATGATAATTTACTGAAATGGTAACAAACTAAATATGCTTAAGAAGTTCTTCAGTGGGATTAATCATCGATCATTTATTGAAACACCTATCACAAACCTATGAACTTAATTGTATTTCTCAGCTTTGGTATCTCAAAGTTCATTTACATATTTCAGGACTAACTTTCAATCCCAAAGCTTAATTTTTAATTGCCTTTACACACAGGTGGGACAAAGAAGTTAATGACAAAATCATGAAATGGTCAACCTTAAGCACAGATGTCACCTTGTGCAAAGCCTTCATTTTAAAGATAAGAAAAACTATGCATGGAGATATATGTCTTGCTTGAGGTCACATATTTGCAGATAACAAGCTGGTGCCTACTGTAGCTAAAGAAAATATAATAGACAGGATGGCTGATTTAATTTCAAGATAAACTCTAACAAATTCACGAAATCATCCTTATTTTATATATAAGTAATCTTTTCAACATATTTATATAAATGACCAAAATCAACTTTATTATTGCCTTCATTTAGAGAGAATAAGTAAAATTGGGCAGTTCTCTAAATTTCTTTTCTTCAAGTCTCTAATGTATACATGAATCAAAATTCTAATTTTCAGTGTCAGAAGTAATTTTTTCTAATATTTAATTTAAAGAGTAAAATTATAAAAAGGACTGATAAACGAAGAGAAGAAATGAAAACTGTCATGAAAATAAAATTTGTTGTTCTTGTTAGGAAAATAACTATATCCTTAAAGGACAAATTTTAAGATTATTCAAAAAATTAATTCCTTATGGCAAAATTTATTACAGCTTTTCTAAAGGTGATATTATTTCTACTTTGATCAATTTCATGAGTCTGAAAAAACATTTCACTAACAATTTAAATAAAATTCTACTTTAAGGACAATGGTTTACCTTAACATTTGACTTTTTTGAGAAATTCACCACTACTCCCCAGCCAAAATCATCTCCTTCATTCTTTACCTGAAAGGAAGCACATAAACAAGAACATTTATGTCTAAAAGGCAATTTCAGACTTCCATTCCCACATTACAGGCAACAAAACTTTTTGAGTTTTCCTGATAAAGTAGTTTTTGAAAGATCACTCCTAAACTCAGAGAAAAAGATATTAAGCCTACAAGAAAAAAAAATTACTGCCAAATTTCATAGGTCCTAGAACAGCTATAACTAGCAAATAAATGTTAAAAATGATATGATGTCTTTGTTCTTAGAACAGCTATGTCTTTCATATTTTATAGCTAATGAATTCATCCTGGACTTAAAACTACCTTATTTTAAAATAAAACTGCCTGTAGTTTTAGGTTTTATAACTAGAAATAATTTATATCTTAATTCCCAAATTGTCTACTTCCCCCCACCTTATCTCCCAAATGAAAAATCAGTGGAGATTAAAAAGCCTTCTTCACATGACAACTCCTTAACCAGTGCCAAGGGAAACTGGTAAAACAATGTAATTAACAGATTAACTACTGTGGCAGTAATAAGCATTGTACCGAAAAAAAAAAAAAAAAAGATTCTCCAAAAATTAAACATTAAAATACCCAAATATTTTATGAAAAAAATAACATACCTTTACCAAACGACCTGGTTGTAGAAATGGTAAGCAATATTTTGGTTTGTGAATATATTCTTCAATTTCTTTACCCAGTTTGGCAAGCTGCTGTCTAATCTTATAATAGATGACTACACTTTCTTCATTTGGTATTACTATTTTATTATACTGTTCTTCTGAGTTCTTTACCTCTGTAAATAAAATACATGTACGACATCAAAAAAATTATACACCTTATGTAAATAATACTGAAGATACATCTTTTTCCCACTACAATTGTAAGGAGCAAAGTCAGTTTGCACAGATTGGAAGTTTTGAGGAAGAGTTTCAGAAATGACCATAAAGCATGTTGTTTAGTTTCACCTTTCTCCATTAAGGTTCACCTTCTTTATTTCTTCCTGCAGTTCTCCAACTCAGTAATTGTAAATCCTCAACATGAGTCTCAACTAGCAGTGGTTATACCTGGTAAGTTAATTCTCTGCTATGGACAGGGGTGAGGGGATTATCTCTGGGAATTCTACACTGTTCAACATAGCACTGGTCCTATAAACTTTAAGTGATAGAATGTTCTACGTCAGCTCTTTAGCCAGTAGACTCTAGCCATATGTGATTATTTAAATTAAAATATAAAATACTACACTAGCACCATTTCAAATGTTCAACAGCTACTGACTTCTATACTTGAATGCAGACACAGAACATATCCACTACTGCAGAAAGTTTTATTGGACAGCACTATTTTGGACCTACGTAAATTGCTACTATAACTCTCAGCAAGAATCTAGTTTGCTAATGACATCAACTTCCACCACCACTGGGATTAGGTCTCTAAAACTGAGGAGAGGCAATTCAACCAGTTATCTCTACACTCAGCAGCCAAAACAGTAGTCTCTTTCAGCAACTGTCCCCTTACTTAATCTAGCCATCTATGATGACATTCCCTGCTCCAATTCTTTTATCTATTGCTGACCTCCCTTCCTCACTCATTCTATTATGCGTCTATCCCACTATGAATAAACACTATTTTTACTGGCGTAGAATATACATAAAATTCACCATTAATAACATCTAGTACTTTTACAGTGTAAGCAATCACTACCACCATCCAGTTCTAGAATACTTTCACTACTCCAAAAGGAAATTCCATACCCATTAAGCAAACACTCCTCATCCCCTTCCCAGTCCCTAAGCAACCTTTGTCTGCTTTCTATCTATATAGATCTACCTATTCTAGATATTTCATACACATGAAATCATACAATATATAGACTTACATGTTTGGCTTACTTAGTTTAGCATAATGTTTTCAAGGTTCGTCCATGTTGTGGAATGTATCAGTACTTCACTCCTTTTTACGATTGAATAATATTCTTCCATTATATGGGTATACCATTTTGTTTATGTTTCTAATTGACATTTAGACTACTTCCACTTTTTGACCACTGTGAATAGTGCTGCTATGAATATTCACATACAAGTTTTTATCTGAGCATATTTTCAATTCTTTTGATTATATATCCAAATTTTTTTGAAATTGTTGGGTTTTATGATAATTCTGTATTTAATCGGCTGAGGAAATGCCAAACTATTCCTCACATGACCACACCATTTTGTTAATAACTTTTAAAAAAAATATCCATCCTAGTGAGTGTGAAGTGGTATCTCAGTGTGGTTATGATTTCCAATTCCCTAATAACTAATGATGTTGAACATCTTTTCATATGCTTGTTCGCAAACTGCTTATCTTCTTTGGAGAAATGTCTATTCGTATCATTTGCCCATTTAAATCAGATTGTCTTTTTGTTGTTGAGTTGTAAGAGTTCCTTATATATTCTGGATACTAGATCCTTATCAGATATGTGATTTGCAAATATTTTCTTCCATTCTGTGGGTTTTCTTCTTACTTTATTGTTGGTGTCTACTGAAGTACACAAGTTTTTATTTTTGACAAAATCGTATTTATTTTCTTTTATTGCTTGTGCTTTTGGTGTCTTATCTAGGAAACAACTGCCAAAGCCAAGGTTATAAAGATTTACACCTATGTTTTCTTCTGTCTTATGGTTTCAGTTCTTATATTTAGGACTTTCATCCAATTTCAGCTAATTTTTGTATATGGTGTGAGATAAGGGTCCAACCTAATTCTTTTGCATGTGACTATGCTGTTGTCCCAGTAGCATTTGTTGAAAATCAACTGACCATAGATACATGGGTTTATTTCTGGACTCTCAATTCTATTCCACTGAGCAAACTCTTCTATTTAATCCGTGATTCAATTTCTTTATCCCCAAAATAAAGATGATAATAGTACCCACACCCCACAAGGCTACAGTTAAAAACTGACAAAAAATATGGAAAGTACGAAGCTAACAGTATAGTACATAATAAATATTCAGGAAGGATATTACTACTGTATTATTATTTTTATTATGATCTTCAACCTTCTCACAGACTGCTCTCTCATACTTCTTGTTTTCTGCACTCTGTTAGGCATACTGCATAATCCTGGTTATTTTTAAATGAACTGCATGACTTCTTACAGGAACTGTACCCATTCACTAAAGACTAGAAAGCTTTTATTAACAGCACATATTGTTAATAAACATTATCAGAAAAAGAGACAATTAAAAAATGATAAAAATATTTGATAGACTAAAGTCAATAAGAAGTTATATGAGAAGGAAAACTAACAGAAATACACAGAAATGCTAACCCTGCTGTCCCAGTTAAAGGTACAAAGTAATACTGTTTGCAGAAATCAGTGGAACACTAACCAAGCACTCTCAGAAGTTGTTTATGAAGAGATGATAGACATCTGCTTGGATGCTTAAATACTAACCTGATCCTCCACATTCCAAATCACTTCTGTGCTCAGACCACTTAACCTAATAAATCATAAGTCTGAGAAGCCATATTGTGTCTATGACTCTAACTATAGCTATGTACTACTCCAGAAATTTAGGTGCTGCCTCCTTTTTCTCCAAATTAAGGATTATCTCTTCCTCTCCAAGCAAAGAGGACCCTCAGCATAAAAAGTTCATTTCAAAGCAAAAAAAAAAAAAAAAGTTCATTTTACCTCACTGTCCCACCATAGGAAAGCCTCGGTATCTTAGAAAACAGAATGTCAGATATTTCCATAAACTTTTAAAGACAGTTTGCAACCAACCTCCTCATTTTGAGAGAGAGGAGAAGCAATGGTTCCAAAGCTATATTCCTATCAAATAACATGTAAAATAGATGGGACCTGTGGGAGATGGCAAAAAGGATTGCTATTCCCAGTACTGGGCAAATTTTAAAACAGGTAAAAATTTAAATGGCTTTACTTATATGACAATACTACCAATAATTTAAACAAGTACTTACTGAGCATTTAATATAAATTATCTCATTTAATTCTTATGAATTGGATGAACTAGATATTATCTCAATTGCACAGAAGAGCAAACTATGACTCAGGCAGTTTTGATGCAAATAAATGTCTACCTACACAGCTCTTGCTATTAACCATAGCATTATAATTATTAATAAAACTAAATAAAAAGGTTAAGACTGAAATTCTCTTTTCAGTAGAGGAACAATAAAATCCTGGAAGTTTTACTCTTATGGCTGGGAAATCTACTGTGGATTCAGTAAATCAAAATGGAAACATCTCATGTACGCCAGACATTTACTTTATTATTTTAAAAAAAAAAAACCCAAAACATTTTATTTGTAAAATAAAGTACATACTTCCAAAGATAACAGTCTACATTTTAATTCTGGCATATTTAAGATAGTGAATAAAATACCAGGGCTCTTGAAATGGTTCTTGTAGTATCAACAGCAAAAGGAATTATACCCTTTGTAGTAATAAATGAAAATGGAAATAAATTGCATTTGAGATGTACTCTGCACTTAAACACACAGAGGATAGCTCCTATCACCTCTAACCGTCTCCTCTTACACTGTATGCTCCTTCTTCACACCACTTAGCCCTGCAAACTCTACTAAAAGTGTTGCAATTTTATCTTTCATCACTTAAATTCCTACCTCTTCCATTAAAAGTCTATTATATTTTTAATATATAGTCTTGTTTACTGGTTTTTAAAAGTTAGAATATCAGATCTTGCTTCTTTAAAAACAGAAGTAGAGAAATGCAAGGATTATTCAATTGCAAGAAGATTCAAGTGTATAATAGAAACTTCAGGGGTCAAAGATTATGTTACTCACAAACTTTTTAAAAGGTAAGTCAATCAGAACTACACTGAATAACAGTAGCAGCTGGGGCTTGAGGAGATAGGACAGGGGATGGAGAAATGGTAGTAATGTTTAATTAAGTTCACAGAGTGGGTAGCTGACTCTTGGTCAAGTTATATTGAACAATCTGAGCCTAGCTAGTCATAAAAGGGCTTTAAATAAATGGGAAAACACTTGGAGTTCTCAATCTATCTTCCACTGTATCTGGGATATTTTCTATGAATTACAAAAGAATAATATGAAGTGAAGTTGAAAAAGTAATTGACTGATTTTGAGAATACATTATTTTTATAAAGAAGAGGGAAAAAAGCAAAGGTAGGTACCCCAATTTGCAGCCTCTTTCTCTTGGTTATTATTCAGTCTCTACACTGCCAGCTATGCATGTCTGTGTAATTATTCTGGTCATGTATGACCTACTGCCAATTGCCTAGGAGGAATATTTTAAAGTTTAATTATTTTTTATTTAAACTATTAAGCTAGCTTGTAATCTTACATTTGTTTCAACGACACTATCTGAAATTTCTATGAGGTAAAATTAATGGATATCCTTCTTCAGTACTAATTTGATTTCAATACCTCCTTAATTCAAACCCAAATTCACGATGTAATAAAATCTTGTTGATACCGTTTTTTATTCTATTATATACTTTTATTGTGATATCTTGTTGATATCGTTTTTTATTCTATTATCATATACGCTTTTTTGCGAGAATTGAAAAATAAAATTGTCTGAGCCTAGAATCATATCTTTAAAGCTTTCTCTTTGCTAAAGCCATAGTTTATAACCACGATAAATGGCATTAAATAAAATTTTAAAAAGTAGTATAATCTAAAAATATACATAGGCCATTAATTTTATAAGGTGTGTTTTAAAAATTCAATAGCTTTGCTTGTGGAAATTAAGTAAAGATAGCCTTAAAACCAGCCAGCTCTTTTTTTAATTACTTTTTTCATCCTTGTTTTTTTCAGTCAGAGAAGTTACATCTATTCTCATCCTATTAAAAAAGATGGCCTATGCCTTAATAAAAACAGCATGGCTGAGGAAAAAAATCTGTAAAATGATGCCAAAGCTCCTTCCAGATCTATAGTTTGTAATGAAGAAGCTCTCTTAATTAAAACTGGAGAAATTAAGGAAAGAGGAAATAATTATGATCTATCAAAAAAAAAAAAAAGATTTTAACTCACTCAAATGTTTTAAACCTTTTTCCTTAAGGTACGTTACTATACCTCCTTTACTTGCAGGTACATAAAAATTGATTGAAAGTGTTCTATTCCACACTTATTAGAAAGGTATCTCAAATTTGCCTTTACTGTTTATCGTAGCACATTTATAAAATGGAAATATTATGCAATCACTAAAAGTCAAACTTTTGAAGGATACTTGAAATTAAGTTTTAAAAGCCAGAATCAGTGAGCTAGTGAATGTAATGCATTTAACGCAAGGCTAGGCATAGGGGAAATATTTAACAAATGATAGCAATTATCATTTGATAGCATCATCATTACTATTACAGAAACTGCATATTTGATCCTGCCTTTAAAATAAGTAGTCGCATGGGAAACAAAAAAGATGGAGGAACTACAAGTTAATAGTTGTACGGCTATCTCTATGTGAAATTACAAATGATTTTCATGTTCCTCTGTATCTTTGCTGAATTTTCTGGTGTTTTTTTCTTTCATAATGACTATGCATTTTTATAAGATTTACCCAAGCCACAATATCCTCTAAGATAAGAATCAATACACAATTCTACTTAAATGTAGTTATTACAGAACACTTACTTTCTGGTCTTTAGAAAGCATTATTTTAATATTAGAAGCTAGAAATTCTAATAAAAGAACCGAACTCAAATCCAAGTTAAAGTATTATATTTCCTTAATCATTCATAAACTTATTATAAACTTATTCTATGGCATTCTTTTACAATGAGAAAGAGTGAAAGGGCAAGACTAAGATATCCATGCCTCTTTGAAGTCAAATTTTAACATACCGGAAAAAGTAAACAAATGGGACTACATCAAACTACAAAGTTTTTGCCCAGCAAAGGAAACCATCAACAAAAGGAAAAGACAACTTATGGAATGGGAGCAGACATCAGCCTATGATACATCTAATAAGGGGTCAACATCCAAAACTTATAAAGAACACACACAACTCAACAACAAGCTAATAATTCAATCAGCAAATGGGCAGAAGATCTGAATAGGCATTTCTCCAAAGAGGAAATACAGATGGCCAACAGACATATGAAAGGATGCTCAAGATCACTAATCATCAGAGAAATGCAAATTAAAACCACAATGAGCTATCATCTCATACCTGTCAGAATGGTAATCATCAATAAATCAAAAAACAGCAAGTGTTGGCAAGGATGCAGAGAAAAGTATAAATTAGTAGTTAAAAAAGTCACAAAAATGTAGAGTAAAGCACAGGAAATGTATGTAGTCATTAGTATTGTAATGGCTATGTATAGCGTCAGATGGGTGAGAGAGTAATTGGGGGGATTATTTCATAAACTATGTAAATGTCTAACCAATGTACTGTATACCTGAAACTAAAAAACATTTTTTAATATGCCAAGCTTTTTATTGTATCATTATTCATGAACATTAGTTATCATGCTATGTGTCTTTAACAATAAAATATACTAAATTTGAATCAACTATTAGAAAGGTGTCCTGAAAGGGTTTTCTTACTTTCACTTGAAAATGTCCTCATTGGTTACAATGACCAGAGTGCAGTTCTTACTTTATATAAGGACCAAGATTTAGCTTATGAGAAAACAAAACCAACAAAAACAATGGCCAAAACAATAATGCTATAATTTTGCTATTTAGTCTCCTAGATAAATGAGGCTCTGTTATGGTAATTTTATACCTACTCTCTACTACTCCGGGAATTGCTCTATAATGCTGAAACTGGTAGAAGGATTTTTCCAACATGTATTCAGGATTGATTTCTTCTACACGTAGTAAGTTCAAAACCATGTTGTAGGTCAAATGAAAAGCACTATTTAGAGGATCAGCTGAGCCCTAAGACAGAAAAAAAAAGTCAATGTTTTAAGTTATTCGAATAAATTTACACAAATATTTTTAACCTGTTAAATTGCTTTATAATTTAACTCTATGTTAAGGAACACTATAGAAATGTTATTAAGTTCTTTCCTTTAAAATTACCAATACAAAGTGATAAAATAGTTGTCTTTGGAAAGTGAAGGGAAAAAAACAAAACTACTAAGTAGGATAGTAATAGTTAAAATACTATTTACCACTATGTAGCTCTGTGTGCCTTCTATGCATTTGACAGGATTACATTTTCTGGCCCCCAAGCCCAATGTGTAGGGCAAATCAAGAGCCGCTCACCCTAAGGGGATAGTAAGTCCTTAAAACCTTGATTTTTAACTACTTTCCTTGAAATAGGGCCAAAGGGAGATACATTAGTATGAAAAACCACATTCTTGGGGAAGAGAGAAATTAAAGACAACTTCAACCACTTCATTATTATACAAACAGACCCAACCTTTACTTTTCTGTTATCTGTTATTTTTCTTTTCTATTATTTCCTCCTCTAAGAAATTTGGAGCTTCAGTATTACAAATGTTTATTTCTAACCTCAAGCTCTGCTTCTATATTCTCAACTAACTTCTACAGAATATACCAATCTGAATTCTTGGGCACCTGAAACTCGACATGGTATTCTGACATTGTATCCAAGTGAGCCCAGGATAGTCCCAGTTTACACCTGTGGTTCTGATATAATTATTTAAAGCATCCTCTTTCATTCTCACAAGAGTACCCTGATATGGGTGCTAAATAATATGGTTATACCAAAACAAAATTTCTCTCTTGTTCTTTCCCATTCCTGACTTGAGCTTCCCTCTTACACATATTAATGACTAGTGAGATTATCAATTTGATTAATGGTTAATAAGATTACTCATTTAAGTTCCAATTTAGGAGTTTTGTTTCTTTTGCTTTGTCCCTTTTAATTAATCATCTGTTATATATTTTTTCCTTGATATATCTTACGATTAGTTCTTTTGTTTATCATTGACATCATTTGAGAGTTTCATCAATCTTATCTAGATTATTATAACTATTCTCCTAACTATTCTGGTTTCAACTTCCCCTCCAATTTATTTGGCATGCTGCTGTCAGACATGCCAAAACATAATTCTAGTGTGATATAACACCTTATTCAGCAGTAATCAATGACTATTTAAGTACTGAAATTTAGGTCATACCAAATTTTATTTTCTCCCCATGAAACAGAATGGAAAATAATGTAATAATTTCCCCACCTCCTACCTCTCTCTCTCTCTCTCACACACATACACACTCACTCACACACATATACACATGGTAAATACATGAGGTGATGGCAGTGGTAAGTGAAAGGTACACTTCATACTCAGTAGAATGGTTATAAATTAAAAGGACAGAAAGGTTATAAATTAAAATAACAAGTGTTGGCTAGAATGTAGAGAAATCAGAACACTCATTCATTGCTGGTGAGAATTTAAAATGGTACTGCTGCTGAGAAAAAAACAGACTGGCCTCAAAAGGTTAAATATAGAATTACGATATGACCCAGCAATTTCACTCTTAGGTATATAGCCAAGAGAAATAAAATCATACTCACACAAAAACTTGTAAACAACTGTTCACAGCATGGCATCGTTATTCACAATAGCCAAAGAACGAAAATAACCCAAACGTCCATTCACTGATGAATGGATATATAAAATGTGATAGCCATACAATGGAGTATTATTCATCAAAAAATAAAGTACTTATATATGTTAAAATATGGATGAATCTTGAAAACAGTAGCCTAACTGAAAGAAGCCAGATACAAAAGGTCACATTATTGTATGTTTCCATTTATATGAAATGTCTATAAGAAGCAAATCTACAAAAACAAAGTAGATTAGTGGTTTGCCAAGGGCTTGGGGGAAAGGAGAAGAGCTTAGGAGGAAATGGGGAGTGACTGTTAATGGATACAGGGTTAAGGTTGATGAAAATGTCCTCAAATTGTAATGGTGACAAAACTGTAAATATTTAAACCATAAAAATGAGTAAATTGTATGATATGTGAATTATACTTCGATAAAGCTGTCTTAAAAAGTTACTTTTAAAAATGGATAAATGAGAACCCTTGTCACATTTGATCCAGCAATCCCACTTCTGGGTATTTACCCAAAAGAACTGAAATCAAGATATTAAATAGTTCAGTGCAGTACTATTCACAACAGCCAAAATGTGGAAATGACCTAAATATCCATCAATAGATGAATAAAGAAAATGCGGTACATACATACAATGGAATACTACTGATCCTTTAAAAAGAAATTCTGCAATATGCCATGTAGATGAACTCTGAGGACCTTATGCTAAGTGAAATAAGCCAATCACAGAAAGATAAATACTGCATGATTCCACTTACAAGGGGAATCTAAAACAGTCAAAGTCATGGAAGCAAAGAATGAGATGGTTGCCAGAGACTGAGGGGAGAGGTAAATGGGGAATTACTAATCAAAAGGCAATGTGGTTTCGGTCAAGGAAGATAAATAAGCTCTGGAGATCTGCTGTAAAACACTGTTATCTATAGACAAGAATGACATAATTTACAACTTAAAAATTTGTTAAGATGATAAATCTCATGTGTTCTTTGCACAATAAAATTTTTTAAATGTTTTTTAATGAAATGAAAGGAGACAGAAATTTACACTTATACAGTACCAAATCCAGGGAAATAAATGGAATGAAAAATCTGTACTAATGGAACCAGATGCTGTCATTAAAATATTATTACCTGCTACAATTTGACAACCTGATTCAATTCTTTCTATATAAAGGACAAGGAAAGAAAAACTGTTTATCTCATACAATTTTTAAAAAAGAATAAAAATGTAAAATTTCAGTCTTGTTATTTACCTTACATGAAGTACTAAAGTTACATAGATGTTTAAAAGTAGGTTTCTAAGTATTAATCTTTAAAAATAAAACATCGTATGATCACTATGAATATGTACAAACAAGCTTCATCTTCACTCATACGAAAACATACAAAACAAAAATACCTTTACCTATGTTGCTTTGGCATACCAGGCTTCCCCCAAACCTGTATCTCAAATTCTCCATGTGATTCTCACGTTTTAAAAGTTGAGCACAGTCTACTTCAAAGAGACACTGACCTATGTATGTCTTAATGTGTTTTGAAGCTTTAATTTAAAATAGCTAATGAGCTGGCAGCTAATTTTATATTTTTAATTAATGTTAAGTTTCCTATCTTATTAACAGTTTTCTCTAGGGATTTTTCTTAATAATTTCTTACTATTGGGAGAGGACGAGAAAAACAAGTTGAACTTTCTTGAGAAGCTCTTTAAAACAAAAGAATAAAACTTTTAGACAATCCAAAACACAAGTACTAAGCAAGAAAAATGAACAGGCTGATTTGAAATAAAGCTTAAAAAATAAATTTAATAGATAGACTGAAAAAGAATGGTAGATCATGGAATTAATCATTTATTAAGCTACCTGGGCTTGCAACGGTAGAGGAAGGTAACTACCCAAAATACTGATGTGTTCCTTACTTTCTGTTCTGGTAGGTGAAGAGCAATTAGAGGGAGTAGATATAAACGTTATCTTAAATTTGAAGGACAAAGTAAATATTTCCACCCGCTCTGGGTATCTTCACATGACATGAGTTGTTCTTCACCTATGAGAACAGAAAGCAGGGTACAAAATACCAGCACTTTGAGCAGTTACCCTTTTCTACCTTCTCAAGCCCAGACAGTATCATACTTAGAAAGGCATCTAAACTAACAACTAATTTCAAAGTGGCTCCTGAAGTATTTTTCTCAAATTCCTGGTGAAGACACAAAATCTTAACCTGGTTACCTTAAGTAATTGTTTTCCAATTGTTGGGCTCATCTTTTCATCTACCATAAGAATTACAATTCCTCTATCATCCATTCCTCTTCTTCCAGCACGACCAGACATTTGAATATATTCACCCGAGGAAATCTGAATGAACATAATTAAAAATTCTGCATTTAGGAAAAAACCTGGTAAAAAATATTCATAATTTTTTTTCATCATAAAACATACAAGCACAAGTTCTATATTCTAAAAAAGGAGACATGATTAAAAACATGAACTTTTAAGAGAGTGTAAGTAAAAACTCAAAAATGAAAGACATTTAAGACTGTTTAAATTTTAGGTCTAAAATGATCAAACCCACCATAGCTACAGGGAAGTATCAGCCAATTCACTGTCATAAAAAATATCTTTAAGCTAGATATTCTAGAAAACGGCAAAGTCTAAGAAAGCGAACTCTATTATATACTAATTCTAATTTGATAATAAATTTTAATTTATAGAAGGAGATTACTATAAAATTAACTTTTTTTTTTTTAAAAAGCAAAATTCTCTCCTATTTTCACAGTATATGTTCTTAGAGTTTGGTAGAGTCCATTCATCACTAAGAAAAACCTAGTGGAGAAAGGTTAATAAGGCCCCTATATACAGGTTTGCAGGGTGAAAACAAACCACCTGAACACTGGGCAAAGTTTCATCTGTAAGTACATGTATACTATTTTCCTGTGGAAAGGATCCAGTTTCCAGCTTCTCAAAAAATATATGACTTAAGAAGTGTTATGAACCACTATGCTACAAGAATGCATATAACTGATAGCATCGAAAACAAAGCTAACATCCTGGGAACAAGGCAGGCGCCAGAAAAAATGACAAAAAAAAATCCTAAAAAATATCAGAAAAGAATATTTCAAAATCGCAGTCTGATAAAATCTCAACAAGGCCCAAAGGCATCATTACATCATGACACATTGTGATTTTTATATTTCATAATTATGACCCTGAATCTTCAAGAAAAGGTTGCTTTCTTATTGATCCACTATCCTCTGTATCCTTACCCTGTAGTCCATGAGATGCCAAGAGCATGTAAAGTCACAAAACACTTATTTACTTGTTTTCTTGTAGCATTAATTTTATTCAGAGAATTAAATAATTTTAAACTGGTAGATTATGAAGCACTTTAAATTTTATACTAATTTAAAATATAAAACATATGAAAAACTTTTACCTGCTTTGCAATTAAAAAACACTGAATTAATTTTTTGAAAGGTCAATTTTAAAGTTATGTTACAAGAAATTTTTAAAGGCAATATAAAAATTTCTAAAGAGAAATGGCACTATCTCCCTATACTTATATTTCTCTTTTGTATAGCATCCAATATATTTTAAAATAAAAATAAAAATTTGCCTTTACAATGCTACCATGGGCACTTTTCAATCATTTGATGAGTAACTACTGCCAGAAACTTCTGTAAGCAGAAAAGAATCATTTTCAAAGATAAAATGTTAAGGAATAGTTGATTACTTAACAATTTTCTCCAAATGCCAGATGATGTGAAACTTTGGCTTGCACTGGATACTCAAACTAGAAATCTCTCTACTTCTAACCTGCTTTTCACCCCTGTGATATTCCAATGTCTGCCTAGTAAATACCCATCTGCTATTATTGCTCAGTTTAAGGACTGCCTTCACTATGAAGCCTTCTCCGACCCTTCTTATACTTTATCCTTCCTATACATACTTCTCAGAGTCCACAATAAAATAGTTTCACCTATTATCTCAACTTTCTTTCCTTCTGTCTTAGAAAAGACGTATGTGCAAACCTATGAAAACCTCCATTTTAAACCTGTATAATAGTGAGCTGCAACGCCGCCTACAGTAGATGTGCTTTAAATACCTTAAGCTTTAAGAAATGAAAATTCTATGTATATTTAAAGCCTTTAGGAATCATTTGCACACTTAATCCCTCCCTTAAGACCAAATTCTTTGACTTAAAAGAGTCTATTTTTGCTGATTTTTTTTTTTTGGCTAAAGGATAAACATGTGAAGAATCTGAAGTTTAACCTTGATAACCTGTATTAGCTCAGGTACAAGTTCTTGAGTATTTAGAAATGAAAATCTCGAAAGATTTACATGTGTCACAATCACCTTACATAAAACAATTAAAAAGTTATTTCAATATCTGAATTATTTTACTTACCCATCGGAAATCTTTCCCATCAAATTTTCGGGCATTTGTAAATAAAACAGTTCTAGCTGGCATGTTAATTCCCATAGCAAAAGTCTCTGTGGCAAATAAGGCCTAAATAAATAAATACAATTAATCGTGTATTTTAAGACGAATATCTAGTTTTATAATAACCAATCATTAATTTTTAAAATTAGCTGTTGAGACTATACTAAAATTATGACAACGTACTATTCTCAGATACATTTCAGAGTTTTATATATAAAATTATTAAGTATTATTAAATATCTCTTGCATCCTAGAAAATTTTAATTCAAGAATACTACTTTCTTAAATTCCAGTGGTGGTAACCTGGAGAGACTACTACTCTCTAATGGATAAATCATTAGGCTCTAGAACATTTCTCTAAACAGAGTCACATTTCCTGGTTTCCTTACTCATGATGCAGCAGTTAAAAACACCGTTAGGATCCGTGAGGGGAGATCAGAATCAGTGGCTCTTTAAGTTCACTAAGACTTCACCAACAAAAACTTTATTACACGAAAAAATTATGTGTGGTTTAAACACACAAAGGCATATGTACAAGTCAAGTCATTTAAGTTCTATTAAATAATCTAAATTTTCATCAAGCAGAAAGAAGATAAATATACTGTATTTCATCAACTTAATAGAATGCTATTCATTTGTTAAAAAGGATGAAGAGCTAAGCATGTGACAAAATCGAATAACAAGGCAGGTAGTATTATCAATTTTTTTGTTTAAAAAAAGAATGTATTATTTGTATGTATGCTAGTGGAAATTTCTAGGACATGAAGTGAATGATGATACTTTATGTACAATTATTCTATTTGAATTTTACAATCAACAAGTTCACTTATATATTTTTTAAAAGATTGTTTAAAATGGGCTTTAACAAAATATACGATCTAGAGAACACCAACAGGGCCTTACCAGGATCCAGGTATAACTAGTGAACAATTCTTTATCTAAAATGCCTCAAGTATGTTCTTTAGAATGAATATTTCTTTTAAATATTCCACTCTGTACTAAGGTTCTCATGATAAATCTGTAATCTAATTTTATAAATGCTCATCTGATTTTTAAACATAAAATAATTTATAAGTCAATATAAAATTATGACCACATTTTGAAGTTGTATACAATTTTTAATATCCTATTTCTGGGTATAGACATCAACATAATTTTTCAAATTAAATCAGACCGTCTTTGGTTTAAAACCAGAATATCCTAAAACGCTCTCTTGTAAATCTACCAGCAATTCTTAGCTCTCTAAACTAATCCTTTTAATTTGTATGTAAAAAAGAATCCACTTACAGAATTAACTTCAGTTCTGATAATAGCATCTTTTATAAAATTCTACACTGTATCCAACAGTGTTACCATTTCTTACTTTAAATATAAGGAAACAAAAGGTATTTTATCTACAGCCCCAAATTTATGAAGTACAGGTACCCCTGCTTTTCGAGATTGTTAAATCGCTTTGCTTTTACAAAAGACCTTCATTAGTACCTGTTTTGGCTAACCGAGAGAAACCCAGTGAGGATTTTTCCTATTATGAAAAAAGATGAAAGGCAAAAACACCATTCAGCATCTGTTTTGCAGTGAACAATTATAGAGGCCACATGCACCCTAGCAGTGAGAGTGGCACAGCCAAGCTCCATCCAGGAACTATACTCAGCAAAAGCACCAGAGCTTTGAGCTGTGTCTATGAGCATGTGTGTTTTATATTGGTTTATTTTACGCATCTGTTAGCAAGATGTGTCCAAATGAAACAGAAAAGCCCAAGAGAACTGGTAAGGGTGTTACACTTAGCACAAAACTGGATGTAACTAAGCGTTTTTTTCCCCCCCAGCTTTATTGAAACGTAACAATTAGTTGCTCAAATTTACATTGTACAATGAGTTTTTCTTCAATTATAGTTGGCATACAATAATGTATGTTTTAGTTGTACAGCAGTGATTAGAGAACTATATAACTCATGAAGTGATCACCCCACTAAATCTAGTACCCCTTTCTCCTTACATATTACATTAACTATATTCCTTATGCTACACTTTATATCTCCATGTCTATTTTGTAACTATTTGTACTTAATCTCTTTGCCTTTTTTCTGCCATCTCCCCAAACCCCTTCCATCTAGTAGCCCTCAAAATATCTTCTATATCTATGAGTTTATTTCGGCTTTTATTGTTATTTTGTTCTTTACATTCCACATGTACATGAAATAAAGCAATATTTGTCTTTCTCTATCTGACCCATTTCATTCAGTGCAATACCCTGTAAGTCCATCAAGGCAGTATCTTTTTCCATCCCCTTCCTTTTAGTCTGTGTGTATCTTTTAATCTGAAGTGCGTCTCTTGTAGGCAGCGTAAGTAGGGGTCTTGTTTTTTATCCATTATTTCTTATCCATTCAGCAACTCTATCTTTTGGCTGGAGCACTTAATTCTTTTCCATTTGAGGTACTTATTGATAGGAATGTAGTTATTACCATTCTTTATTCCTGTTTTTGATATATGTCTTTTCCTCTTAAAGAAATTCCTCCAACATTTCCTGTAATAGTGGCTTGGTGTTGATAAATTCCTTTAGTTTATTTTTGTCTGAGAAGCTCTTGATCTGTCCTTCGACTCTAAATGATAGCTTTGCTGAATAAAGTATTCTTGGTTGTAGATCCTGGGTTTTCATCACATTTACTATTTTGTACAAGTCCTTCTGTTCTGTAGTTTCTTTTGAGAAATCAGCTGCCAATCCTATGGCTGCTTCCTTGTACATAACTGTTTTTCTCTTGCTGCTTTTAATATTTTTTGTATTTAACCTTTGGTATTTTAATTATAATGTCTTGGTGTGGGCCTCTTTGTGTTCATCTTTTTTGGGACTCTCTGAGCTTCCTGGGGTTGTATGTCTATTGCCTTTACTGGGTGAGAGAAGTTTTCCATCGTTATTTCTTCAAATAGCTCTTCATCTTCTTGTTTTCCTTCAGGTATCCCTATGACATGGATATTTTTACATTGAATTGTGTTCCATAGGCTCCTTAAATTATAGTCTTGGCTTCTTTTTTCTTGCCATTCTGATTGAGATGTCCTTGGCTTCCCCGTCCTTTGTATCAGTAGTTCAATCCTCTTCTTTATCCTGTTTATTCCCTCTAATATACTCATCTGTGTTCTTCATTTCCAGCTGGTTCCCTTTTATAATTTCCATTTCCATTTTTTTTTTATCTCTTTGTTAAAGTTCTCATTGAATTCACCTATACTTCCCTTAAGTTCATTGAGCATCTTTATAACCAGTGTTTGGGACTCTGCATCTTTTAGATTACTTGACTCCATTATTCCTGGATCTCTGTTCTGTTCTCTCATATGGTTTCTGCTTCTTTGTATTCCCATATTGGTTGTCTTTCTGAGTCTTTCTATATCCTAAGAAAAGCTCCTAAGTCTTCTGGTCTTATTAGTGTGGCTTTGTGTAGTAGGAGTCTAGTGGCACAGTCCTGAGAGGGGTTCAGCTGCAGGCCAAGTTTAGCCCCCGTGTGTGCCCCTCCAAGGCCACCTGCTAAGATTCAGCAAGCAATCCACAGATGCTGTGCTTAGAGTTGCCTCAAGAAACCACACCAGAAACCAAGGCCAGCTGCCATCAGTATGAGTCTTGGCACTGCTCAACGAGAAGCACCAGACCTGTTGAGGATACAACTGGATATGGCTTGGGTGGGGCCGTGAGGTGGGGGAGGCGGAGTTTCAGGTAATCCTCTGGGTGGAGAGACCTTGGTTATCCTGTTTGATGAAGTCTCAGCTATAGTGGCACTGCATCCGCACACTGGGAGGTGGGGAGGCCTCAAAAGAAGAACAATAGATACCATCGGCATTTCTATTGGGGAGACAGCCTTGCCTCCAGCCTTCACTTGGACAACTTAGTGTCCCCCTTTAAGTCCCTGGTGCTCCCCATGCAGCCAACCAGCCACTGGTTCTCAGGTGAGCAGATCCATCACTGCAAAAGTCCACTCGCAGACATGGCCCCTTTAAGAAGTGTCTGCACTTGAAAACCCATATCCGAAAAGATATTTGCACACTGTTGTTCATAGCAGTATTATTCATAGTGGCAAGGATGTGGAAGCAACCGAAGTGTCCTACAATAGATGACTGGCTAAAGAATCTGTGGTACATATATACAATGGGATATTACTTAGCCATAAGAAGAGATGAAATACTGCCATTTGCGACAACATGGATGGACCTCAAGATAACCATGCTAAG